>NC_092374.1:7123933-7423933 GCF_030028105.1 Mobula birostris | reverse complement strand
GGGGGGAGGAGGCTGCACCATTTCCGTCCCCGGTCCAGGAGAGACAGCACTCACTACTGACTCCTCCTGACATGTCTATGCTTCTGCAATACAATGTGCTCTGGTTAACTGAGACATTGGTTAATCGGGCCAGACGCTTATTGAGACGACTCTTAAAAAACAAAAACTATTTGAGAAAATAGCCGGGATTCCCTTCGTTTAACTGGGACAGTCTGCTACTGAATTGTGACAAGAGCCTGTCACTGGACAATTTTAATCTTGGCACTGAGTAATGGAACTGATCAGGGTTTGTCTTCCACCATTAGGCCTCGAAACTGCCACCTCCAGTGCTGGCGTTCTCCACTCTCATCTTCGCTAGACATCCCAGGAAATCACAAAAACACCAGATCATTTAGTTGTCTCAAAGGCACATCCTCAAGGGAAAATTGCAGGCCGCAATCGATTGCTGTTCAGAAGTTTGTCTAGAAGGGTATCAAAGTGTTTAAAGGTTCATTTAATATCAGAATGAATACAGTATACAACCTGGAAATCTTACTCTTCACAGACATCCATGAAACAGGAAACCCTATGGAATGAATGAGAGAAACATTGAAGCCCTGAATCTTCCCCCCTCCTCACTCTCCCCACACAAGCAGTGGCAAAACCACCGACCACGCCCCCCCCCCCAACTTGTGCCAGGAGAAGTACCGGCCTCCCACCCCCACCATGCAAGAAACAGCAGAAGCCCCTCAAAGAGACCTCGATCCAGAGTCCATCAAATCTGCAGTCCGTAACCCAGCACATTGGTGTCTCAGACAGGCTCTCTCTCCTCGCGAGGGGGAGAGAGATTGCTCCTGCAACAATGGGAGTGGAGACTAACAGCTCACCGTTCCGATTCTACAATCTTCCACATCGCTTCTCCAAGTACCCCCGTCTCAAAGGCTGACAGGGAGAGGGAGAGGGAGAGATATATATCTCTAGAACGTGTCAGATTGGTCACTAATGCCATCGTGCCACTGAACAAGATAATTTTAATTACAGTCAATCAGAAGGACACAGCAGCTTACACTGGATGAATTCCTCAGTCAATAACTATTAGGAACTAACACACAGTTTTATGGTATTGTAGTACTATTGATGGTGTTCTAATTTGTTTTATATTTCATTTAAGTACATAATTTCTTACTCAGATTGTCTTTTTTATATCTTTTTAACTCTTTCCGTGAATCTTCGGCTGATTGGGACAGCTGCTTCTTTGGGCTGAAGTGTGCTAGTGCTGTTGTGCCCATTAACTGGAGTCACTGTGTTATTGGAACTTAATGACCCCGACACCCGTACTGCTGAGGAGCCAGGCTGAGTGTTGCATTGAGCTGTGAGGGCACTGATGCCAAGTCTCCGGGTCACTGCAGAAGACATGAAGCATAAAACAGACTTGGTATGAGGCATCTCCCCGAGGCCTTTAGAGCCAAAGAGTTGCTAATTCAACGTTAAAAACAAGAGAAAAGCATGGTAAGGTAGCGGTTGGCGTAAATCTATTACGGCGCCAGTGACCCGGGTTCAATTGCTTGTCCATTCTCCTCCCACTTTCCAAAGACAAACTGATCTGTTGGGGTTCCCAGCTCTCTCAGTCTCTCGGGATTCCCTGGTCTCTCGGTCTGTTGGAGATCTCAGGTCTCTCAGACTCTGAATTCCCGAGTCTCCCTGCCTCTCGAGTTTCCCATGACTCCCTCTCAAATTCCCCAGGTCTCTCGAGTCATCCCTGGTTCTCGAGTTTTCAGGTCTTCCTGGGCCATCAGGTGCCAGCTATAGGGAGGGGGGTCCTGTTGTGACTTCTTCAGGCCCGTGCAGGGAATCAGGGAGCATTGGGCTCTGAGGTTTTTAGAGCAGCTGAATTGGCTAATTGGCACTTGTGAATATGCACATGTCAGCTCATTATTATTTCATTGTGATAGTATTTCGCTCCGTTCATTCTGTTGTAGTATTGGTCGAGACTTGAACACAGCTACGCTTCGATGCCTCCTTGCATTCCACCTTGCTTGATAAATTGGACTGTCGAGTCAACTGACTCTGGAGACTAGCGGTATTCATTTTATTCTTAGTTGTTCTTTTCAGCTGCAGTGTTGGCTACGTTTTCCATTTGAGAGTTTTAGTTAACGGCCCTGTTTGGCCTAGTGTTTATTGTTTTCTTTTCCCTTTAACACTGTTCACATTAAAGTCTGTGAACTATCAACCTGCTTCTGTGTCTTTCGCTCAGCACTTGGGCCATATCCGAACTGGTGACACCTAGACCACCGTGTTACAGTGCAAGGCATGTTTATCTCCCAATCCCACCAGGAAGATCGGTTCATAGAGTCACTGAGCACTACAACATAGAAACAGGCTCTTCGGCGTCCCATAACCGAGTTAAAGGAAGTTCCGCATCAAACGAGTTGGCTTTTGATGATCCAAATAAAAGCTCAAGGATTGAGAAATTCAGCAAAAGGTGAAGGAGAAGCTCAGTGAGAAATAAACAAACTGTTAGAGCTTCCATTGTTAAATGAAAAGAGAATCTGGCTTCCAACAGATGGAGAGAGGAGAAATTGCATGGGGGGTGGGGGAAGCCCTCACTGTCCTCAGAGCCCTATCTTCCTTGACAAGGCCAGAGGGAGATGTTGACTGAGAGGTGTGCATCGTTCCCTTCTGTTACTGGCTCCTCGGTAAGTAAAACAGTGCTTGCATGCAAGCTCCCGACAATGTCTGTGCACGGGCTGAGAGTGGCAAGTGATACATGCACAATGCAACTGTCAGACGTGAGATTCTGCTGAGGCTGGAATCCAGACAAGATGCCAGAGGAACTCAGCAGGTCAGGCAGCATCTGTGGAAATGAATAACAGTCGACGGTTCGAGCTGAGGCCCTTCTTCAGCACTGAGAAGGAAGGGGGAGAAGATGCCAGAATAAGGAAGTGGGGGAGGAGAAGGAGGCCAAGCCAGAAGGTGACAGGTGAAGCCAGGTGGGGAGGAGACGGGGTGAAGTAAGAAGCTGGGAGATGATAGGTGAATCCAGGTGGGTGGGGGGGGGCGGGGTGAAGTAAGAAGCTGGGAGATGATAGGTGAATCCAGGTGGGGAGGGGATGGGGGTGAAGTAAGAAGCTGGGAGATGATAGGTGAATCCAGGTGGGTGGGGGGGGGGGCGGGGTGTAGTAAGAAGCTGGGAGATAATTGGTGAATCCGGGTGGGGAGGGGACAGGGGTGAAGTTATAAGCTGAGAGATGATAGGTGAATCCAGGTGGGTGAGGGATGGGGTGAAGTAAGAAGCTGGGAGATGATAGGTGAATCCAGGTGGGGAGGAAGGAGTCTGACAGGAGAGGAGAGTGGACCACAGGAGATAGGGAAGGATTATAATTTGGTGAAGAGAAGAGGTAAGAGGCCAGGGAGGGGAATAGAAGAAGAGGGAATGGGGAGGGAAAATTATCTGAAAGAGAAATCAATATCTGTGCCAACAGCTTGGAGGTTACTTAGATGGTATATGAGACTGGTATGGCATGGTAGGGTCAGGCAACATCCTTGTAAACCTCCTCTGCACCCTTTCTATGGTTTCCACATCCTTCCTGTAGTGAGGCGACCAGAACTGAGCACAGTACTCCAAGTGGGGTCTGACCAGGGTCCTATATAGCTGCAACATTACCTCTCGGCTCCTAAACTCAATCCCACAATTGATGAAGGCCAATGCACCGTATGCCTTCTTAACCTGCGTGGCAGCTTTGAGTGTCTTATAGACTTAGACCCTCAGATCCCTCTGTTCCTTTTGTCATGTACCCCGTGATGGGTTAAAGAACCAGCAGAAATGGAAAACACTTTGGAGTCCGGTATTGACATTAACTAATGGTATTTATTAGTACCTAAGCAATACAGTAATATAAAATCAGATATATCAAACAGGTTAGCAATGATTATATATATAAATATATCAGTAAGTGTGGAAACATATGAAAACCAAACTTCTTCAAGTCTAGGGTAAATAAATACAGTCTTACAATGATGAGTAAAGTTCAGTTTGTGATATTGAATCGAGCAGTGATGGAGAGAGAGGGAGGGAGAGATTTGAGTCTTCAGGTGAGCTGACGCCGTCGATCTCTCAGTTGTCCTACGAAATCCTTTAAAAGTCACCGGCTGTGACCACAACAAAGGGGACTGTTCTTCTGTGGTGGAGTTATCAACCCAGGTGAGGGTTGGGCACACAAATAACTCCCCACTGGTCATGCCCTTTTCACACTGCAAGAACCACTGATCGATCCTCCAAAACCCTCTTTTTCTGTGGGCACAACAAATCTCATTCAGTGTCCAAAACCATGTATCTGTAGGTCTAACAGCTGGCCTTGTATTTATCTCACCGTGCTGAATACCAGCTGTCCAGCAGACAGCTCCTCCCTTCTCTCTCTGTAAGAACTTGGAAACGGCTAGTACCCTTGTAGAAAGTGTAAACATGCTGTGAGCAGTCTTCGCCTCTCTCTCTCTTTCTTTCTCTCTCTTTTTGACAAGGTGTTTATGTTGGGCACCTCTCTCTCTCTCTTTTCAAAAGCACAGTCCATAGGGGTAATTCAGGACCCCGTCTCACTCCACACTGCCAAGATTCTTATCATTAATAATATATTCTGCCATCATATTTAACCTAGCAAAATGAACCACCTCATACTTATCTGGGTTGAACTCTATCTGCCACTTCTCAGCCCAGTTTACATCCTATTGATATCCCGCTGTAACCCCTGACAGCCATCCACACTATCCACAACACCCACAACCTTTGTGTCATCAGCAAGTTTACTAACCCATCTTTCCACTTCCTCATCCAGGTCATTTATAAAAATCATGAATAGTAGGGGCCCCAGAACAGATACCTGAGGCACACCACAGGTCACTGACCTCCATGCAGAATATGACCCATCTACAACCACTCGTTGCCTTCTATGGGCAAGCCAGTACTGGATCCACGAAGGCAAAGTCTCCTTGGATCTCATGCTTCCTTACTTTCTTAACAAACTTTGCATGGGTTGTCTTGTCAAATATCTTGCTGAAATCCATATACACTATATCGACTGCTCTACCTTCATCAGTGTGTTAGTCACATCCTCAAAAAATTCAATCAGGCTCGTAACACATGACCTTCCTTTGACAGAGCCATGCTGACTATTCCTAATCATATTATGTCTTTCCAAATGTTCATAAATCCTGCCTTTCAGGATCTTCTCCATCAACTTTCCAACCACTGAAGCAAGACTCACTGGTCTATAACTTCCTGGGCTATCCCTACTCCCTTTCTTATAGTCATAGTCATAGTCATAGTCATACTTTATTGATCCCGGGGGAAATTGGTTTTCATTACAGTTGCATCATAAATAACAAATAGTAATAGAAACATAAATAGTTAAATAGAATATGTAAGTTATGCCAGCAAATTATGAAATAAGTCCAGGACCAGCCTATTGGCTCAGGGTGTCTGACCCTCCAAGGAAGGAGTTGTAAAGTTTGATGGCCACAGGCAGGAATGACTTCCTATGACGCTCTGTGCTGCATCTCGGTGGAATGAGTCTCTGGCTGTATGTACTCCTGTGCCCCACCAGTACATTATGTAGTGCATGGGAGACATCGTCCAAGATGGCATGCAACTTAGACAGCATCCTCTTTTCAGACACCAACATGAGAGAGTCCAGTTCCATCCCCACAACGTCACTGGCCTTATGAATGAGTTTGTTGATTCCGTTGGTGTCTGCTACCCTCAGCCTGCTGCCCCAGCACACAACAGCAAACATGATAGCACTGGCCACCACAGACTCGTAGAACATCCTCAGCATCGTCTGGCAGATGTTAAAGGACCTCAGTCTCCTCAGGAGATGGAGATGGCTCTGACCCTTCTTGTAGACAGCCTCAGTGTTCCTTGACCAGTCCAGTTTATTGTCAATTCGTATCCCCAGGTATTTGTAATCCTCCACCATGTCCACACTGACCCCCTGGATGGAAACAGGGGTCACTGGTACCTTAGCTCTCCTCAGGTCTACCACCAGCTCCTTAGACTTTTTCACATTAAGCTGCAGATAATTCTGCTCACACCATGTGACACAGTTTCCTACCATAGCCCTGTACTCAGCCTCATCTCCCTTGCTGATGCATCCAACTATGGCAGAGTCATCCGAAAACTTCTGAAGATGACAAGACTCTGTGCAGTAGTTGAAGTCCGAGGTGTAAATGGCGAAGAGAAAGGGAGACAAGACAGTCCCCTGTGGAGCCCCAGTGCTGCTGATCACTCTGTCGGACACACAGTGTTGCAAGCACACGGGTGGTCTGCCAGTCAGGTAATCAAGAATCCATGACACCAGGGAAGCATCCACCTGCATCGCTGTCAGCTTCTCCCCCAGCAGAGCAGGGCGGATGGTGTTGAATGCACTGGAGAAGTCAAAAATCATGACCCTCACAGAGCTCGCTGGCTTGTCCAGGTGGGCGTAGACACGGTTCAGCAGGAAGACGATGGCATCCTCAACTCCTAGTCGGGGCTGGTTGGCGAACTGGAGGGGATCTAAGTGTGGCCTGACCTCCATAGGCCTCCAAACAGCTGCAGTGACGTAGACTACAAATTACAACAGGAAATAGAAAAGGCTTGTCAGAAGGGCAGTGTTATGATAATTGTGGGGGATTTTAACATGCGAGTGGATTGGGAAAATCAGGGCGGCACTGGATCTCAAGAAAGAGAATTTGTAGAATGTCTGCGAGATGGCTTTTTAGAACAGCTTGTTGTTGAGCCCACTAGGGGATCGGCTGTACTGGATTGGGTATTGTGTAATGAACCGGAGGTGATTGGAGAGATTGAGGTGAAGGAACCCTTAGGAGGCAGTGATCATAACATAATTGAGTTCGCTGTGAAATTTGAAAAAGAGAAACCGAAATCTGATATGTCGGTATTTCGCTGGAGTAAAGGAAATTATAGTGGCATGAGAGAGGAACTGGCAAAGTTGACTGGGAAGGGACACTGGCGGGAAGGACGGCAGAGCAGCAGTGGTTGGAGTTTATGCGAGAAGTGAGGAACATGCAAGACAGGTATATTCCAAAAAAGAAGAAATTTTCAAATGCAGAAAAGATGCAACCATGGCTGACAAGAGAAGTCAAAGCCAAAGTTAAAGCAAAGGAGAGGGCATACAAGGAGGCAAAAATTAGTGGGAAGACAGAGGATTGGGAAGTTATTAAAAGCTTACAAAAGGAAACTAAGAAGGTCATTAAGAGGGAAAAGATTAACTATGAACGGAAGCTAGCAAATAATATCAAAGAGCATATTAAAAGCTTTTTCAAGTATATAAAGAGTAAAAGACAGGTGAGAGTAGATATAGGACCGATAGAAAATGATGCTGGAGAAATTGTAATGGGAGATAAGGAGATGGCGGAGGAACTGAACGAGTATTTTGCATCAGTCTTCACTGAGGAAGACATCAGCAGTATACCGGACACTCAAGGGTGGCAGGGAAGAGAAGTGTGTGCAGTCACAATTACGACAGAGAAATTACTCAGGAAGCTGAATAGTCTAAAGGTAGATAAATCTCCCGGACCAGATGGAATGCACCCGCATGTTCTGAAGGAAGTAGCTGTGGAGATTGCGGAGGCATTAGCGATGATCTTTCAAAAGTCGATAGTTTCTGGCATGGTTCTGGAGGACTGGAAGATTGCAAATGTCACTCCACTATTTAAGAAGGGGCAAGGAAGCAAAAAGGAAATTATAGACCTGTTAGCTTGACATCGGCGGTTGGGAAGTTGTTGGAGTCGATTGTCAAGGATGAGGTTACAGAGTACCTGGAGGCATATGACAAGATAGGCAGAACTCAGCATGGATTCCTTAAAGGAAAATCCTGTCTGAAAAACCTATTACAATTTTTTGAGGAAATTACCAGTAGGCTAGACAAGGGAGATGCAGTGGATGTTGTATATTTGGATTTTCAGAAGGCCTTTGACAAGGTGCCACACATGAGGCTACTTAACAAGATAAGAGCCCATGGAATTACGGGAAAGTTACATACGTGGATAGAGCGTTGGCTGATTGGCAGGAAACAGAGAGTGGGAATAAAGGGATCCTATTCTGGTTGGCTGCCGGTTACAAGTAGTGTTCCACAGTGGTCCATGTTGGGGCTGCTTCTTTTTACATTGTACATCAACGATTTGGATTATGGAATAGATGGCTTTGTGGCTAAGTTTGCTGATGATACGAAGATACGTGGAGGGGCCGGTAGTGCTGAGGAAACAGAGTCTGCAGAGAGACTTGGATAAATCGGAAGAATGGGCAAAGAAGTGGCAAATGAAGTACAATGTTGGAAAGTGTATGGTTCTGCACTTTGGCAGAAGAAATAAACGGGCAGACTGTAGCGGTGTGCTACACACAGCGCTAGAATAACCACACGGAGTCGGTGAGTTAGAATTGCGATGAAAGAGATTTATTCAAACTTCACGGCCTGCTTTAAAGCCTTCCTGTTCCCGCCTTTCCTGGGGCGGGACTGCTGTGGGGGATGTATATTCCCAGACCCTTTCTGCACGCGGGATCTTCCCCCTGCTGGTGAAGATGGCCTGGCGCCCTTTTTGGGGCTGGCCCTCTGCCTGCGCGCGCTGTTGTGAGCCGGTTCGTGTGTGCCAGAAAGTGGGTCGCCACAAGACTATTATTTAAATGGGGAGAGAATTCAAAGTTCTGAGATGACTTGGGAGTCCTCGTACAGGATACCCTTAAGGTTAACCTTCACGTTGAGTTAGTAGTGAATGCAATGTTGACATTCATTTCTAGAGGAATAGAGTATAGGAGCAGGGATGTGATGTTGAGGCTCTATAAGGTGGTGGTGAGACCTCACTTGAAGTACTGTGGGCAGTTTTGGTCTCCTTATTTAAGAAAGGATGTGCTGACGTTGGAGAGGGTACAGAGAAGATTCACTAGAATAATTCCAGGAATGAGAGGGTTAACATATGAGCAACGTTTGTCCACTCTTAGACTGTATTCCTTCGAGCTTAGAAGAATGAGGGGAGACCTCATAGAAATATTTCAAATGTTGAAAGGCATGGACAGGGTGGATGTGGCAAAGTTGTTTCCCATGATGGTGGAGTCCAGTACGAGAGGGTATGACTTAAGGATTGAAGGGCACCCATTCACAACAGAGATGCGAAGAAATTTTTTTTAGCCAGAGAGTGGTGAAACTATGGAATTTGTTGCCATGGGCGGCAGTAGAGGCCAAGTCATTGGGTGTATTTAATGCAGAGATTGATATGTATCTGAGTAGCCAGGGCATCAAAGGTTATGGTGAGAAGGCGGGGGAGTGGAACTAAATGGAAGAATGGATCAGCTCATGTTAAAATGACGGAGCAGACTCAATGGGCCGAATGGCCAACTTCTGTTCCTTTGTCTAATGGTCTTTGTCTTAAACTTTTGTCCTTTAACTCTCAACTCACGTTCTCTTGTTTGAATCTCCCCTACTCTCAATGGAAAAAGCCTATACACGTCAACTCTATCTATCCCCCTCATAATTTTAAATACCTCTATCAAGTCCCCCTTCAACCTTCTACATTCCAAAGAATAAAGACCCAACTTGTTCAACCTTTCTCTGTAACTTGGGTGATGAAACCCAGGTAACATTCTAGTAAATCTTCTCTGTACTCTCTCAATTTTATTGACATCTTTCCTGTAATTCGGTGACCAAAACTCTACACAATACTCCAAATTTGGCCTCACCAATGCCTTGTACAATTTCAACATTACATCCCAACTCCTATACTCAATTCTCTGATTTATAAAGGCCAGCATACCAAAAGCTTTCTTCACCACCCTATCCACATGAGATTTCACCTTCAGGGAACTATGCATCATTATTCCTAGATCCCTCTGTTCTACTGCATTCTTCAATGCCCTACCATTTACCATGTATGTCCTATTTTGATTAGTCCTGCCAAAATGTAGCACCTCACATTTATCAGCATTAAACTCCATCTGCCATCTTTCAGCCCACTCTTCTAACTGGCCTAAATCTCTCTGCAAGCTTTGAAAACCTACTTCATCATCCACAACTCCACCTATCTTAGTATCATCTGCATACTTACTCATCCAATTTACCACCCCATCATCCAGATCATTAATGTATATGACAAATAACATTGGACCCAGTACAGATCCCTGAGGCACACCACTAGTCACCAGCCTCCAATCTGACAAACAGTTATCCACCACCACTCTCTGGCGTCCCCCATCCAGCCACTGCTGAATCCATTTTACTATTTCAATATTAATACCTAACGATTGAACCTTCCTAACCAACCTTCCATGTGGGACCTTGTCAAAGGCCTTACTGAAGTCCATATAGACAACATCCACCGCTTTACCCACGTCAACTTTCCTAGTAACCTCTTCAAAAAATTCAATAAGGTTTGTCAAACATGACCTTCCACGCACAAATCTATGTTGACTGTTCCAAATCAGACCCTGTCTATCCAGATGATTATATATACTATCTCTAAGAATACTTTCCATCAATTTACCCACCACTGACGTTGAACTCACAGGCCGATAATTTCCAGGTTTACTCTTAGAACCCTTTTGAAACAATGGAACAACATGAGCAATACACCAATCCTCTGGCACCATCCCCGTTTCTAATGATATTTGAAATATTTCTTTCAGAGCCCCTGCTATTTCCACACTAACTTCCCTCAAGGTCCGAGGGACTATCCTGTCAGACCTGCAAGTATAGCAGGCAGTGAAGAAAGCTAATGGCATGCTGGCCTTCATAACAAGGGGAATTGAGTATAAGAACAAAGAGGTCCTTCTGCGGCTGTACAGGGCTCTGGTGAGACCACACCTGGAGTACTGTGTGTAGTTTTGGTCTCCAAATTTGAGGAAGGACATTCTTGCTATTGAGGGAGTGCAGCGTAGGTTCACAAGGTTAATTCCCAGGATGGCGGGACTGTCATATGTCGAAAGATTGGAGCGACTGGGCTTGTATACTCTGGAATTTAGAAGGATGAGAGGGGATCTGATTGAAACATATAAGATTATTAAGGGATTGGACATGCTGGAGGCAGGAAGCATGTTCCTGCTGATGGGTGAGTCCAGAACCAGAGGCCACAGTTTAAGAATAAGGGTTAGGCCACTTAGAACGGAGTTGAGGAAAAACTTTTTCACACAGAGAGTGGTGGATGTATGGAATGCTCTGCCCCAGAAGGCTGTGGAGGCCAAGTCTCTGGATGCTTTCAAGAAAGAGATGGCTAGAGCTCTTAAAGATAGTGGAATCAAAGGTTATGGGGATAAGGCAGGAACTGGATACTGATTGTGGATGATCAGCCATGATCACAGTGAATGGCGGTGCTGGCTCGAAGGGCAGAATGGCGTACTTCTGCACCTATTGTCTATTGTCTATTGACCCAGAGACTTATCGACTTTTATATTCCTTAAAAGCTCCAGTACTTCCTCTTCTTTAATCATCATAGTTTCCATAACTTCCCTACCTGTTTCCCTTATCTTACACAATTCAATTTCCTTTTCCTTAGTGAATACCGAAGAAAAGAAATTGTTCAGAATCTCCCCCATCTCTTTTGACTCCACACATAGCTGTCCACTCTGATTCTCTAAGGGACCAATTTTATCCCTCACTATCCTTTTGCTATTAATGTAACGGTAGAAACCATTGGGATTTATTTTCACCTTACTTGCCAATGTGACTTCATATCTTCTTTTAGCTTTTCTAATTTCTTTCTTCAGATTATTTTTACAATCTTTATATTCCTCGAGCACCTCATATACTCCATGCTGCCTATATTTATTGTAGATATCTCTCTTTTTTCGAACCAAGTTTCCAATATCCCTTGAAAACCATGGCTGTCTCAAACTTTTAACCTTTCCTTTCAACCTAACAGGAACATAAAGATTCTGTACTCTCAAAATTTCACCGTTAAATGACTTCTATTTCTCAATTACATTCTTCCCATAAAACAAATTGTCCCAATCCACTCCTTCTAAATCCTTTCACATCTCCTCAAAGTTAGCCTTTCTCCAATCAAAAATCTCAACCCTGTTTCCAGACCTATCCTTCTCCATAATTATATTGAAACTAATGGCATTGTGATCACTGGACCCGAAGTGCTCCCCGACACAAACCTCTGTCATCTGACCTATCTCATTCCCTAACAGGAGATCCAACATTGCCCCTTCTCTAGTTGGTACCTCTATGTATTGCTGCAAAAAATTATCCTGCACACATTTTACAAACTCCAAACCATCCAACCCTTTTACAGTATGGGCTTCCCAGTCTGTGCGTGAAAAATTAAAATTGCCCACAATCACAACCTTGTGCTTACTACAAATATCTGCTATCTCCTTACAAATTTTCTCTTCCAACTCTCGCTCCCCATTAGGAGGTCTATAATACACCCCCATAAGTGTCACTACACCTTTCTCAATTCCACCCAAATAGCCTCTCTAGACGAGCCCCCTAATCTATCCTGCCAGAGCACCACTGTAATATTTTCTCTGACAAGCAATGCAACACCTCTCCCTCTTGCTCTTCCGATTCTATCACACCTGAAGCAATTAAATCCAGAAATATTTAGTTACCAATCACACCCCTCCTGTAACCATGTTTCACTAATAGCTACCACATCATACTTCCAGGAATCAATCCATGCTTTAAGCTCATCCACCTTTCTTTTTATGCTCTTAGCATTAAAATAAATGCATTTAAGAAATTTTCCACCTCTTACTCTCTGTTTATCACTAACGGTGCAAACAACTTTGCTATTTTCTTTTTCTTCCTTCTTCCCTACATCTGTTCCTACACTCTGTTTCCTCTCCCCGCTCGTATCTAGTTTAAATCCACTGGAGCCTCTCTAGCAAACCTACCAGCAAGAATATTTGTCCCCCTCCAGTTCAGATGTAAACCATCTCTTCAGAACAGGTCCCACCTTCCCTGAAAACTGCCCAATTATCTATAAATCATCTGTGAGGCAGAGGCAGAAATAGATCGGAGTTTCATGGAGATAGTCACCCTTAAAAGTCAGGTGGCAGGAAGCTGGGTGACTGTCAGGAGAGGGAAGGGGAGTAGACAGAATGAGCAGAGCACCCCTGTGGCCGCTCCCATCAATAATAAGTATACCATTTTGGATACTGTTGATGGGGACAACCTACCAGGGACAAGTTGTAGTGGTCACGTCTCTGGCACCGAGACGGGACCCTCAGCTCTGAAGGGGAGGAGGGAAAAGAGGAGAGCAGTAGTGATAGGGGATTTGACAGTTAGGGGGACAGATAAGAGATTCTGTGGGAGAGATCGAGAATCCCGGATGGTCTGTTGCCTCCCTGTTGCCAGGGTCCGTGATATCTCGAATCAAGTTCTCGGTATTGTCAGGAGGGAGGGTGAGCAGCCAGATGTCGTGGTCCATGTAGGGACCAATGACGTGGATAGGAAGGTGGAGGAAGTCCTGCAAAGAGAGTTCAGGGAGTTGGGTGCAAAGTTGAAGGACAGGACCTCCAGAGTTGCAATCTCAGGATTGCTACCCGTGCCACGTGCTAGTGAGGCTAGAAATAGGAAGATAATGCAGCTAAATATGTGGCTAAGGAGTTGGTGCAGGAGGGATGACTTCATGTTTCTAGATCATTGGGCTTTGTTCCAGGGAAGGTGGGACCTGTTCTGACAGGAGGGTTTGTACCTGAACTGGAGGGGGACTAACATCCTTGTGGGTAGATTTGCTAGTGCTGCTCTGGGGGGTTTAAACTAGATTTGCAGGGGTAGGGGAACCAGAGTGTTAGAGCAGATAGTGAGGTGGAGGAGGATAAAGGTCATGCAAGGACTGCATGTATAGACTGTAATCAAAGGTTTGTATGTGATAGAAATGTTCTCAGGTGCATCTACCGTATTTCAGTGCAAGGAGTATTGTAGGTAAGGCAGGTGAGTTTAGGCCGTGGATTGACACGTGGGATTGTGACATTATTGCTATTAGTGAGACTTGGTTTATAGGAGGGGCAGGACTGGCAGCTTAATGTTCTGGGGTTCTGTTGTTTCAGATGTGATAGAGTGGGAGGGATGAAAGGGGGAGGAGTGGAATTACTAGTCAGGGAAAATATCACAGCTGTGCGTAGACAGGACAGCCCAGAGGGCTTGTCTACAGAGGCCATATGGGTGGAGCTGAGGAATGGGAAAGGTGTGACCACACTAATAGGGTTGTATTATAGACTGCCCAATAGCCAGAGAGAATTGGAGGAGCAAATCTGTAGAGAGATAGCAGACCGATGTAAGAAACAGAAAGTTGTAATAGTAGGGGATTTTAACTTTCCACATATTGACTGGGACTCCAACACTGTGAAAGGGTTAGATGGCATGGATTTTGTCAAATGTGTTCAGGAAAGTTTTCTAAATCAATATATAGAGGTACCAATGAGAGAGGATGCAATACTTGATCTCCTATTAGGGAAGCAGACAGGTCAGGTGACAGAAGTATGCGTTAGCGAACATTTTGGGTCCAGTGACCATAATGTCATTAGTTTCAAGTTAATTATGGATAAGGATAGGTCTGGTCCTCGAGTTGAGGTTCTAAATTGGAGAAGGGCCAATTTTGAGGAAATGACAAAGGATCGAGGAGAAGTGGATTGGGAAAAGTTGTTTTCTGGCAAGAACGTGTTCAGTATGCGGAAGGCATTCAAAGGTGAAATTTTGAGAGTGCGGAGTTTGCATGTTCCTGCCAGGATTAAAGGCAAAGTTAACAGGCTTAGGGAACCTTTGTTTTCAGGGGATATTCGCGATCTAGTTAAAGAAAAGAGAGAGGTGTATAACAGGTATAGGCAACATGGAACAAATGAGGTACTTGAAGAGTATAGAGAATGTTAGATATGGCCCTTGTGGCTACCGGGATCAGCGGGTATGGAGGGAAGGCTGGGGCGGTGTTCTGAGTTGGATGATCAGCCTTGATCATAATAAATGGCGGTGCAGGCTCGAAGGGCTGAATGGCCTACTCCTGCACCTATTTTCTATGTTTCTATGTTTCTATGTTAGAAAATACGAAAGAAGGAAATCAGGAAGGCAAAAAGCAGCCATGAGGTTGCTTTGGCAGATAATGTGAAGGTAAACCCGAAGGGTTTCTACAAGTATATTGAGAGTAAAAGGACAGTAAGGGACAAAATTGGTCCCCTAGAAGATCAAAGTGGGCATCTATGTGTGGAGTCTCACGAGATGGGGGAGATCTTAAACAGTTTTTTTGCATCAGTATTTACTCAGGACACTGGCATAGCGTGTATGGAAGGAAGGGAAACAAGCAGTAGTGTCATTGAACATACGGAGATTAAAGAGGAGGAGGTGTTTGCTGCCTTACAGCAAATAAAGGTAGATAAATCCGTGGGGCCTGACATGATATTTCCTTGGGCCTTGAGAGAGACTAGTGTAGAAATTACCGGGACCCTGGCAGAAATATTTAAAATGTCCTGAGCCACGGGTATGGTGCCGGAGGATTGGAGGGTAGCTCATGTTGTTCCATTGTTTGAAAAAGGCTCCAAAAGTAAACCAGGTAATTACAGGCCGGTGAGCCTGACATCAGTAGTAGGTAAATTATTGGAAGGTGTTCTGAGAGATTGAATATACAAGTATTTGGATAGCCAAGGGCTGATTAAGGATAGTCAGCATGGTTTTGTGCATGGTAGATCATGCTTAACGAATCTTGTAGAGTCTTTTTGAGGAGGTTACCAAGAAAGCAGACAAAGGAAAGGCTGTGGATGTTGTCTATGTGGACTTCAGTAAGGCCTTTGACAAGGTCCCACATGGGAGGTTAGTTCAGAAGGTTCAGACACTAGGTATCCATGGAGAGGTTGTAAACTGGATTCGAAATTGGCTGTGTGGGAGAAGACAGAGAGTGATAGTGGATGATTGCTTCTCAGACTGGAGGCCTGTGACTGGTGGTGTGCCTCAAGGATCTGTGCTGGGACCATTGTTGTTTGTTGTCTATATCAATGATCTGGATAATAATGTGGTAAATTGGATCAGCAAGTTTGCTGATGACACTAAGATTGGAGGCGTTGTGGACAGCGAGGAAGGCTTTCAAAGCTTGGAGAGAGATCTGAGCCAACTGGAAAGATGGGCCAGAAAATGACAGATGGAATTTAATGCAGACAAGTGTGAGATGTGGCATTTTGGAAGGACAAATCAAGGTAGGACATACACAGTAAATGGTAGGGCACTGAGGAGTGTGGAGGAACAAAGAGATCTGGGAGTTCAGATACATAATTCCCTGAAAGTGGCATCACAGGTAGACAGGGTTGCAAAGAAGGCTTTTGGCATCCTGGCATTCATAAATCAAAGTATTGAGTATAGGAGTTGAGATTTTACGGGGAGGTTGTATAAGACATTGGTGAGGCCAAATTTGGAGTATTGTGTACAGTTCTGGTCACCTAACTATAGGAAGGATATCAGTAAGATTGAAAGAGTACAGGGAAGATTTACCAGGATGTTGGTGGGTCTTCAGGATTTGAGTTACAGGGAAAGAGTGAACAGGTTAGGACTTTATTCCTTGGAGTGTAGAAGAATGGGGCGAGATTTGATAGAGGTTTACAAAATTATGAGGGGTATAGACAGAGTAAATGTGAATAGGCTCTTTCCACTTAGATTAGGAGAGATAAATACGAGAGGACATGGCTTTAGGGTGAAAGGGGAAAGGTTTAGGGGGAACTTCTTCACTCAGAGAGTGGTTGGAGTGTGGAATGAGCTGCCATCTGACGTGGTAAATGTGGGCTCACTGTTAAGTTTTAAGAATAAATTGGATAGGAACATGGATGGGAGAGGTCTGGAGGGTTATGGACTGGATGCAGGTCAATGGGACGAGCGGAATAATGTTTCGGCACGGACTAGAAGGGCCGAATGGCCAGTTTTCTGTGCTGTAGTGTTGTATGGTTCTATGGATGCTATGTCTCCTATTCTAACTTCCAATGGTACATTCACATGTCCCACTTGTAAATGTCCTGCGAATCCACTTGGGATAATTCTACCTTGTATCTCCCAATTTACGTTTCTTATATTAGTGGTGTTGACGATGGTTTGGGATCCTCCAGTGTTCCATAAAAAGGTAACAGGGCAGCCTCTGACCCTACCACTCACTAGAGGTTTCCAGTTTCATCCCACCTTGTGTCACACACCCATGTTGGTGAGGCCTGACACTATCATTCAGGCTCAGGGTACAATTCCCTGGATGATGGTGTCTCCACCATGTTATTTCATGGGCTTGGTCTTTCTGGCCCCTCCAAGGACGAACTGCATTGCTCTGCTCTTTGTTGTCTCAGGTTTGGACATTCTCTCTTCATGTGTCCCTCTTGGCCACAGATATAGCATTTAATTACTCCACCTTCAGTTCTCCCTGTTCCTGGCCCTGTTCCATTTCCTCTGCCCTTCTTTGACCCTCGATAGCGTGACAGGGAGACCCTCGGGGTGGGTTCCCTGCCCTCATTTCTCCAGGCAGGTGCCTGACTTGTAACAGGCATCACCTTCCCATTCGGGAGTTTAGATGGTCTTTGTATCTCCTTTTCCCTCGCTCCACACATTTTCCTCAGTCCCATGACTCAGTATGTGTGGGTTCAGAAGGATCAAACATTTCCAGTGCCTTTTTAGATTCATCGGTACAGTGAGACACCACTGTCCCCAACCATCTAAATGGCCCCACTCTAATGCTGTTCCATAAACCCCTTGGAACACAGTCCATAAACGGGACGCAAATGCAGTGAGATGTTCACCTTTCCTCTGGTAACATCTGGCTAACGCATCTACCGGGTCCCCTCTGTTAACACCCGTAACAGTCAATATTGCATTCTTCAGTTCCTCACTTGTTCCCCCACCATGTCACTGTGTATCTGGCAAAGCCGAGGGCTTATTTGGATGGAAACACATTATAATCAATCTCCTTTCCTCGAAGTTATCTCTGATGGCTGGTTGTTTGGAAAAGCTCTTGAGGATTGTCTCTGAGCACACGTGTCCTGATATCCTCAGCAATATCTTTAAGTTGCTGTACACTGAACAGTGTGGTGTATGTTATATTCTCAGTTTGATTTGCTGCCCTGCTCCCCCTCTCTGATAGTAACGAGGGGTGCCAATCGTGCAGACGGTGGCACCGGCTCCCGTTGGTAGGCTGTCAGTGGGAGTTCCTCAGGAAATGGAGTTTTGTAATTATTGTAACCATATCTAGCAGCTTCATCTGCTAAATGATGCCAATCAATGTCTCCATATTCACCTCCCTCACCACTTGGGACTGGATTGTTCTGAGGTGAGATCATAAAGAATGGCTTTGTTTTCAGGAGTGACTGAGGTGTGATCAGAAAGTGGGTTTATCCTGAGGAGAGACAGTGGAGAGATCACAGAGACTGGGGTTTGTTTGAGGGGAGATCTGACAGACCTGACGAAGGGTCTCAGCCCGAAACGTCGACTGTATCTCTTCCTAGAGATGCTGCTTGGCCTGCTGCGTTCACCAGCAACTTTGATGTGTGTTGCTTGAATTTCCAGCATCTGCAGAATTCCTTGTGTCAGACAGAATAGGTTTGGTCTGAGGGGAGATGGGACAGACGGGGTTTGGTCTGAGGGGAGATCGGATGGGCTGGGTTTGGTCTGAGGGGAGATGGGACGGACGGGGTTTGGTCTGAGGGGAGATCGGACAGACTGGGTTTGGTCTAAGGTGAGATCGGACAGACTGGGTTTGGTCTGAGGGGAGATCAGACGGACTGGGTTTGGTCTGAGGGGAGATCGGATGGGCTGAGTTTGGTCTGAGGGGAGATGGGACGGACGGGGTTTGGTCTGAGGGGAGATCGGACAGACTGGGTTTGGTCTGAGGGGAGATCGGACGGACTGGGTTTGGTCTGAGGGGAGATCGGACGGGCTGGGTTTGGTCTGAGGGGAGATCGGACAGACTGGGTTTGGTCTCAGGTGAGATCGGACAGACTGGGTTTGGTCTGAGGGGAGATCGGACGGACTGGGTTTGGTCTGAGGGGAGATGAGACGGGCTGGGTTTGGTCTGAGGGGAGATCGGGCGGGCTGGGTTTGGTCTGAGGGGAGATCTGGAGGGCTGGGTTTGGTCTGAGGGGAGATCGGACGGGCTGGGTTTGGTCTGAGGGGAGATCGGACAGACTGGGTTTGGTCTAAGGTGAGATCAGACAGACTGGGTTTGGTCTGAGGGGAGATCGGACGGACTGGGTTTGGTCTGAGGGGAGATCGGACGGGCTGGGTTTGGTCTGAGGGGAGATCGGACGGGCTGGGTTTGGTCTGAGGGGAGATGAGACGGGCTGGGTTTGGTCTGAGGGGAGATCGGGCGGGCTGGGTTTGGTCTGAGGGGAGATCTGGAGGGCTGGGTTTGGTCTGAGGGGAGATCGGACGGGCTGGGTTTGGTCTGAGGGGAGATCGGACAGACTGGGTTTGGTCTAAGGTGAGATCGGACAGACTGGGTTTGGTCTGAGGGGAGATCGGACGGACTGGGTTTGGTCTGAGGGGAGATCGGACGGGCTGGGTTTGGTCTGAGGGGAGATCGGACGGGCTGGGTTTGGTCTGAGGGGAGATCGGACGGGCTGGGTTTGGTCTGAGGGGAGATCGGACGGGCTGGGTTTGGTCTGAGGGGAGATCGGGCGCGCTGGGTTTGTTCTGAGGGGAGATCGGGCGGGCTGGGTTTGGTCTGAGGGGAGATCGGACGGACTGGGTTTGGTCTGAGGGGAGATCGGATGGGCTGGGTTTGGTCTGAGAGGAGATTGGAGAGACTGGGTTTGGTCTGAGGGGAGATTGGAGGGACTGGGTTTGTTCTGTGGGGAGATCGGATGGACTGTGTTTGGTCTGAGGGGAGATCAGACGAGCTGGGTTTGGTCTGAGGGGAGATTGGAGGGACTGGGTTTGGTCTGAGGGGAGATCGGACAGACTGGGTTTGGTCTGAGGGGAGATCGGATGGGCTGGGTTTGGTCTGAGGGGAGATCGGGCGGGCTGGGTTTGGTCTGAGGGGAGATCGGACGGGCTGGGTTTGGTCTGAGGGAAGATCGGACGGGCTGGGTTTGGTCTGAGGGGAGATCGGACGGACTGGGTTTGGTCTGAGGGGAGATCGGACAGACTGGGTTTGGTCTAAGGTGAGATCGGACAGACTGGGTTTGGTCTGAGGGGAGATCGGACGGACTGGGTTTGGTCTGAGGGGAGATGAGACGGACGGGGTTTGGTCTGAGGGGAGATCGGACAGACTGGGTTTGGTCTGAGGTGAGATCGGACAGACTGGGTTTGGTCTGAGGGGAGATCGGGCGGGCTGGGTTTGGTCTGAGGGGAGATCAGACGAGCTGGGTTTGGTCTGAGGGGAGATCGGGCGGGCTGGGTTTGGTCTGAGGGGAGATCGGACGGGCTGGGTTTGTTCTGAGGGGAGATCCGGCGGGCTGGGTTTGGTCTGAGGGGAGATCGGACGGACTGGGTTTGGTCTGAGGGGAGATGAGACGGACGGGGTTTGGTCTGAGGGGAGATCGGACAGACTGGGTTTGGTCTGAGGGGAGATCGGGCGGGCTGGGTTTGGTCTGAGAGGAGATTGGAGGGACTGGGTTTGGTCTGAGGGGAGATCGGGCGAGCTGGGTTTGGTCTGAGGGGAGATCGGGCGGGCTGGGTTTGGTCTGAGAGGAGATTGGAGGGACTGGGTTTGTTCTGCGGGGAGATCGGACGGACTGGGTTTGGTCTGAGGGGAGATCAGACGAGCTGGGTTTGGTCTGAGGGGAGATCGGGCGGGCTGGGTTTGTTCTGAGGGGAGATCGGACGGGCTGGGTTTGGTCTGAGGGGAGATCAGACGAGCTGGGTTTGGTCTGAGGGGAGATCGGGCGGGCTGGGTTTGGTCTGAGGGGAGATCGGACGGGCTGGGTTTGTTCTGAGGGGAGATCGGACGGGCTGGGTTTGGTCTGAGGGGAGATCGGACAGACTGGGTTTGGTCTGAGGGGAGATTGGACGGACTGGGTTTGGTCTGAGGGGAGATCGGACAGACTGGGTTTGGTCTGAGGGGAAATATTAATAATGCTTAATTAGTTTCACAGCTGAAAAGACTGACCTTGCCTTTTGGGGATGTGATAAATAAGGAAGTAGCTGAAAATATCTCCTTTTTCATTGCAGTAGGAAGAACAACAGAGAGCTCTCAGTGACTTGAGCAAGATTAAGTTACAGATTGGCTTATCTGTCCCACATCAACGAAATAAACAGTTTCTTGTGTTACAGACAGATGTGCACATCATGCTGAGATGCATCAAGACAGGGTGCTGTCTATGGTGCTTAATAACTCTGGTCTTGTACTCGCTGGAGTTTAGAAGAATGCTGGGGGTGCAGGGGTCTCATTGAAAACTCTGCATTACTGAGAGGCCTAGATAGAGTGGACATGGAGAGGATGTTTCCGATTCTGGGCAAGTCTTGGATCTGAGGGCACAGCCTCAGAATAGAAGGATGGCCATTTAGAACAGAGATGAGGAGGAATTTCTTTAGCCAGAGAGTGGTGAATCTGTGGAATTCATTGCAATACACAGCTGTGGAGGCCAAATCAGTGGGCATATTTAAAGCAGAGCTTGGTAGGTTCCTGATTAGTCAGGGAGTTAAAGGTTGCAGGGAGAAGGGAAGAGAATGGGCTTGAGATGGAAAATAAATCAGCAATGATGGAGCAGAATTGATGGGCTGAGTGGCCTCATTCTGCTCCTATAACTTATGGTGACGTAATAAAGTTTATTCTTGTAAATTGTTTGTGCAATAAATTTTAAAAAACACATTCCTGTGGTCACCCAGCTCCTTGCAGAATGTGGATTTGCTAAGAGGATGTGGAGAAGATGCAAGAGCTCGTGTCACAGTTCATTCCTCACAGCAGCTGTGTAACAGCGGACTGACTCTCTGATGTACGGGTGTACCGAGGCAGACTACAAGTGTGCTGGAAGATCAGCAACTCAGTGACGGAAGTACTTTGTGTCAGGGAATGTCGAGGAGGCTTATCCCAAAAGCAGAGCAGCGGAGACGATTCAGCCGTGAACAATAACTTTGATAATAGACTGTAAAATAACAAGCCATGAGGGGCCATAAAACAAGAGAGAAACAGAAACAGGCAACAAGGTAAACTTTAGACAGGGAGAGTGAAGGCTGGGAATAACTATTTCAGGTCAGCTGGTTTGATGAGTGAACAAGGAGTGTGGATGAGAACTGGGTTTAAATAGGCTGCCGGTGATGAGTCTGGAATGATCGGCAGGTGAATCCTATTGGCTGGGTGGAGATGCGAGGTGCCTGAATGTGCAGGCTGGGGTTGTCAGTGTGAGCAAGCCTGACACTTTGATCTGCCCAAAACTTGTTGGTCACCCAGGGCAACGGGATGTCCAGTACCTCAACTGGAGGGCTGAGGCCAGTGGGGAAGCCCCTTGAACAGACTAGTGGCCACTTAAATGACAGTGGTGTTATAATTTTAAAAAATAGGTTGACACTAATTAATGACCTGAATATAAAGATTTTGTAGTTTCTTTGTATATATTTTTAATATGTACGAGGCTTATTTTTGAAATATAAAAAAGTGATGAAAACTTGCAAAATTTATTTATTTAAAGTTCAAAGTACATTTGTTATCAAAGTACATGTGCAGTATTCAACCCTGAGATTTGTCTTCCCACAGACAGCCACGAAACAATGAAACACTGTGGATCCCGTTCAAAGAAAAAGCTCAGACACCCAACGTGCAGAAGACAGAACAAATTGTGCAAACAACAAAAAGAAACAAGCGAATAAAACCCAGAATATAAAACATCAAACCGCAGAGTTCTTCAACCAGTGCAGGAATGTTCAGTTTAGTTCAGTTCAGCTCAATCTCACGCCGCCACTCGTTGCCTGCAGGCCACAGAGCCAGTCCGTCCTGACCAAAATCACACAAAATAGCAAAAAAAAGGAGCAACCAGAGATCAGAAACACATCTTAACATGAACTACAGAGTCCCATCCACAGCGATCAAACCTTGCCCAAGACCCAAGATTCCAGTACCATCCTCTGGTGGCAGAGAGAGAGGGGAGAGAGAGAGGTGGAGAGGGAGGGGAAGAGGGGGAGACAGAGGGGCGAGAGGTGGAGGAGGAGAGGGAGAACAAATATGAACATCACTCCAGTGCAGAGGCCTCCGACTGCCGCACCCCCTGACTCAATGTTTCAATCTTTTGTAACGCTTCAGTTGGTGACAGTGCCATGGAATCCAGTCCACAGGGGCTTCGCAAGGCCGCACCCCAAAGATACATGTCTTCCAGGCCACCCCGGAGATATCAAAAATGGGCAGTCAGCAAGCTCTGGGAGCGGGAACCCACTGCTGTTTGAGTGCAGTCGTAGATCACGGACTCCAACAGGACTCCTGTACCCTTGAATAGGGGAAAAAGGAGACATTAAAGAGAGGAATTTAAGCTGTTTCACAGATGAGCTCGAAGAAGTCATTCTCTGGCACCATCTACAAACGTTTGTAAGTTCCTCTTTCTAGTTGTCACTCTTGTTACCAATATTATAATGTGAACCTATGATCTCTGGTGTGAGTAACTTCTGTAATGTTAAAGAACAGTGCTAAACTGCTGGAGAAGAGTGCGGAAAGAACAGGTGCTGTTTTCTCCCGGTAGGGATTAGTTTTAATTCCAAGTTCTCCTGCCACGTTTTGTCACCCTGCAACCTCATCCTTCAATCTCTTTGAATTACGGAGGACAGCATGTGTATAGATGTCTCTCTCCAGCAGACCATCATGATCACCGTGACTCCAGTATTTCTACTATTCTTTAATGTTTTTTAATAGTACACATGATTTTTTGAATTCTATCGCTGAGCAGCAGTGAATCATCTGATTGGCCTATCAGAGTTCTCTTTGGGAACTAGTCGACTTGATCAGCATTTCTGTTCTTGCTATTGTTCACGATTGCACTTAATTAAAAAAAAATGCACAGTGGAGAGCTTGTGGACTGGTCGCATCACGACCGGGTGTGGAAGTCCCAATGCCCAAGAACAAAAAATCCTACAGAAAGAGGTGGGTACGGCCCAGTCCGTCACAGGAGATGCCCTCCCCACCATTGAGCACATCTACAAGGAGTGCAGTCACAAGAAAGCAGTGACCATCATCAAGGACCCCCACCAACCAGGCCAAGCTCTCTTCTCATTGTTGCCATCAGGCAGGAGGTACAGGAGCCTCAGGACCCACACCACCAGGTTCAGGAACCGTTATTACCCGTCAACCATCAGGCAGGAGGTACAGGAGCCTCAGGACCCACTCCACCAGGTTCAGGAACTGTTATTACCCCTGAACTATCAGGCAGGAGGTACAGGAGCCTCAGGACTCACACCACCAGGTTCAGGAACTGTTATTACCCCTCAACCATCAGGCAGGAGGTAGAGGAGCCTCAGGACCCACACCACCAGGTTCAGGAACAGTTATTACCCCTCAACCATCAGGCAGGAGGTATAGGAGCCTCAGGACCCACACCACCAGGTTCAGGAACAGTTATTACCCCTCAACCATCAGGCTCCTGAACCAGTGTGGAAAACTTCACTCAGCTCAACTGTGAACTGATTCGACAACCGATGGATTCACTTTCAAGGATTCTGTAACTCATGTTCTCAGTGTTACTTATCTCATTCTTTTTGCCCAGTTTGTCATTTTTTGTATATTGGTTGTATGTCTGTCTTTGTTTGTGTATAGAGGGCATATAATAGAGCAAAGACTAGATAATAAGACCATAAGACATAGGAGCAGAATGAGGCCATTCTGCCCATCAAGTCTGCTCCATCATTCAATCATGGTTGATCCTTTTTTTCCCTCTTCAGCACCACTATCCAGCCTTCTTCCGGTAATCTTTGATGTCGTGGACAATCAAGAACATATCAATCTCCGCCTTAAATACACCCAACAACCTGGTCACCACAGCTGCCTGTGGTAATAAATTTCACAAATTCACTACCTCTGGCAGAAGAAATTTCTCTGAATATCTGTTTTGGATGGACATCCGTCTATCCTGAGGCTGTGACCTCTTGTCCTAGACTCCCCCACCATGGGAAACATCCTTTCCGCAACTACTCTATCTAGCCCTTTCAACATTCAAAAGGTTTCAGTAAGATCCCCCTCATCCTTCTAAATTCCAGCAAGTACAGGCCCAGAGTTATCAAACGTTCCTCGTATGATAACCCATTCATTCCCGGAACCATCCTTGTGAACTGCCTCTGAACCCTCTCCAATGCCTGAACATCTTTTCTTAGATAGGGAGCCCAGAACGAGTCACAATTCTCAAGGTGAAGCCTCACCAGTGCCTTATAAAGCCTCAGCATCACATCCCTGCTCTTGTATTCCAGACCTCTTGAAATGAATGCAAACATTGCATTTCCCTTCCTCACCACCAACTCTACCTGCAAGTTAACCTTTAGGGTGTTATGCAGAACAACTCCCAAGTCCCTTTGCATCTCAGATTTTTGAATTTTCTCCCTGTTTAGAAAACAGTCCGCACATTTATTTCTTCTACCATGACCACACATTTTCCAACATTGTGTTTCATTTGCCACTTTTTTGCCCATTCTCCTAATCTGTCTAAGTCCTTCTGCAGCCTACCTGTTTGCTCAACACTACATGCCCCTCCACCAATCTTCGTATTGTGGTCGCGGTGATACACATCGAGTGAAAGCAACACACTGAGTCGAGCAGAGTCTGGTTGAACTCTTTACTGTTTCAATTCACGCACGTTTAAGTGCCCGCTCTTTGCGGGGTGGAAGTGACGTCGGCTTCCGGGCCGAGGTCTGCCCCGCACTCAGAGCCCTCTCGGTTGCCGCTGGCTGTGGACTTGCCCGCGACTGCTGGAGCCGGTTTGCTTGCCGCGTGGGCGAGCCACCACATGACCCCCCCCCCCAGAACCGGCGCTAGGAGGTGCAGAGTCCACAGCCTGCACACTGTCAGTTCTTCCAGGTGGCCAGCCTCGTCGTCGTGGGGGTGGCACTGCAACCGGGCGTTCAAGGTCTAGATGCGCCAGGTTGAGACGGTCAATGGTAAAAGTCTCTTCACAACCGCCGATGTCGAGAACGCAGGTCGTCCCATTATGGCGCACCACCTTGTAGGGTCCTTCGTTTGGTCGCTGCAGGGGTGGTCTGTGCACGCCTCGGCGAATGAAAACATACTTGCTCTGTTGTAGGTCCTTGGGCACGAAAGAAGGTGTTGTTCCATGATGGGATGTCGGGACTGGGGCAAGTGTCCTAAGCCGCTCCCGGAGTTTAGTTAGGACCGCCGTAGGTGTGTCCTCCTGGCCACGGGGTGCTGGCACAAACTCACCAGGAACTGTGAGCGGGGCACTGTAAACGAGTTCGGCCGATGACGCGGCCAGGTCCTCCTTGGGTGCTGTGCAGTTGCCAAGCAGCACCCAGGGGAGTTTGTCAACCCAGTCTGGCCCTTGGAGGCATGCCATCAGGGCTGACTTCAAGTGCCTGTGGAAACGTTCCACCAGGCCATTGGACTGCAGTCGTTCGGTGGAGCTGGGTTCCCAGGAGTTGTGCCAGTGCAGATCACAAAGCCGATGTGAACTGCGCACCCCTGTCTGAAGTGACATGGGCTGGAACTCCGAACCGTGCCACCCAGATAGTAATCAGGGCTCTGGCACATGTCTCCGTGGCCGTGTCAGCGAGTGGGGTAGCTTCCGGCCACCTCGTGAACCTGTCCACCGTGGTGAACAGGTATCTCACTCCTCTCGAAACCAGCAGTGGGCCGACGATGTCCACATGGACATGTTCGAACCTCCTATGCATCGGCTGGGAGGGTTGCAGTGGGGCCCTCGCGTGACTCTGGATTTTGGAGGTTTGACAGTGCATGCATGTCCTGGCCCAGTGCCCGACCTGCTTGCGTACGCCGTGCCACACAAACCTGTCTGCGATCAGCCGGATGGTCGCCCGGATGGAAGGGTGGGTTAAACCGTGCAAGGTGTCGAAAACGCGGCGCCTCCAAGCGGTCGGAGCACTGGGCCGAGGTTGCCCGGTGGACACATCGCAAAGGAGCTCATTACCTTCGGGCCCAATGGGTATGTCTTCGAGGCTGAGTCCTGAGACTGTGGTTCAGTACACTGGCACCTCGCTGTCCAGTTGTTGCGTCTTAGCTAACGCAGCGTAATCCACCCCTGGAGACAGAGGGTGCACTGATTGGACGGAGGTGCATGACAGCGCGTCAGCTACCACATTGTTCTTCCGGGAGATGTGCTTGATCATGGTGGTAAACTCCGAGATGTACGACAGGTGGCGTTGCTGGCAGCCGGATCACGGGTCTGACACTTTGGCAAACGCGAAAGTGAGGGGCTTGTGGTCTGAGAAGACCGTGAACTCTCTCCCTTGCAGGAAATACCTGAAGTGCCAGATGGCAAGGTACAGGGCCAACAGCTCCCTGTCGAAAGCGTTGTACTTAAGTTCTGGGGGTCGTAGGTGCTGGTTGGAAAAAGCAAGTGGCCTCCACTGGCCTTCGATGAGCTGCTCGAGCATGCTGCCAACTGCCGCGTTGAAGGCATCCACAGTGAGGGCAGTGGGGACGTCGACCCGGGGGTGGACCAGGAGCGTGGCGTTTGCTAGTATGTTCTTGGCCTGTTCAAAAGCCGCCTACGCCTCCTCTGTCCAGGTGACCTCTTTGAGCTTGCCGGACATCAAGCCGAAAAGGGGCCGCATGATCCAGGCCACTGAGGGCAGGAAACGGTGGTAAAAGTTAACCATCCCAACAAATTCCTGCAGGCCTGTAACAGTGCTGGGTCTGGCGAATTGGCGGATGGCCTCAACTTTTGCTGGCAGGGGCACAGCTCCATGGGGGTCGATCCAGTGTCCCAAGAAGTCGATGGCGGGTAGGCCGAATTGGCGCTGGGTGGGGTTGATAGCCAGGACGTAGTCGCTTAGGCGGCTGCAGAGCAGACGTAAATGTGCTAGATGTTCCTGGTGGATCCAGGTAGATGAACAGAAAGTCCAGACCTCGCCCTACTGCGTCCATCAGGCACTGGAACATTTGCATCGTGTTTTTGAGCCCGAACGGCGTCCTGAGGAACTCGAACAGGCCAAAGGGGGTAATGAGGGCCGTCTTGGGTACATCGTCCGGGTGGACTGGGATCTGATGATACCCTCGGACCAGGTCAATCTTCGGAAAGATGCACGTCCCATGCAGGTTGGCCATAAAGTCCTGGATGTGTGGTACCGGATAGCGATCGGACGAGGTGGCGTCGTTCAGCCTCCGATAGTCGCAGTGTGATCTCCACCCTCCCGCAGACTTGGGCACCATATGGAGTGGGGAGGCCCACGGGCTGTCGGAATGCCGCACAATCCCCATCTCCACCTTCTTGAATTCCTCCTTCATGAGGCGGAGCTTGTCGGGCGGTAGTCTGTGGGCCCGGGCATGAAGGGGAGGTCCCCGTGTGGGGATGTGATGCATCACGCCGTGCTTGGGGTTTGTTGAGGAAAACTGCGGCGTGATGATAGATGGGAACTCCGATAACACTCTGGCGAACTCGTTGTCGGAATAAGTGGCAGAGTCCAGCTGCGGGGCCGGTAGCCTGGCCTCACCGAGGGAGAAAGTTTGGAACGTCTTCACATCGACCAATCGTCGTCCCTTCAAATCCACGAGCAGGCAGTGCGCAATGGCTGTGATACTGCGGCCAGCGTAAATGTCCATGTAAAGTGGCTGGAACCGAACTGCAAGGGGATGGTTCTTGTGCCGTAGGTGCAGATGGTACAGCTGTTGGCTGCCATAAGTTCCGGTTCTGTTCTTCTAGTTTGGGTATTGTGGCTCGAGGGGGGTAGAACACTGATTTCCGCCCCCGTGTCCACCAGGAACCTACGCCCGGAGTGCTTGTCCCAAACGTATTTTTAGTCCAGTCCAGTTTATTGTCCAGGTGAGTTCTCAGGTATTTGTAGTATTGGACGACTTCCACATCCGTTCCCTTGACGGAGATGGGAATGCAGGGTGTTTTCACCTTCCTGAAGTCCACCACCAACTCCTTTGTTTTAGTGATGTTGAGCTGCAGGTAATTCAGCCCACACCACTCAACAAAGTTGTCCACCACTCTTCTGTACTCAGCCTCTTGCCCTCTCTTTTGCTTTTACATTAGCTTTCACTTCCCTTGTCAACCACAGTTATATTATTTTGCTGTTTGAGGTTTCCTTTGTTTTTGGAACGCATCTACCCTGCACCTTCCTCATTTTTCATAGAAACTCAAACCGTGGCTGCTCTGCTGTCATCCCTGCCAGCATCTCATTCCAATTTACTTCAGCCCACTCCTCTCTCACACCACTGTAATTTCCTTTACTCCACTGAAATACTGCTACATCAGACTTTACTTTCTCCCTATCAAATTTCAAGTTGAACACAATCATATTGTGGTCACTATTTCCTCAGGGTTCTTTTAGCTTAAGTTCCCTAATCACCTCCAGTTCATTACGTAACACCCAATTCAGTACAGCTGATCCCCCAGTAGGCTCAATGACAAATTTCCCTTTGTCATCTGCAGTCCAAATCCCAGCTACTGTTGGGAGGCTGTATATAACTGCCATCAGGGTCCTTTTACCCTTGCAGTTTCTGAACTCAACCCACAAGGATTCAATATCTTCTGATCCAATGTCAGATGTTTCTACCGATTTGATGCCATTCTTTACCAGCAGAGCCACACCAGCCCCTCTGCCTACCTTCCTATCCCTCTGATACAATGTGTAACCTTGGACATTCAGCTCCCAACTCCAACCATCCTTCAGCCATGATTCAGTGATGGCCACAACATCATACCTGACAATCTGTAATATTGCAACAAGATCATCCACCTCATTTCCTATTCTCAGTACATTGTGATATAACACACTGAGTACTGTATTTGCTTTTCAGGCAGATGGGGCTCATCAGCCTTGGACGACAGCCCGTCTCGGAGAAGGAAAACTCTGATTTTAAGCCTTCATTACTTGCGGCCATACCCACCCATGGGAAAGGCTTTGGGAGTAAACCCCGAGGAAGAAATCCAGAGCTGGGGTCCCTAAGGCAGTTTGATGTTGTTTACAACTTCACTCTGGCAACCTCTGTGACGACACTGGTGTCAAGCTGTATCGGTGTTTGCCCTTCCCTTGGACTACATCAGTGACGTGGAGAGGGGGAGCCCACTGCACGGGAACAGCCGGTTCTTCAAATCTTCCCACCCAGGCTTGTGCCCTGGAGAGGACACAGTCCACCAGAGGCGCAAACCCATGATCCCCTGGGATTGACGGCTGCCGACTGTATTTGCTCCCCTTTTTGATTCCGCATCCCTGATGCACTGACACTCACCCTGATGGCTGCCTGTCCTTCCTGACAGTCTGACTGCATGCTGTCTTTGCTTTTTCACCATCTGTCCTATCCTGAGTCCCCGCACTCCAGTTGCCATCCCCCTGCCCAATTAGATTAAACTCTCCCCAACAGCTCGAACAAACCTGCCCACAAGAATATTGGTTTCCCCTGAGTTCAGGTGTAACCCATCACTTTTGAACATGGTCATACCACCACCAGAAGAGACCCCAATAATCCGAAACCAAAGCCCTGGCCCCTGCACCAGCCTCTCAGCCACGCATTTATCCACCTAATCATCCCGTTTCTACCATCACTGCCATGTGGCACAGGCAGCAATGCAGAGATTACTACCCTGGAGGTCCTGCTTTTCAGCTTTCTACCGAGCTGTCTAAATTCACTCTTTGCTTTTCTTTGCTTTGTCATTGGTACCAATATGTATCAAAATGTCTGGCTGCTCTCCCTCCCTCTCCATAATGCTGTGGACACGATCTGAGACGTCCCTCACCCTGGCACCTGGGAGTCAACATCGCATCTGGGTGTCCTGTTCACATCCACAGAATCTCCTGTTTGTTCCTCTGAATATCAGAAGCAGTTTTGGGTCCCTTTATCTGAGAAAGGATGTGCTGAATCTGGAGAGGGTTCAAAGGAGGTTCACGGAAAATGATTCCAGGATTGAATGGCTTGTCACATTAACAGTGTTTGATGGCTCTGGGCCTGTGTTCACTGGAATTCATTAGAATGAGGAGTGACTTCATTGAAACCTAATGAATGGTGAAAGGCCTCGACGTAGTAGATGTGGAGAGGATGTTTCCTATGGTGGGAGAGTCTAAGACCAGAGTTCACAGCCCAGAATAGTGGGGCATCCTTTTACAATAGAGATGAGGAGGAATTTCTTTAGCCAGAGAGTGGTGAATCTGTGGAATTTGTTATCAGAGGCAGCTGTGGAGGCCAAGCCTTTATGTATATTTAAAACAGAGTTTGATAGATTCTTGATTGACATGAAGGGATATGGGAAAATGCAGGAGACTGGGGCTGAGTGGAAAATTGGATTGGCCATGATGAAATGGTGGAGCTGATTCAATGGGCCAAATGGCCAAATTCTGCAGTGTCGCTTATTTCAAGTTCCCCTGACTCGAGAATCAGCAGACCCTCTCTCACTATTGAGCTAGAGAGAGAGTCATATCAGAGTAAGAGGGAACAAAAAGATGGTTTGGACTCTATATAGATTAAAAATTGCATGAGAATATTAGAAAAATTTATTGAACTTAAACTGGAAAAAGTCACCAGGGGCAAAGTTCCAAAGTAAATTGATTATCAAAGTATGAGATTCATTGTCTGCAGAGGTTTACAGGTGAAAAGAAATACCAGAGAACTTATGAAAAACTATACACAAGATGAGCTTTATTTGTCACATGTACATTGAAACATACAGTGAAATGCAGCATTTGTGTTGAGGATGAGCTGGGGGCAGCCCGCAAGAGTTGCCACATAACAAGCTCACCATGCTCAGCAGAACAACACAGAACACAACAGCACCTGAACGTCAATAGTGAGACAAGCCCCATTGCTCCCTCACACCCACCCACCCACACACAGGGACAGTCATCCAACCCCAGGCCTCCAGTCTCAGCCTGACCTCAGTGGAAAAAAGCCTGTCCATACCCCCCACAATTTTGCATACCTCGATCAAACCTCCTCTCATTCTCCTACACTCCAGGGAGAACGTCCTCAAGCATTCAAACGTTCCCTGTGCATAGCAGACTGATTATTGCTGCAGGTAATACAAGAAACAATGTGACAGATAGAGCGGTTCACAGGAAGGGTCTCAACTCGACCAAAAACATCAACTGTCCATCTCCTTCAAACCTCACCTGTACATCTGTCTCCACAGATGCTGTCTGACCTGTTCTGATACGGCACATATCAAAAATTTGATTCCTGCCACATTGGACACCCACCAACATGATTACAGACAGAACTGCTCCAGGAACACTTTACAGTGGGAGTGATGAGAGAGGCCTCTGTCGGTCAGGGTCAACCATGGATGTTGTGTCCGAGCTGCCTAGATACGCAAGTCAGGGCAGTACCATATGGACAGAAGGTTGTTGCTCATGTAGCAAGAACCCCCTCTCCAAGCATCTGATGAACCCAAAGGAATGGCAGAGACCAGTACAGTTTGGCACCAGCTGCATCACAGGAGTTGCCAGTCAGTGTTGAACTTAACGTAGGGCTGCCTGAGGGATTTCAGCTCCAGAATTTTCCCTCGGGGTTTACTCCCAAAGCCTTCCCATGAGTGGGTATACTCACAAGGCAGTGGAGATTTGAGATCAGCATTTTCCTTCTCCTAGATGAGCTGCCAACCATGATTGACCAGCCCCATCTGTCCAAAGCGATTGGTTTTAAAGTGCCAGTGACCCATATGTGCCCTTTCTCCTGTCAGTAGAAACGGTTCCTCCGGGCTTTGTAGCTGAGCCAGACGTGAAGGCCAGGAGCTGGACTTGGTTGTCAGAGGCTATTTCAGGCGCACGCCATTGGGATAGGGGATAGGTAGTGGATCTTGTATCTATTACCACCCTCAGCTATAATAACAACGTTAACCCTTTACAATGGGTAGTCAAAACTGCCCAATGCATCACTGGCACCAGCCTACCCAGCATTAAACACAGAAAGGTGCCAATAAAGGGCAGGTGACATCATGAATGATCTCACTCCCAACCCCCCTTTTTGTCACGGACTGTTTGTCCCACTCCCATCAGGACCACACCAGGACAACCAGACTCAAAAACAGTTACTTTCCCCGAGCAGTAAGTCTAATCAACACCCCCACACACTAACCCACCCCTCCACACCCCCAACCACAACCACTTTATCATTTCTTGACAGGCACCTTATGTACAGACACTCCTGTGCCTAATGTCACTTTATGGACACACAATCAATCTGTGTCTAGAAACTATCTTATGTGTTTACACTTATTTTGTGTATTTTTGTATTATTGTGTTCTTTATCTTTATTTTCTTTTAACCCAGAGTAACAATTATTTCATTCTCCTTTATACTTGTCTACTGGAAATGATATGAAACAATTTGAACGTTGAATGTTGAATTTTGGGTTCCTGCAGTGTGTTTTGTTTCCAGCATCTGCAGTCTCTTGTGCTCCGTGATGATGGTCACTCTGCCTTCGATGAAACCCCGGACACCAACTCCCCCTGTGTCCACTTACCTGCAGGACCTCTTCCTTCCGGTCAGTTCTCTCCCCCTCTAGTCCCGTACTTTATGGTCTCTCTCTTTGACCTCACCCACTAATTGCAATTGCCAAATCTATGTATTTTATCCCTGTTCACTCTAGGAATTGGACCGTAAGATCACAAGATATAGGAGCAGAATTAGGCCATTCAGTCCATCGATTCTGTTCCACCATTCCATTATGGCTGATTTAGTTTCCCTCTCAACCCCATTCTCCTGCCCTCTTTCCGTAACCTTTGATACACTTACTAATCAAGAAACTATCAGACTCCGTTTTAAATATACCGGTGACTTGGCTTCCCACAGTCGTCTGTGGCAATGAATTTCACAGAATCACTACTGCCTGGCTGAAGAAAGGTGTCAATTCAGCTGGGAGGGAGTAAGTTCAAAGGGGGTGTGGGGGACAAATTTGTCTTTACAGAGAGAGTGCTGGGTACGCAGAACGCACTGCTGGGGTGGGGGAAGGCAGATTCGAGAGAGGCGTTTAAGACACTCTTGGACAGATGCATGAATTGTGATTTGGAATATAGACTCGGTGTAGCAGAGGCAGTTAGTTAGTTTAGTTAAGCATTTAATTATGACTTTAAGTAGTTTGTGGACCGAAACGCCTTTTCCTGTGCTATACTGTTCTATGACTTTCTATCTAGTCTCCTGCAGAATTCTCTGGAAATTCTACAGTGCCGTGAAAAACTCTTAGATACCTATATATAGCTGGGGTGTCAAAGACATTTGCAGTTCTGTATTTGTCAACGTGGAGCGGAGAGCGAGTTTGTAAATGTGGTGGAAGCAAAGGCCGTTGGGAATGGTGAGGATGAAGTGCCACGGGACGAATGAGGGACAGGTGGCAGAGAAGTGCTGGGGCAGGGGGTGGTGCGGGTGCCGACACACCCAGACCTGAGACGCCAGCCAAGATCGTTTGATTCCAAACAACTGGTTTATTGATCATTACACAATGTCTCTCTGGTGTTTCCCGCTCCCTTCCCCTTTTCCCAACCATGATTCCCCTTTCCCACTCAGTCCACAATCGAGCCCCATATCAGAATCAGGCTTATCATCACTCACAGAACGGAGAACATTGAAGAGTACAGGACAGGAACAGGGCGTTCGGCCCATAATGATCGCTGAACCAACTCAATAAATCAAAAGCATCCAAACACTAATCCCCCCACCTACACCATGTCCATATCTCTCTACCTTCCTTACATCCATGCGCCTATCCAAACGTCTTTTAAAAGCCTCTCTATATATATATGTATATGCCTCAGACTTTTGCTCAGCTCGGTACTTGCATAAAATTTGCTTCCAGTAAACGCAAAGAGTTTGTCACTACCGTCGTGAGAAAGTGCACTGTGTTGAAATTACTTCCTACCAGCCACTAACTTCGACAGTTCCTGAGAGTTTTTTCAGGAAATGAAGAAGCAAATTGAGCAGCTTCTGTATTTCAGCGACAGGGAATAAAGAAAGAACTGAAGCGTGAGCGGACTCCATATCGAAGCGCTGGAAATGCTCTCTCTCCGGGTTTGTCTCTGCACGGTCCTGTTGTCCGTCTCAGTCCGGGGATACAGTAGGTGTTTTCCATTGTCCGCCTATCTCCTCGTTGTCTCTCTCCTAAAGGCTCGTTTTACTTTCTGGTGAAGCGCGATCGACTTAGACGTTGGTTCTGCCAGTGGAGGGTTGGTGTTGGGACCCTGTCCTTCCCTGAGTGCTGGGGTGGACTGCCTGCTGGTGACGATGAACCCCAGTACTACTGGGGAGAGACGTCCAAGTTAAAGGCCGGGCACAATTCCAAGCCTGGGTGGTCTGGAATTTGGAGCGAAGCTGTAGCGTGGTGGTTAGCATGATGCTTCACAGTCCCTGTGACCCAGGTTCAATTCTCGCCGCTGTCTGTGCGTTCTTCAGTTCTGAATGCTATTTGCTTACTTTTATTGTTTTCACGATTTTTCCCCTCTGTACATTGGCTGTTCGACGGTCTTCAGAATCAGAACCAAGCTTAATATCACCGGCATTTGTCGTGAAACTTGTTAACTTTGTGGCGACAGTACAATGCAATACATAATAATACAGAAAAATTGAATCACAGTAAGTGTATACGGATATTTGTGAGCCTCCGACTCGCTCAGCTCGTGTTCGTCCAGGGGAAGAACCCTCAGCTCCGCCAACCTGGGTAATCGAGTTTGTGCGGATGCTGTGTAATGTACCCCAGTACAGACCCAGAATGCAAACATCAGACAGTACACAATAAGCGATTAAATGATTACACTTTATAAATCTAACCGTGACTATGTGATTAGTGGGGAAACAAAATATAAAAGAAAAAGGCGCCACTCTATCAAAGTTAAACAGTTCGTGCACAATCGCTGGAGCTCAAGGAACAGGGTCTTCTCTCCACCATTCCATTTCCTCCGAACTCCGCGACCCTCGGACTGGGACCAACCACGGTGGTCTACCAGAGCGCTCCCAGCACGTCCTTCCTCTTCGCCTCTCCTCCCGAAACGTCCTGCGCACTCACTCAGGTTCCCACACATACAGATAGAGTAACATAACTTCCATTGGTTAGTTCCCCATTATCTCTATAGTTATAACCCAAACATTTCAGCTACAAAGAAACATTACCTCATCAGTTAACATTACAGAGAAACCATTTCATTATAACACTACAGAGAAGCCATTTTATTTTAGCAGTTAACAGTTAATATTACTGAGAACCCTACATTCTCCCCCCACCGAATTTAGTCATGTCCTCATGACGTTCAAATAATTTGCCAACTCTTCCTGTAAAAACAGAGCCCGATCGAAGTGCAGAAAGCAGTGAATTAGCTCCCCAAAACAGGAGAGATCACATCCTTTTCTCCAGGTGCTACATAGGCCAACCCCTCCGGGGGTGGGGGGGGGGTGATGTCCTAATTCGCTGAGACCTCCGTAGTACCCCCTCTTCTAACTCTTCCGGCTCAGCCACTACTGGAGACACTTCGGGGCTACCTGGCGAAACCTCCCGTGACCTGTCACTCAAACCCCTCTGCAACTCGGAGTCCCCTGTCCCGGGTTCGGGCCTCCCTCCCTCTCCTCCAGAGGCCGGCTGCACTCTCTGTTGTCCACCGTAGCCCCCCTCACCTCCCCTGACGCAGTGGGAGAAGGGCCTGGAGTCTCTTCCTCCCTCACGGGGAAGTTAGCGAACGGCAGCATGTACCACTCATCCGAATCATCGCCTTCCGAATCAGTATCCCTTTCCGGGGCTGGGCAGTCTCTTTTGCGGTGGGCTCTTCCATCGCCCCGAGGTCGGTCCGGGAGTGACGTTACTCGGTATAAAATTTGGTTCTTCAACTTCAACCGAGGCCATTCCCTCAGTAGTGGAGACACCCAAACGTGTTTCGCCTTCTCCGCCCGCGCCATATCCCCCTTTTCCACCGCATAACAAATAGCGCCAATGCCCGGGTCATCTCGCTGAGCAGTTGCCACTTCCCCAGGACTTAACTCCGGCAACTGCTTAGTCTTCAGAGCAGTCAGGTCACAGTAAACTGAGGGCAGGGTGTCATCAGAAACCCCCAATGGTCCACTGCGTGATCCAGCCTTTCCTTTTCCTCGGCCTTCACGGTGATAGCAAACGGACACATGGCCTTCACCCCAGGGGCAGGAACGCTCTCCCACTCCTCGTCCCTCTCCAGTTCCTCATGCATCCGTCGGGACAAAGTGTCTTCGTTACTTCAGGCTGAAATCATAAACCGACAATGCCGCCAACCACCGACGGCCTGTAGCATCCAGTTTCGCCGAGGTCAGGATGTAAGTGAACGGGTTGTTGTCCATCCTCACCTCAAACTTGGCCCCGTAGAGGAGGCCGTTCCCATCAATACTAAGTATACCGTTTCGGATACTGTTGGTGGGGACAACGTACCCGGGACAAGTTGTAGTGGTCACGTCTCTGGCACCGAGACGGGACCCTCAGCTCAGAAGGGAAGGGGGGAAAAGAGGAGAGCAGTAGTGATAGGGGATTCGACAGTTAGGGGGACAGATAAGAGGTTCTATGGAAGAGATCGAGAATCCCGGATGGTCTGTTGCCTCCCTGGTGCCAGGGTCCACGACATCTCGGATCGAGTTCTCGGTATTCTCAGGAGGGAGGGTGAGTAGCCAGATGTCGTGGTCCATGCAGAGACCAATGACATGGATAGGAAGGAGGAGGAGGTCCTGCAAAGAAAGTTTAGGGAGTTGGGTGCAAAGTTGAAGGACAGGACCTCCAGAGTTGCAATCTCAGGATTGCTACCCGTGCCACGTGCTAGTGAGGCTAGAAATAGGAAGATAATGCAGCTAAATACGTGGCTAAGGAGATGGTGCAGGAGGGAGAGCTTCATGTTTCTGGACAATTGGGCTTTGTTCCAGGGAAGGTGGGACCTGTTCCGACGGGACGGTTTGCATTTGAACTGGAGGGGGACTAGCATCCTTGCGGGAAGGTTTGCTAGTGCTGCTCCGGGGGGTTTAAACTAAATTTGCAGGGGGAGGGGAACCAGAGTGTTAGAGCAGATAGTGAGGTGGAGGAAGATAAAGAACAGTTTCTTTCCAACTCTGATAAGACTGCTGAACGGATCCTGACCCGGAACTGGGCCGTACCCTCCAAATATCCGGACCTGCCTCTCGTTTTTTTTTTACACTACCTTACTTTCCCTTTTCTATTTTTAATTTATGATTTATAATTTAAATGTTTACTATTTACTGTCGATTTGTACTCCAGGGAGAGCGAAGCGCAGAATCAAATATCGCTGTGATAATTGTACGCTCTCGTATCAATTGTTCGGCGGCAATAAGGTAAAGGTCATGCGAGAACTGCAGGCATAGTGCATGGAGAAAAGCCAGATCTAACATATAAAGGGGCTTTGAGGAAAGAGAAGCAGAATAAAGGGTGTAAAGGTAGTAAGGTAGAAGGGCTGAAGTGCGTGTACCTCAATGCAAGAAGCATCAGGAACAAAGGTGATGAACTGAGAGCTTGGATACATTCATGGAATTATGATGTAGTGGCCATTACAGAGACTTGGCTGGCACCAGGGCAGGAATGGATTCTCAATATTCCAGGATTTCAGTTCTTTAAAAGGGATAGAGAGGGGGGAAAGCAGAGAAGGGTTGGGCATTACTGGTCAGGGATACTATGACAGCTACAGAAAGGGTGGGTAATGAAGCAGGATCCTCTTTTGAGTCAGTATGGGTGGAATACTCTATTGGGAGTATTCTATAGGCCCCCTGGTAGCAGCAGAGATACAGAGGAGCAGATTGGGAGGCAGATTTTGGAGAAGTGCAAAAACAACAGGGTTTTTATCAAGGGTGACTTTAACTTCCCTAATATTGATTGGCACCTGATTAGTTACAATGGTTTAGACGGGGCAGAGTTTGTTAAGTGTGTCCAGGATGGATTCCTGTCACAGTATGTTGACAGGATTGGGGGAATGCCATACTAGATCTAGTATTAGGTAATAAATGGGGTCAGGTCACAGATCTTTCAGTGGGAGAGCATCTGGGGGACAGTGACCACTGCTCCCTGGCCTTTAGCATTATCATGGAAAAGGATAGAATCAGAAAGGACAGGAAAATTTTTAATTGGGGAAGGGCAAATTATGAGGCTATAAGGCTAGAACTTGTGGGTGTGAATTGGGATATTGTTATTGCAGGGAAATGTACTAAGGACATGTGGTCGATGTTTAGGGATCTCTCGCAGGATGTTAGGGATAAATTTATCCCGGTGAGGAAGATAAAGAATGGGAGGGTGAAGGAACCATGGGTGACAAGTGAGGTGGAAGATCTAGTCAGGTGCAAGAAGGCAGCATACATGAGGTTTAGGAAGCAAGGATCAGATGGGTCTATTGAGGAATATAGGGTAGCAAGAAAGGAGCTTAAGAAGGGGCTGAGGAGAGCAAGAAGGGGGCATGAGAAGGCCTTGGTGAGTAGGGTAAAGGAAAACCCCAAGGCGTTCTTCAATTATGCGAAGAAAAGAAGGATGACAGGAGTGAAGGTAGGACCGATTAGAGATAAAGATGGGAAGATGTGCCTGGAGGCTGTGGAAGGTGGGGGAATGAAAGGTGGGGGAGTAGCATTGCTTGTTAGGGAAAATATTACAGCAGTGCTCAGGCAGGACAGATTAGAGGGCTTGTCTACTGAGTCCTTGTGGGTGGAGCTGAGAAACAGGAAAGGTATGGCCACATTAGTGGGATTGTATTACAGACCACCGTTGTATTACAGTCAACGAGACTTGGAAGAGCAAATCTGCAGAGAGATAGCAGTCAACTGCAGGAAACATAAAGTTGTGGTAGTAGGGGATTTTAATTTTCCATACATTGATTGGGACTCCTATACTGTTAGGGGTCTAGATGGTTTAGAGTTTGTAAAATGTGTTCAGGAAAGTTTTCTAAATCAATATATAGAGGGATCAACTAGAGGGGATGCAATATTGGATCTCCTGTTAGGAAACGAATTAGGGCAAGTGACAGAAGTCTGTGTAGTGGAGCACTTTGGTTCCAGTGATCATAACAACATTAGTTTCAATTTGATCATGGACAAGGATAGATCTGGTCCTAGGGTTGAGGTTCTGAACTGGAAGAAGGCCAAATTTGAAGAAATGAGAAAGGATCTAAAAAGCGTGGGTTGGGACAGGTTGTTTTCTGGCAAAGATGTGATTGGTAGGTGGGAAGCCTTCAAAGGGGAAATTTTGAGAGTGCAGAGTTTGTATGTTCCTGTCAGGATTAAAGGCAAATTGAATAGGAATAAGGAACCTTGGTTCTCAAGGGATATTGCAACTCTGATAAAGAAGAAGAGGGAGTTGTATGAAATGTATAGGAAACAGGGAGTAAATCAGGTGCTTGAGGAGTATAAGAAGTGCAAGAAAATACTTAAGAAAGAAATCAGGACGGCTAAAAGAAGACATGAGGTTGCCTTGGCAGTCAAAGTGAAGGATAATCCAAAGAGCTTTTACAAGTATATTAAGAGCAAAAGGATTGTAAGGGATAAAATTGGTCCTCTTGAAGATCAGAGTGGTCAGCTATGTGCGGAACCAAAGGAAATGGGGGAGATCCTAAATAGGTTTTTTGCGTCTGTATTTACTAAGGAAGCTGGCATGAAATCTATGGAATTGAGGGAATCAAGCAGTGAGACCATGGAAACTGTACAGATTGAAAAGGAGGAGGTACTTGCTGTCTTGAGGAAAATTAAAGTGGATAAATCCCCGGGACCTGACAGAGTGTTCCCTCGGACCTTGAAGGAGACTAGTGTTGAAATTGCGGGGGCCCTGGCAGAAATATTTAAAATGTTGCTGTCTATGGGTGAAGTGCCGGAGGATTGGAGAGTGGCTCATGTTGTTCCGTTGTTTAAAAAAGGATCGAAAAGTAATCCAGGAAATTATAGGCGGGTGAGTTTCACATCAGTAGTAGGCAAGTTATTGGAGGGAGTACTAAGAGACAGAATCTACAAGCATTTGGATAGACAGGGACTTATTAGGGAGAGTCAACATGGCTTTGTGCGTGGTAGGTCATGTTTGACCAATCTATTGGAGTTTTTCGAGGAGGTTACCAGGAAAGTGGATGAAGGGAAGGCAGTGGATATTGTCTACATGGACTTCAGTAAAGCCTTTGACGAGGTCCCGCATGGGAGGTTAGTTAGGAAAATTCAGTCACTAGGTATACATGGAGAGGTGGTAAAATGGATTAGACATTGGCTCGATGGAAGAAGCCAGAGAGTGGTGGTAGAGAATTGCTTCTCTGAGTGGAGGCCTGTGACTAGTGGTGTGCCACAGGGATCAGTGCTGGGTCCATTGTTATTTGTCATCTATATCAATGATCTGGATGATAATGTGGTAAATTGAATCAGCAAGTTTGCTGATGATACAAAGATTGGAGGTGTAGTAGACAGTGAGGAAGGTTTTCAGAGCCTGCAGAGGGACTTGGACCAGTTGGAAAAATGGGCTGAAAAATGGCAGATGGAGTTTAATACTGACAAGTGTGAGGTATTGCACGTTGGAAGGACAAACCAAGGGAGAACATATAGGGTTAATGGTAAGGCACTGAGGAGTGCAGTGGAACAGAGGGATCTGGGAATACAGATACAAAATTCCCTAAAAGTGGCGTCACAGGTAGATAGGGTCGTAAAGAGGGCTTTTGGTACATTGGCCTTTATTAATCAAAGTATTGAGTATAAGAGCTGGAATGTTATGATGAGGTTGTATAAGGCATTGGTGAGGCCGAATCTGGAGTATTGTGTTCAGTTTTGGTCACTAAATTACAGGAAGGATATAAATAAGGTTGAAAGAGTGCAGAGAAGGTTTACAAGGATGTTGCCGGGACTTGAGAAACTCAGTTACAGAGAAAGGTTGAATAGGTTAGGACTTTATTCCCTGGAACGTAGAAGAATGAGGGGAGATTTGATAGAGGTATATAAAATTATGATGGGTATAGATAGAGTGAATGCAAGCAGGCTTTTTCCACTGAGGCAAGGGGAGAAAAAAACCAGAAGACATGGGTTAAGGGTGAGGGGGGAAAAGTTTAAAGGGAACATTAGGGGGGGCTTCTTCACACAGAGAGTGGTGGGAGTATGGAATTAGCTGCCAGACGAGGTGGTAAATGCGGGTTCTTTTTTAACATTTAAGAATAAATTGGACAGATACATGGATGGGAGGTGTATAGAGGGATATGGTCCGTGTGCAGGTCAGTGGGACTAGGCAGAAAATGGTTCGGCACAGCCAAGAAGGGCCAAAAGGCCTGTTTCTGTGCTGTAGTTTCTATGGTTTCTAAGTGAGTGAGGTCCTCGATGAATACTTCTCTTTGGTATTCACTAATGAGAGGGAACTTGATGATGGTGAGGACAATATGAGTGAGGATGATGTTCTGGAGCATGTTGATATTAAGGGAGAGGAGGTGTTGGAGTTGTTAAAATACATTAGGACAGTTAAGTCCCCGGGGCATGACGGAATATTCCCCAGGCTGCTCCGCGAGGCAACGTAAGAGATTGCTGAGCCTCTGGCTAGGATCTTTATGTCCTCGTTGTCCACGGGAATGGTACCGGAGGATTGGAGGGAGGCGAATGTTGTCCCCTTGTTCAAAAATGGTAGTAAGGATAGTCCGGGTAAGTATAGACCTGTGAGCCTTAAGCTGTTGGAAAAGATTTTAAAAGATAGGACCCACGAGCATTTAGAGAATCATGGTCTGATCAAGGACAGTCAGCATGGCTTTGTAAAGGGCAGATCATGTCTAACAAGCCTGATAGAGTGCTTTGAGAAGGTGAGCAGGCATATAGATGAGGGTACTGCAGTGGATGTGATCTACGTGGATTTTAGTAAGGCTTTTGACAAGGTTTCACATGGTAGGCTTACTCAGAAAATCAGAAGACGTGGGATCCAGAGAGGTTTGGTCAGGTGGATTCATAATTAGCATGCCTGCGGAAAGCAGAGGGTCATGGTGGAGGGAGTACATTTGGATTGGAGGGATGTGACTAGTGGTGTCCCACAAGGATCAGTTCTGGGACCCCTACTTTTCGTGATTTTTATTAATGACCTGGATGTGGGGGTAGAAGGGTGGGCTGGCAAGTTTGCAGATGACACAAAGGTTGGTGGTGTTGTAGATAGTGCAGAGGATTGTCGAAGATTGCAGAGAGACATTGATAGGATGCTGAAGTGGGCTGAGAAGTGGCAGATGGTGTTCAACCCGGAGAAGTGTGAGGTGGTACACTTTGGAAGGACAAACTCCAAGGCAGAGTACAGAGTAAATAGCAGGATACTTGGTAGTGTGGAGGAGCAGAGAGATCTGGGGGTACATGTCCACAGGTCCCTGTAAGTTGCCTTACAGGTAGATAGGGTAGTTAAGAAAGCTTATGGGGTGTTAGCTTTCATAAGTCGAGGGATGGAGTTTAAGAGTTGTGAGGTAATGATGCAGTTCTATAAAACCCTGGTTAGGCCACACTTGGAGTACTGTGTCCGTTTCTGGTTGCCTCACTATTGAAAGGATGTGGAAGCATTGGAAAGGGTCCAGAGCAGATTTACCAGGATGTTGCCTGGTTTAGAGAGTATGCATTATGATCAGAGATTAAGGGAGTTAGGGCTTTACTCTTTGGAGAGAAGGAGGATGAGAGGAGACATGATAGAGGTGTACAAGATAGTAAGAGGAATAGATAGAGTGGACAGCCAGCACCTCTTCCCCAGGGCACCACTGCTCAATACAAGAGGACATAGCTTTAAGGTAAGGAGTGGGAAGTTCAAGGGGGATATTAGAGGAAGGTTTTTTACTCAGAGAGTGGTTGGTGCATGGAATGCACTGCCTGAGTCAGTGGTGGAGACAGATACACTAGTGAAGTTTAAGAGACTACTAGACAGGTATATGGAGGAATTTAAGGTGGAGGATTATATGGGAGACAAGGTTTAAGGGTTGGTACAACATTGTGGGCTGAAGGGCCTGTACTGTGCTGTACTATTCTATGTTCTATGTTTATCCACCACAACCCATTTCAATGCCAGGAACTCCAACTTGTGGGTAGGATAGTTTCTCTCGGAGGGCGACAAACTCTGGCTGACAAACGCTACAGGCCTCAACCCGGTGCCCTAACCCTAATATAGGACGGCCCCTAATCCCTCTCAGCTGGCATCGGTGTGCTGTACATCAGGCAATCGGGGGTCTGCAAAAGCCAGCACCGGTGTCTGGGTCAGCGACTCTTTCAGCGACTGAAGAGCCTCCTCACATTTTGCATCCCACCCCTGTCCGAAGGGCTCCAACGGGTTTAGATATTCTCCAACCTCCTGTCCTCTTTTTCCTTTCCCTTTCTTCCCCAAGGGAGGGTAACCACGCAGAAGATGGTTCAAGGGGTGACTCACTTTGGCGTAGCCCTTCACGAATCTCCGATAATAACCACAGAACCCCAAGTACGAGCGCAGAGTGCTCACAGTCTGGGGCCTCGGCCACGTGGTCACCGCTTCTATCTTAGCCAGGTCGTAGCTACTCCAATCCGTGAGATTATGCACCCAACATAGCTAACTGACGTCTTGCAGAACTGGCACTTATCCAAGGAAAGTTTTAACCCTTCCTCCTTCAGTCATAGTCATAGTCATACTTTATTGATCCCAGGGGAAATTGGTTTTTATTACAGCTGCTCCATAAATAATAAATCGTAATAGAACCATAAATAGTTAAATAATAATATGTAAATTATGTCAGTAAATTATGAAATAAGTCCAGGACCAGCCTATTGGCTCAGGGTGTCTGACCCTCCAAGGGAGGAGTTGCAAAGTTTGATGGCCACAGGCAGGAATGACTTCCTATGACGCTCTGTGTTGCATCTCCGTGGAATAAGTCTCTGGCTGAATGTACTCCTGTGCCCACCCAGTACATTATTCAGTGGATGGGAGACATTGACCAAGATGGCATGCAACTTAGACAGCATCCTCTTTTCAGACACCACCATCAGAGAGCCCAGTTACATCCCCACAACATCACTGGCCTTACGAATGAGTTTGTTGATTCTGTTGGTGTCTGCTACCCTCAGCCTGCTGCCCCAGCACACAACAGCAAACATGATAGCACTGTCGGCTTAGCACCTTCTGTAGCCTCGCTTCGTGTTCTTCTAAGGTGGATCCAAATACTATCAAGTCATCCAGGTATACCAACACTTCAAGCAAGTTCCTATCTCCCACCGTCTTCTCCATGACCCTCAGGGAAGTAGCAGGGCTCACCATATGTCCTGCGCATCCTTTCAAACTGGAAAAATCCCAGATGGCATATAAGTGCCGTCTTCTCCTTATTGGCTTCACTCATCAGGATCTGGTAATATCTACTCCGCAAGTCCGGTACACTAAACCACTTTTCCCCATTCAGACAGGCCAGCTATCTTCGATCCCTGGAACCATACACTGGTCAGGGACAGTGCGCCTATTCAGGGTCCTATAGTCCACACACACGTGCACCTTCCTGTTTTTCTTCTAGGCCACTACTATTGGGGACGCATAAGGGCTTCGAGATTCAGTGATGATTGCAGCTTCCTTCAACTTACACAAATACTGCTGCACGTCTTCCACGTCTGCAGGGGCCAGTCACCGCGACTTTTCTCAGTCATTCGGATGGTGTGTCGGGTGCTCTTGGAACAACCCACATCAAACTTGCCAAGTGAAAAGATATCTTCCAGCTTCAACATCTTCTCCACCAGCCTTTGCTTCCAACCCGGCGGTACAGGAGAGTCCCCAAAATTAAAGGCCTCAGCAGTCAACCTTTCCTTGTTTACCAATAGTTTCCCCCAGCTGTGCCTCACGGGGGCACCAGACATTACTGTCACCGGGAACAAATGCGCCAGGGCATCCCTCTCTTAACGGTCCTTTCTCTCTTCGTAGTGTTCCTGACAATCACAGCCATCCTCCTCGCCTGTACCACCAAGGGCCTCTGCACTTCGGGCCTCACCAGCACCCCAGCCAGAAATCATGACTCCTCCTCAAGGTCTTCTGGGGCGTCCACTAAGAGGGCCTCACCATCAGGCACTCCGGAAATCTGGGGGTCCCCATCACTCTCGTTAATTCTCCGGGCCGCACTGCCCTAGGCTTCGACTGAGCACACTACAAAGTCCCTCGTTTAAACACAGTATCCAGCCCAGTGCGACCCTGTACTTCCTCAAAAGCAGCTCAAAACACTGGGTGCATCGACAGGGTCTCCAAAAAACTCTCACCCGCATCCTCCTTACAGGCCTCCATGAGCCTCTGTACTATAGGGGTGTTGGTCCCTGCCAGGAATGAAACACCCCCCCGTCTCAACCGGGTCCAGGCAAACCAGCACCAAGGCCTCATAGACCTCAGACACTCCCACATCGGCCTCCAAGAACTCCAGTTTCACTGACGAATAACCATCGTACGGGTAATCACCAGCACTGATACCCCAAATCTCAAGTGCACTGAAGTGTATCAAGGGTAAATGCTCCAAATTCTGATTGTAGAACGAACAGTACAACAACGTGACCTGCCACCCAGTGTTGAGTATGGCTTTCGCCTAGCCACACAGTCATGGGTGCAGAGAGAGTAGAGCAGTGGGCTAAGCACACATCCGTGAGGTGCACCAGTGGTGATTGTCAGTGAGGTGGAGATGTTATTACCAACCTGCACAGATTGCTGCCTTCTGGTTCGGAATTCGAGGATCCAGTTGCAGAGGGAGGTACAGAGGCCCAGGTTCTTATCGATCAGGACTGTAGTAATGATGGGTTCTTTTGGCTTTTTTGTTCTGTGGCTGCCTGTAAGGAGACAAATCTTAAGGTTGTACATTGAACTTTGAACTCTGAAATCCCTGTGACCACATGGGTTTCCTCCAGGTGCTCTGGTTTTCTCCCACAGTCTAATGGCTGGTAGGTCAGTTGGTCATTGTGAATTGTCCGTCATTAGGCTCGGGATGTTGGACGGCACAGCTCAAAAGGCCAGAGGGAGCCTATTCTGCATTGTGTCTCAGTAAGTAAATATACTTGGGAAGGGAGCCTGCGGGTGATGGTGTTCAAGTACTCCCGATATCCTGATGTGGAGAGATGGAGGCTGCTGGAATAGCAGGGGCAAGTAACTGCATTGTGTATTGTAGACGGTGCACACCGCAGCCACTCTGCATTGGCGGTGGAAGGAGGGAGTACTGACTGGGTGCTCACGTGGTCACTGTTGTCCTGGGGTGTGTGATGTTGTGGTTGTACAAGATGTTGGTGAAGACATATAGAGTACAGAAGTTGGGATGTTACATCGAAGTTGTATAAGAATAACAGAATAATTTATAATACTAAGGAACACAAGAAATATTAGTACGTTAGACAGCTTATATACATGGATTGATTGTATATACATAAAGTTCCATACGAATGACTACTTTATCATTTCCTGTCAGTCACCTGAAGTACAGACACTCCTGGGCCTAGAATCACTTTATGAACATAAAGTCTATCTGTCAATCTATATATCAATCTATGTAAATAAATCCAGTTTCTCAAGTCCTGGCAACATCTTTGTAAACCTCCTCTGCACCCTTTCAAACTAATTAATATCCTTCTTGTAATTTGGTGATCAAAACTGTACAGAATACTCCAAATTTGGCCTCACTAATGCCTTATTCAGGGGGGAATGTCGACTCAGACCTTGTGTTGGGCATGTGTTGTGTTGGGCACGTGGCCAAGTGGTTAAGGCATTCGTCTAGTGATTTGAAGGTCACTAGTTTGAGCCTCAGCTGTGGCAGCATGTTTAGGTCCTGGAGCAAGGCACTTAATCACACATTGTTCTAGTCTGTGCAAGGAGTGGCGCCCCACACAGACTTCCAATCTGCGCCTTGTAAGGTGCGAAAATGCCCAATGCGGACCTCTCATGGTCTGAGTCGACGTTTCCTAATTCAACCTCACCATAACATTCCAACTCTTATACTCAATACTTTGACTTTAAAGATCAATGTACCAAAAGCTCTCTTTACGACCCTATCTATCTGTGACGCCACTTTTAGGGAATTTTGTATCTGTATTCACAGATCCCTCTGTTCTACTGCACTCCTCAGTGCTCTACCATTTACCCTGTATGTTCTACCTTGGTCTGTCCTTCCAAAGTGCAATACCTCACACTTGTCTGTATTAAACTCCAACTGCCATCTTTCAGCCCATTTTTCCAGCTGGTCCAAATCCCTCTGCAAGCTTTGAAAACCTGCCTTACTGTCCACTACACCTCCAAGCTTTGTATCATCAACAAATTTGCTGATCCAATTTACCACATTATCATCCACATCATTGATATAGGTGACGAATAAAATTGGACCCAGCACTGATCCCTGTGGCACACCACTAGTCACAAGCCTCCACTCAGAGAAACAATCCTCCACTACCACTCTTTGGCTTCTTCCATTGAGCCAATGTCTAATCCAATTTACTACCTCTCCTTGTATACCTAGCGACTGAAACTTTCTAACTAACCTCCCATGCGGGACCTTGTCAAAGGCCTTACTGAAGTCCATGTAGACAACATCCACTGCCTTCCCTTCATCCACTTTCCTGATAACCTCCTTGAAAAACTCCAATAGATTGGTCAAACATGACCTACCACGCACAAAGCCATGTTGACTCTCCCTAATAAGTCCCTGTCTATCCAAATACTTGTAGATCCTATCCCTTAGTACTCCTTCCAACAATTTACCTACTACTGATGTCAAACTTACTGGCCTATAATTTCCCAGATTATTTTTAGAACCTTTTTTAAATAACGGAACAACATGAGCTATCTTCCAATCCTCCGGCACCTCACCCGTAGATACCGACATTTTAAATACATCTGCCAGAACCCCTGCTTTTTCAACACTAGTCTCCTTCAAGGTCCGAGGGAATACCCTGTCAGGTCCTAGGGATTTATCTACTCTGATTTGCCTCAAGGTAGCAAGCACCTCCTCCTCCTCAATCTGTATAGGTTCCATTACCTGACTATTTCCATTGTCTCCATGCCAATTTCCTTCATAAATACAGATGCAAAAAACCCATTTAAGATCTCCCCCATTACTTTTGGTTCCATACATAGCCGACCACTCTGATCTTTGAGAGAACCAATTTTACCCCTTACTATCTTTTTGCTCTTAATATACCTGTAGAAACTCTTTGGATTATCCTTCACCTTGACTGCCAAAGCAACCTCATGTCTTCTTTTAGCCCTCCTGATTTCTTTCTTAAGTTTCTTTTTGCACTTTTTGTACTCCTCAAGCACTTTATTTGCTCCCTGTTTCCTATACATGTTATACATCTCTCTCTTCTTCTTTATCAGAGTTCCAATATCCCTTGAGAACCAAGGTTCCATATTCTTATTCAATTTGCGTTTAATCCTGACAGGAACATACAAACTCTGCACTCTCAAAATTTCTCCTTTGAAGGCCTCCCACTTACTAATCACATCCTTGCCAGAGAACAACCTGTCCCAATCTACACCTTTTAGATCCTTTCTCATTTCTTCAAATTTGGTCCTTTTCCAGTTTAGGACCTCAACCGGAGAACCAGATCTATCTTTATCCATGATCAAGTTGAAACTAATGGTGTTATGATCACTGGAACCAAAGTGTTCCCCTACACACACTTCCGTCGCCTGTCCTAACTCGTTTCCTAACAGGAGGTCTAATATTGCATCCTCTCTAGTTGGTTCCTCTATATATTGATTTAGAAAACTTTCCTGAACACATTTTACAAACTCTAAGCCGTCTAGACCTTTAACAGTATGGGAATCCCAATCCATATGTGGAAAGTTAAAATCCCCTACTATCACAACTTTATGTTTCCTGCAGTTGTCTACAATCTCTCTGTAGGTTTGCTCCTTCAATTCTCGCTGACTATTGGGTGGTCTATAATACAACCCCATTAATGTGGTCATACCATTCCTGTTTCTCAGCTCCACCCATATGGCCTCGGTAGACAAGCCCCATATCCACTCTATCTAGGCCTATCAATATTCAAACTGATTATAGGAACAATCCTTTCCATGCAACACACATCAAAGTTGCTGGTGAACGCAGCAGACCAGGCAGCATCTCTGGGAAGAGGTACAGTCGACGTTTCGGGCTGAGACACTTTGTCAGGACTAACTTAAAGAAGAGCTAGTAACAGATTTGAAAGTGGGAGGGGGAGGGGGAGATCCAAAATGATAGGAGAAGACAGGAGGGGGAGGGATGGAGCCAAGAGCTGGACAGGTGATTGGCAAAAGGGATACGAGAGGATCATGGGACAGGAGGCCCAGGGAGAAAGAAAAGGGGGAGGGGGGAGAAAAACCCAGAGGATGGGCAAGGGGTATAGTGAGAGGGACAGAGGGAGAAAACAGAGAGAGAGAGAGAGAGAGAGAGAGAGAGAGAGAGAGAGAGAAAGAATGTGTGTATATAAATAAATAACAGATGGGGTACGAGGGGGAGGTGGGGCATTAGCGGAAGTTTGAGAAGTCAATGTTCATGCCATCGGGTTGGAGGCTACCCAGACGGAATACAAGGTGTTGTTCCTCCAACCTGAGTGTGGCTTCATCTTTACAGTAGAGGAGGCCATGGATAGACATATCAGAATGGGAATGGGACGTGGAATTAAAATGTGTGGCTACTGGGAGATCCTGCTTTCTCTGGTGGACAGAGTGTAGGTGTTCAGCGAAACGATCTCCCAGTCTGCGTCGGGTCTCGCCAATACATAAAAGGCCACATCGGGAGCACCGGACGCAGTATATCACCCCAGCCAACTCACAGGTGAAGTGTCGCCTCACCTGGAAGGACTGTCTGGGGCCCTGAATGGTGGTAAGGGAGGAAGTGTAAGGGCATGTGTAGCACTTGTTCTGCTTACAAGGATAAGTGCCAGGAGGGAGATCAGTGGGGAGGGATGGGGGGTCAAATGGACAAGGGAGTCGCGTAGGGAGCAATCCCTGCAGAAAGCAGAGAGACGGGGGGAGGGAAAGATGTGCTTAGTGGTGGGATCCCGTCGGAGGTGGCGGAAGTTACGGAGAATTATATGTTGGACCCGGAGGCTGCTGGGGTGGTAGGTGAGGACAAGGGGAACCCTATTCCTAGTGGGGTGGTGGGAGGATGGATGAGAGCAGATGTGTGTGAAATGGGGGAGATGCGTTTGAGAGCAGAGTTGATGATGGAGGAAGGGAAGCCCCTTTCTTTAAAAAAGGAGGACATCTCCCTCGTCCTGGAATGAAAAGCCTCATCCTGAGATATCTAGGCCTATCAATATTCGAACCGACTATAGGAAAGATCCTCTCCATATCCACTCTATCTAGGCCTATCAATATTCAAATTGATCATAGGAACGATTCTCTCCATATCCACTCTACCTAGGCCTATCAATATTCGACACATTGCAATGAGATCCCCTCTCAATGACCATAATCTCTTGATCCTTATCCTCGAGGTCCTTTCCCCTCCTCCACCCACGCAAAAGTCAAGAAGTTATGTTACAGCTTTATAAAACTCTGGTGAGGCCACATCTGGAGTATTGCGTACAGTTCTGGTCAACTCACTACAGGAAGGATGTCGAGGCTCTGGAGAGGATGCAGAAGAGGTTCACCAGGATGCTGCCTGGATTAGAGGGCGTGTGCTATAACAAGAGGGTGGATAAACTCGGGTTGTTTTCCCTGGAGTGACGGAGGCTGAGGGGAGATCTGACACAGTTTGTAAGATTATCAGAGGCAGAGATAGAGTAGACAGACAGTATCTTCCTCCCAGGGTTGAAATGTCTGACACCAAAGGCCTGCATTGAAGGTGAAAGGGGATGTGAGGGGTAAATGTTTTATACCCAGAGTGCCGGATGCCTGGAATACTCTGCCTGGGGAGGTGTTACAGACAGATACATCAGAGATTTTTAACAGACATTTAGATCGGCACATGGATGTGAGGAAAATGGAAGGGAATGGACATTGTGCAGGCAGAGGGGATTAGTTTAGTTGGTCATTGGATCACTAATTTAATTGGTTCAGCACAACATTGTGGGCCGAAGCGCCTGTTCCTGTGCTCGACTGTTCTGTGTTCTATGTTCTCGTGTTAAATACAGTAAATCTATGATCATCTGCTGTTGAGAAATCCTGGTTGTTCTCTACCCGGCTCACCAGGTGCCTGTGGTTCATGGCGTCACTCTGTTTCCCATTTCCAGGGAATAAAAATGAACTTCTGACATCACGATCTACCACCACGGGAGGAACACACAGAATGCTGCAGGATCTGAGCAGGTCAGGCAGCATCTATGGAGGGGAATAAACAGTCAATGTTTTGACCTGACACTCTTCACCAGGACTGGAAAGGAAGGGGAAAGATGCCAGAATATGGTGGTGGGGGAGTGGGACTGACTGGGTTGTTCTTACACAGGGCCAGTATGAACTCAATGGGCTGAATGGCCTCCTGAATGCTGCTACTGTTCCGTCACTCCGAGGTAATTCCAAGAGCTCTCCTCTGTAACCGGTGCCCCCGATTCTCCAATCACTTCCCCTCCTGAAAATGAAATGGCAGGATTGTAAAAGCCATCAGACCCAGGGAACAGACGACAATGACAAACCCCCGAAACCCTGACTCGACCCCAGCCTGTAACACAGTATGGTTCATTCAGAGTCTGAGGTGAGCAGGTTTGTCACCAAAGACACTGGAAAATTTCGATAGATATACCTGGAGAGCATTCTGGTCTGGAGGGGTCACTGCTCAGGATCAGAGAGAGCAGCAGGAAGTTGTAAGCTCAGTCAGCTCCATCACGAGCACTAGTGTCCCCAGCATCCAGAACACCTTCAAAATGCAATGCCTCAAAAAGGCAGCATACATCATTACAGACCCCCAGCACCCAGGACCTGCCCTCTTCTCATTGCTACCATCAGGGAGGAGGTACAGGAGCCCGAAGGCACACACTCAATGTTTCAGGAACAGCTTCTTCCCCTCTGCCATCAGATTTCTGAATGATCAATGAATCCATGAGCACTTCCCCAGTACTTTTTTGCTCTTTTACCACAACTTATTTATTTACTTTCCTTATTTTATATGCACTTACTGTAATTTACAGATTTTATTATTATACATTGCTTTTTACTGGTGCTGCAAAATAACAAATTTCATGACATACGCCAGTGATGTAATCTTATTGTCTATTCCATTGTTTTAGAAACACAGAAACATAGAAAACCTACAGCACAATACAGGCCCTTCAGCCCTCAAAGCTGTGCTGTATATGTCCTTACCTGAGAAATTACCAAGTGTTACCCATAATCCTGTATTTTTCTAAGCTCCATGTACCTATTCAGGAGTCTCTTAAAAATCCCTATTGTATCTGCCTCCACCACCATCGCCGGCAGCCCATTCCATGCATTCACCGCTCTCTGCGTAAAAAAACTTACCCCCGAAATCTCCTCTGTACCTACTTTCAAGCACCTTAAAACTATCCCCTCTCGTGCCAGCCATTTCAGCCTTGGGGAAAAGCCTCTGACTATCCACACGATCGATGCCTCTCATCATCTTATACACCTCTATCAGGTCACCTCTCATTCTCCGTCACTCTAAGCAGTAAAGGCCAAGTTCACTCAACCTATTCTCATAAGGCATGCTCCCCAATCCAGGCAACATCCTTGTAGATCTCCTCTGCACCATTTCTATGGTTTCCACGTCCTTCTTGTCGTGAGGCGACTAGAACCACAGTACTCCAAGTGGGATCTGACCAGGATCCTATATAGCTGCAATATTACCTCTCAGCTCTTAAACTCAATCTCACGATTGATGAAGGCCAATGCACCGTATGCCTCCTTAACCACAGAGTCAACCTACGCAGCAGCTTTGAGTGTCCTATGGACTCAGACCCCAAGATCCCTCTGATCATCCACATTGCCAACAGCCTTACCATTAATACTTTATTCTGCCATCATATTTGACCTACCAAAATGAACTACTTCACACTTATCTGGGTTGAACTCCATCTGCCACTTCTCTGCCCAGTTTTGCATCCCATTAATGTCCCACTGTAACCTCTGACAGTCCTCCACACTATCCACAACACCCCCATCCGTTGTGTAATTAGTAAATTTACTCACCCATCCCTCCACTTCCTTATCCAGGTGATTTATGAAAATCACAAAGAGTAGGGGTCCCAGAACAGATCCCTGAGGCACACCACTGGTCACCGACCTCCATGCAGAATATGACCCATCTACAACCACTCTTTGCCTTCTGTGGGCAAGCCAGTTCTGGATCCACAAAGCAATGTCCCCTTGGATCCCATGCCTCCTTACTTTCTCAATTAGCTTTGCATGGGGTACCTTATCAAATGCCTTGCTGAAATCCATATACACTACATCTACATCTGTTCCTTCATCAATGTGTTTAGTCACATCTTCAAAATATCCAACCAGGCTCGTAAGGCACAACCTGCCTTTGACGAAGCCATGCTAACTATTTCTAATCATATTATGCCTCTCCAAATGTTCATAAATTCTGCCTCTCAGGATCTTCTCCATCAACTTACCAACCACTGAAGTAAGACTCACTGGTCTATAATTTCTTGTGCTATCTCTACTCTCTTTCTTGAATAAGGGAACAACATCCACAACCCTCTGTCATGGTCCGGATCAGGGTCCCTTTAAATTTACCTTGTTTATGTTACGATCTGGACCGTTGATTCCCTGTTTTCCTGTGTCCCTCGGCTTTGGTGATTAGAGGCAGTAAACGCTTGGCTGAACCGGTAGTTTATAGTCTCCGGCTTTCAGCCGTTTGGCGCGGGAGCGTCTGCAAAGTCATCAAAGGTATGGTGTGCCGATGTCATCTGGTCGGAGCAAGCCTAGTCTCTGCCAAACCGAGTGCCAGTAATTCGCCGTTCCTCACCGGAACAACCCTATCCAGTTACCTCACCGAAGCGAGCCTGCAAAGTTTCCTCATCGAGGTGGGTCCGCCAGTTAACCCGCCAGAAAGAATCAGGAGCCGCTGTCTACTGTTCCCGGGCCGAGTCTAGTGCTTGCCACTACCCGGAGGTTCCAAGTACCACGTCCTGGCTCCAGCGGCATCCAAGTACCACGTCCAAGTCCAAGTCCTGGCTCCAGGGGATCCAAGTACCACGTCCACGTCCTGGCTTTGGCGGCATCCTAGTACCTAGTCAAGTCTTGGCTCTGGTGGCATCTGAGTACCAAGTCAAGTCCTGGTCCTGGCAGCATCCGAGTACCTAGTCAAGTCTTGGCCCTGGTGGTCTGTGATTCCTGTCCTGCCCCCCTGTCTGAATCCCTTCTCTGCCCCTCTCACCTCTAGCCCTCATCTGTAGCCCTCGCCTGCACCTCGGTCTAGTTCTATTGCTGGAGCTAGATAGGAACTGTGTTGTTCTTTGGTGTTTGTCTTGTCTTGTCCTCGCCTCCGTGGGGTAAGTCAGGCCGCCTTGCCATTGCCCCCCCGGGGTCATGAGTCCCGGCCCTATGTCCTGTACCCAAGGAGGGGTCCCGGCTCTCTGTTCTGTGTGAAAGTCCCGGCCCTATGTCCTGTACCCAAGGAGTCCAAGCCCAGACTCTTGTCCTAGCCTAGTTGTAGTCCTGAGTCCTTGTCCAGTTCGCTATTCCCGCTCCTGCCTTGCTCTCCTGATTTCGAACAATAAACATAATTTAATTAACCTCACAAGATGTGTCTTGCATTTGGGTCCACTCTTGCTCCCAATGCTCCCGCCATTGTGACACCCTCCAATCCTCCGGAAACTCTCTGTTCTGTGTATGTGTCATGGTTCCATTTACCTGCTCTCCCGAGACCGAGGCTCTGTGTTCCCATGTTCCTCCTCTCCCTAGCCCATGTCATGTCCGTGCCTGGTTCTGGAGTCCGAGCCCGGGGTAAGACCCAGGTACTGGGTCCTTGCCCAGTCTCTGGCTCGGAGTCCATACCGTAGCCTCTTCATGTCGCCTCTAGTTCTGGGAGCCGATTCTGAGTCCAAGCCCAGACCCTTGTCCTAGCCTAGTCGTAGTCCTGAGTCCTTGTCCAGTTCGCTATTCCCGCTCCTGCCTTGCTCTCCTGGTTTCGAACAATAAACATAATTTAATTAACCTCACAAGATGTGTCTTGCATTTGGGTCCACTCTTGCTCCCAATGCTCCCGCCATTGTGACACCCTCCAATCCTCCGGAACCTCTCCCGTCCCCATTGATGATGCAAAGATCATTGCCAGAGCACCTCTGAGCACATCCTTTCTCTATCACTTGCCTGTCCTCCCTCTCATACTGTTTCCAAGCTTTCTCTATTTGTGAGCCAACCGCCTCTTCCACCGTCTCTTCAGTTCGGTTCTCACCCCCAAGTAATTCTAGTTTAAACTCTCCTCAACAGCCTTTGCAAGGATATTGGTCCCCTGGGATTCAAGTGCAACCCGTCCTTTTTGTACAGGTCAGACCTGCCCCAAAAGAGGTCCCAATGATCCAGAAATCTGAATCCCTGCCCCCTGCTCCAATCCCTCAGCCACACATTTATCCTCCACCTCATTCTATTCCTATACCCACTGTCAGGTGGCACAGGCAGTAATCCCGAGATTACTACCTTTCTGGTCCTGCTTCTCAATTATTTAATTTACTTTTCTTATTTTATATGTATTTACTGTAATTTATAGATTTTATTATTATACATTGCCTTGCACTGCTGCTGCAAAACAACAAATTCCACCAGTGATGCAGTCTCGTTGTTTATTCTATTGTTTTCTATATTAAATCTGATTCTGATTCTGATTCTGATGTGACCCCCACCCCGGACTCTACAGCATCACACCACAGCGTGTAGCCCACTCCCGAGTATCCATTATTGCACATATAAACCCCCCAGCCTGGACACTCCAATGGATCACAGTCTGTACCCAGTCCTGGCTATCCATTACTGCTCATTTAGTTGTCAGGCCCTGCTGGTGTATCTGGAAGATCGCTGAAAGCCTGTGTCAATCAACTGGTGGGGAAGATGAAGGATATCTTCAATCCCTCACGACTGCAGTCAGACGCCCCCACCTGCTTCAACAGGGTAACAATCATACCAGTGCCCAAGCAGAGCAGGATGAGCTGCCTTAACCACCCTCACCCAGGGGCACTCACATCTACTGCCATGAAATGCCGTGAGAGGTTGATTTCGGCTGGAATCCACTCCTGCCTCAGGAGGAACCTGGGCCCATGGCAATTTGCCTGTCACCACAACAGGTCTACAGCAGATGCAATCTCACTGGCTTCTCATGTGGCCTTGGGTCAAGTCAGGCCCACTGACATCTGAAGATCCACTCGTGACGACACCCCACAGTAGTGAAACTCAACGTCTGTTCCTCAGATTTTTCACCCACTTTCCCCACCTTCCCAACTCTTGACCCGGTTCCACCTGCCAGACGCATCTCCCCAATGGGTCCCATTCTCATCTCACATTATCAGGCTCTAGGACTGGGAGCCCTGAGTGACCCTCCCTCAAGCAACTGATTACAATCACTTCTCTCCGTCTGAATCTCCTTTCCTTCCCTCTTCTCCATCCATCACCACTGACCACATCTCCCATCTCCCTTCGCCCTTTCATACCCAGCACAACCTGCCCTTAACCTCGTACCCCTCCTCAATCCATCAATCACCTCAGACCCCTGTCTCACCCTCCTCAATCCATCAATAACCTCAGACTCCTGTCTCACCCCCCTCAATCCATCAATCACCTCAGACTCCTGTCTCACCCCTCCTCAATCCATCCATCACCTCAGACCCCTGTCTCACCCCTCCTCAATCTATCAATCACCTCAGACTCCTGTCTCACCCGTTGAAAATCCATCAATCACCTCACACCCCTGTCAGTCCCCTGCTCATTCCATCAATCACCTGAGACTCCTGTCTCACCTTACCTCCATCCATCAAACACTTGACATTCCTGACTGACCACTCCTCAAACCATCAATTACCTCAGGCTCCTGTGTCACCTCTCCATCAATCCATCAATCACCACAGGCTTTGTCTCACCCCTCCTCAATCCATGAATCCCCTCATAATTCTGTCTTACCCCTCCTCAGTCCATCAATCATCTTAGACTCCTGTCTCACCCCTCATCAATCCATCAATCACCTCAGACTCCTGCCTTATTCCTCCTCAATCCTTCAATCACTTCAGACTCCTGTCTAAACCCTCCTCAGTCCATCAGCCACCTCAGACAAATGCCTCACCCCTCCTCAATCCATCAATCACCTCAGACACTTCTCACCCCTCCACAGTCCATCACCTCAGACACGTCTCACCCCTCCACAATCCATCAATCACTTCAGACTCCTGTCTCACCTCTCCTCAATCCATCAATCACCTCAGACCTCTGTCTCACCCCTCCACAGTCCAATCACCTCAAATACTTCTCACCCATCCTCAAACCAACAATCACTTCAGACTCCAGTGTCCCCGCTTGACAAATTATCAATCACTTCAAAATCCTGTTTTACCCCTCCTTAACCCATCAATCACTTCAGACTCCTGTCCATCAATCACCTCAGAGTCAACTCTCACCCTCCTCAATCCATCAATTACCTCAGACTCCTCTCTCACCCCTCCTCAATTTATCAATCACCTCACTGTCTAACCCCTCCTCAATCCATCAATGAATTCAGACTCCTGCCTCACCCCTCCTAGATCCATGAATCACCTGTCTCACCCCTCCCCAATCCATCAATCACCTCAGACTCCTGTCTCACCCCTCCCCAATCCATCAATCACCTCAGACTCCTGTCTCACCCCTCCCCAATCCATCAATCACCTCAGACTCCTGTCTCACCCCTCCCCAATCCATCAATTACCTCAGACTCCTGTCTCACCCCTCCCCAATCCATCAATTACCTCAGACTCCTGTCTCACCTATCCTCGGTGCTTCAATTATCTTAGACTCCTGTCTCATACCACTTCAATCCAACCTCGGTTACCATGACGACTTCACGAGCTGTTTGTTGCTCTCTCTCTCTTTAAGTCAGTCGCACTCTCTCTCTCTCTCTCTCTCTCTTTAAAGGTACAGTTCATACGGGATAATTCAGGATCCCTTCACACCATCAATCACTTCAGACAGTTGTCTCACCCCTCCTCAATCACTGAATCACCTCAGACCCCACTCTCACACTCCTCATTCCATCTAGAACCACAGACTCGTGTCTCAGCCCTCCTCAATCCATCAATCACATCAGACTCATCTCACTCCTCCTCAAACCATCAATCACCTCAGACTCATGTCTCAACCCTCCTCAATCCACCAATCAACACAAATTTTGTCTCACACTTCCTCAATCTATCAATCACCTTGCACTCCTGTTTCACCCCTTCTCAATCCATCAATCACTTCAGAAGCCTGTCTAATCCCTCCTCAATCCATCAATCATCTCAGACTCCTGTCTCACCCGTCCTCAATTCATCAATCACCTGAGACTCCTGTCTCAACCGTCCTTAATCCATCAATCTCCCGAGACTCCTTTGTCACCCCTCGGAAATCCATCAATTACCTCAGACCCCTGTCTCAACCCTCCTCTATCCATCAATCAAATCAGAATCCTGACTCTCCCCTCCTCAATGCATCAATCACCGAGATTCATTTCTCACCCTTCCTCAGTCCATCAATCACAGACTCCTATCTTGCCCCCACCTCAATTCATCAATCACCTCAGACTGATTTCAACAATCCTCCATCCATCACTCACCTTAGATTCCTTAGGAGACTGCATTCAGACTGCATTTCCTTCCATCAATCACCTCAGACTGATTTCAACAATCCATCCTCAATTCATCAATACCCTCAGAATCCTGTCTCAATCCTTCTCCATCCATAAATCAAATCAGTCACCTTTCTCAGCCCTCCTCAATCAACCAATCCCCTCAGAATCCTGTCTCACCCCTCCTCAATCCATCAATCACCTGTCTCACCCCTCCTAAATCCATCAATCCCCTCCTGTCTTAGCCCTCCTCAATCCATCAATCTCATCAGACTCCTGTCTCACCCCTCCTAAATCCATCAATCCCCTCCTGTCTTAGCCCTCCTCAATCCATCAATCTCATCAGACACCTTTCTCACCCCTCCTCAATCCATCAATCACCTCAGACTCCTGTCTTACCCCTCCTCAATCCATCAATCAACTCAGACTCCTGTGTCACCCATCCTCAATTCATCAACACCCTCAGACTCCTGTCTCGACCCTTCTCCATCTATAAATCAAATCAGACACCTTTCTCACCCCTCCTCAATCCACCAATCCCCTCAGAATCCTGTCTCACCCCTCCTCAATCCATCAATCACCTCAGACTCCTGTCTCACCCCTCCTAAATCCATCAATCCCCTCCTGTCTTAGCCCTCCTCAATCCATCAATCTCATCAGACACCTTTCTCACCCCTCCTCAATCCATCAATCACCTCAGACTCCTGTCTCACCCGTTGAAAATCCATCAATCACCTCACACCCCTGTCAGTCCCCTGCTCATTCCATCAATCACCTGAGACTCCTGTCTCACCTTACCTCCATCCATCAAACACTTGACATTCCTGACTGACCACTCCTCAAACCATCAATTACCTCAGGCTCCTGTGTCACCTCTCCATCAATCCATCAATCACCACAGGCTTTGTCTCACCCCTCCTCAATCCATGAATCCCCTCATAATTCTGTCTTACCCCTCCTCAGTCCATCAATCATCTTAGACTCCTGTCTCACCCCTCATCAATCCATCAATCACCTCAGACTCCTGCCTTATTCCTCCTCAATCCTTCAATCACTTCAGACTCCTGTCTAAACCCTCCTCAGTCCATCAGCCACCTCAGACAAATGCCTCACCCCTCCTCAATCCATCAATCACCTCAGACACTTCTCACCCCTCCACAGTCCATCACCTCAGACACGTCTCACCCCTCCACAATCCATCAATCACTTCAGACTCCTGTCTCACCTCTCCTCAATCCATCAATCACCTCAGACCTCTGTCTCACCCCTCCACAGTCCAATCACCTCAAATACTTCTCACCCATCCTCAAACCAACAATCACTTCAGACTCCAGTGTCCCCGCTTGACAAATTATCAATCACTTCAAAATCCTGTTTTACCCCTCCTTAACCCATCAATCACTTCAGACTCCTGTCCATCAATCACCTCAGAGTCAACTCTCACCCTCCTCAATCCATCAATTACCTCAGACTCCTCTCTCACCCCTCCTCAATTTATCAATCACCTCACTGTCTAACCCCTCCTCAATCCATCAATGAATTCAGACTCCTGCCTCACCCCTCCTAGATCCATGAATCACCTGTCTCACCCCTCCCCAATCCATCAATCACCTCAGACTCCTGTCTCACCCCTCCCCAATCCATCAATCACCTCAGACTCCTGTCTCACCCCTCCCCAATCCATCAATCACCTCAGACTCCTGTCTCACCCCTCCCCAATCCATCAATTACCTCAGACTCCTGTCTCACCCCTCCCCAATCCATCAATTACCTCAGACTCCTGTCTCACCTATCCTCGGTGCTTCAATTATCTTAGACTCCTGTCTCATACCACTTCAATCCAACCTCGGTTACCATGACGACTTCACGAGCTGTTTGTTGCTCTCTCTCTCTTTAAGTCAGTCGCACTCTCTCTCTCTCTCTCTCTCTCTTTAAAGGTACAGTTCATACGGGATAATTCAGGATCCCTTCACACCATCATCACTTCAGACAGTTGTCTCACCCCTCCTCAATCACTGAATCACCTCAGACCCCACTCTCACACTCCTCATTCCATCTAGAACCACAGACTCGTGTCTCAGCCCTCCTCAATCCATCAATCACATCAGACTCATCTCACTCCTCCTCAAACCATCAATCACCTCAGACTCATGTCTCAACCCTCCTCAATCCACCAATCAACACAAATTTTGTCTCACACTTCCTCAATCTATCAATCACCTTGCACTCCTGTTTCACCCCTTCTCAATCCATCAATCACTTCAGAAGCCTGTCTAATCCCTCCTCAATCCATCAATCATCTCAGACTCCTGTCTCACCCGTCCTCAATTCATCAATCACCTGAGACTCCTGTCTCAACCGTCCTTAATCCATCAATCTCCCGAGACTCCTTTGTCACCCCTCGGAAATCCATCAATTACCTCAGACCCCTGTCTCAACCCTCCTCTATCCATCAATCAAATCAGAATCCTGACTCTCCCCTCCTCAATGCATCAATCACCGAGATTCATTTCTCACCCTTCCTCAGTCCATCAATCACAGACTCCTATCTTGCCCCCACCTCAATTCATCAATCACCTCAGACTGATTTCAACAATCCTCCATCCATCACTCACCTTAGATTCCTTAGGAGACTGCATTCAGACTGCATTTCCTTCCATCAATCACCTCAGACTGATTTCAACAATCCATCCTCAATTCATCAATACCCTCAGAATCCTGTCTCAATCCTTCTCCATCCATAAATCAAATCAGTCACCTTTCTCAGCCCTCCTCAATCAACCAATCCCCTCAGAATCCTGTCTCACCCCTCCTCAATCCATCAATCACCTGTCTCACCCCTCCTAAATCCATCAATCCCCTCCTGTCTTAGCCCTCCTCAATCCATCAATCTCATCAGACTCCTGTCTCACCCCTCCTAAATCCATCAATCCCCTCCTGTCTTAGCCCTCCTCAATCCATCAATCTCATCAGACACCTTTCTCACCCCTCCTCAATCCATCAATCACCTCAGACTCCTGTCTTACCCCTCCTCAATCCATCAATCAACTCAGACTCCTGTGTCACCCATCCTCAATTCATCAACACCCTCAGACTCCTGTCTCGACCCTTCTCCATCTATAAATCAAATCAGACACCTTTCTCACCCCTCCTCAATCCACCAATCCCCTCAGAATCCTGTCTCACCCCTCCTCAATCCATCAATCACCTCAGACTCCTGTCTCACCCCTCCTAAATCCATCAATCCCCTCCTGTCTTAGCCCTCCTCAATCCATCAATCTCATCAGACACCTTTCTCACCCCTCCTCAATCCATCAATCACCTCAGACTCCTGTCTTACCCCTCCTCAATCCATCAATCAACTCAGACTCCTGTGTCACCCATCCTCAATTCATCAACACCCTCAGACTCCTGTCTCGACCCTTCTCCATCTATAAATCAAATCAGACACCTTTCTCACCCCTCCTCAATCCACCAATCCCCTCAGAATCCTGTCTCACCCCTCCTCAATCCATCAATCACCTCAGACTCCTGTTTTACCCCTCCTCAATATATCAAACACCTGCCTCACCTCTCTTCAATCCATCAATTGCCTCAGAATCCTGTCTCACCCTCCTCAATCCATCAATCACCTCAGACTCCAGTCTCACACTCCTCAATCCATCAATCACCTCAGAGTCCGGTCTCACCTTCCTCAATCCATCAATCACCTCAGACTCCAGTCTCACCCTCCTCAATCCATCAATCACCCCAGACTCCGGTCTCACCCTCCTCAGTCCATCAGTCACCTCAAAATCCTGTCCCACCCCTCCTCTATCACCACAGACTCCTCTCTCACCCTTCATCAGTCCATCAATCACCCGTCTCCTGTCTCACCACTCCTCAATCCAAAAATCACTTTGACTTCTGTCTCACCCCTCATCAATCCAGCAATCCATCAAACATCTGACTCCTGTCTCTCCCCTCTTCAATCCATCAATCACCTCAGACTCCTATCTAAACCCTCCTTAATCCATCAATCACCTCAGACTCCTGTCTCACCCCTCCTCAACCTAACAATCACCTCAGACATCTCTCATCCCTCCTCAGTCCCAATCACCTCAGACTACTGTCCCTCCACTCCTCAATCCATCAGTCATCTCAGAATGCTGTCTCACACCATCTCAATCCATCAATTACAACAGAATCCTGTCTCACCCATCCTCAATCCATCAATCACCTCAGACTACTGTCCCCCCACTCCTCAATCCATCAGTCATCTCAGAATGCTGTCTCACACCATCTCAATCCATCAATCACAACAGAATCCTGTCTCACCCATCCTCAATCCACCCCTCCTCAAACCACGAATCATTGGGAATTCTGCCTCAAACTTCCTTAGTCCATCAATCACTTCAGTCTCCTGTCTCACCCCTCCTCAATGCATCAACCAGTTCAGAGATCCATCTCACCTCTCCTCAATCGATCAATAACCTCAGACTTCTGTCTCATTCATCCACAATCCATCAATCACCTCAGACTTGTGTCACTCCTCCTCAATTCATCAGTCACTTCAGACTCCTGTCCCACCCCTCCTCAACCCATCCATCACGTCAGACACCTATCTCATCCCTCCTCAATTCTTCAGGAACCTCAGACTGCTGCCTCACCCCTCTTCAGTCTTCCAATAACTCCAGACTACTGTCTCTCCCCATCTCAGTCCATCAATCAGCTCAGACCGCTATCTCACCCATCCTCAATTCATCAATCACCTCAGACCACTGTCTCACTCCTCCTCAACCCATCAATCACCTCAGACACCTCACTTATCCCTCAATCCCTAAGACACCTCCAATTGCTGCCTACTCTCCTCAATCTTCCAATCACGTCAGACTACTGATCTCTCCCCTATTCAATCCACCAATCATCTCAGAATGTTGTCTCACCTATCCTCAATCCATCAATGACCTCCGGCTCGTGTCTCACACCTCCTCAATCCATCAATCACCTCATATTCCTGTCTCAGCCATCATCAATCACCTCAGACTCCTGTCTCACCCCTCTGCAATAAATCAATCACAGACTCCTGTCACACCACCCCCTCAATTCATCAATCATCTCATACAAGTCAGACCACACCTCATTCCATTGATCACCTCAGACATGTTTCATCCCTCCTATATCCATCAATAACTTTAGACTGCTTTCTCACACCCCTTCAATCCATCAAAAACTTCAAACTTCTGCCTCACCTGTCCTCAATCCAACAAACACCTCAGACTCCTGTCTCACCCCTCTTCAATCCATCAATGACCTCATACTCCTGTCTCACCCCTCTTAAATCCATCAATCAACTCAGACTTCTGTCTCACCCATCCTCAATCCAAACATCCATCTATCAATCAGACTCCTGACTCTCCCCTCCTCAATCACCGACTCCTGTCACACCCCTCCTCAATCTATCAATTACCTCAGACTCCTAACTCTCCACTCTTCAATCAGTCAATCCCCTCAGACTGCTGTCTCTCCCCTTTCCTTTCCCTCTGGCTATTCAACAGTCCGCTATCAGTCCCGATGCAAGCCCAAAACTTCAACCTCCACAGATGCAGATTGTTTGTTGTTCAAATATCGACCACTGTCTACCCATCCTCCCACTCCCCTTACTGGTTTTTCACCTGGCACCTACCAGCCTTCTCCTTCCCATCCTCCCCCCACCTTCTTTATAGGGCCCCTGCCCCCTCCCTCTTCAGTCCTGATGGAGGGTCTTAGCCTGAAACGTTTACTGTTCATTTCCACGGATGCTGCATGACCTGCTGAGTTCCTCCAGCGTGTTGTGAGTGTTGCTTTGACCCCAGCATCTGCTGAGTATTTTGTGTTTACGATTTGCTACTCCGCTGTGAAGTCTCTTCGAGGTATGCCTACGCTGAAGAAGTTTAAATCTTCCCTTCAACAGGAGTTCAGTGAGACCCTCTCTCACTGCTCCCCCTCTGTGGTCTCCGCCTCTCTCCGACTCTTCGACTACATCCTGACCCAGACCCGCTACCACAGCCACGTCTCCTTCCTGGGAACGTGTCTCTGCCGCCATCTTGTACCGCAGGGATTACAGCTCCGGTTCCAGGCTTCCCAGTTCAGGCCCAGCGAGGATCCCAGGTACCTCATCTGGCATCTACCTGCCTTCTCCTTCCCACCCTCCCCCCACCTTGTTCATAGGGCCGCTTCCCCTTCCCTCTTCAGTCCTGACGAAGGGTCTTGGCCCGAAACATTGACTGTTTCCACGGATGCTGCCCGACCTGCTGAATTCCTCCAGCGTGTCGTGCGTTTTGCTTTGACCCCAGCATCTGCAGAGTATTTTGTGTCCACGGTTACCTCAGACTCCTGCCTCAGCCCTCCTCAATCCATCAATCACCTCAGACTCCTAACTCACCCCTTCACCATCCATCAATCACCAACTTCTGTTTCACCCTTCATCAATCCATCAATCACCTCAGAATCCTGTCTCAACCCTCCTCAATCCATCACTCACCTCAGACTCCTGACTCTCCACTCCTCAATCAGTCAATCCCCTCAGACTGCTGTCTCTCCCCTTTCCTTTTCCTCTGGCCATTCAACAGTCCTCTATCAGTCCCAATGCAAGTCCAAAACTTCAGTGTTCTTTTACCCCCACAGATGTTCAAATATCGACCACTGTCTACCCGTCCTCCCACTCACACACTCTCTGTCACTCACTCATTCACTCACTCAATCCCTGTCTCACTCACTCCCAGTATCTCTCTCTCTCCGTCACTCTCATTCTCTCTCTCTCTCTCTCTCTCTCTCTCTCACTGACACACTCTCGCTCTCACTCAATCCGTGTCTCACTCACTCCCAGTATCTCCCTCTGTCACTTTCATTCTCTCTCTCTCTCTCTCTCTCTCTCTCTCACTCACTCCCTGTCTCACTCACTCCCAGTATCTCTCACTCTCTCTCTCTGCAGACTTTTCGTTAAATGGTTGGTCAATGTCCGGCGCTGATGTGGTCTCTGCGGTGGAAGGAGCCTCCGCTGTGTTACCGTGTACTTTCACCCTCCCACCCACTGAGCTCGTCCCTTCCGGCACCGTGATCTGGTACAAGACAGAACCAGGTGCTAACAAACCGGTATTTCACTGCTCATATCCCGATTCCGGTCGCTCCGGGTGCGATACAACACTGAAGACTGGAGGAGGGCGGTTCGGATTCGTGGGGAACCTCAGTCGGAGAGATGCCTCGATAGTGGTGCAGCGTCTGAACCGGAGTGACGGTGGTCGGTATCGGTGCCGGGTGGAGCTCAATATTGATAACTTTCAAACGGCGGTTCTAACAGATCTGTCTGTGAGAGGTGAGGACGATGTTCAAACATTGAGTTGTAAAACTAAACTAATCATTTCACATTTTATCTCCCTGAAAATTTATTTTATTCATAATCTACAAGTACATTTTGCAGGATAATCATGTCAAATTGCACGTGATTGTCATGTGCACATCACATAGAACACTACAGCACCGTACAGGCCCTTCAGCCCACAATGTTGTGCTGACCCTTTAACCTGCTCCAAAATCAATCTAACCCTTCCCTCCCACATACCCTCCATTTCTATAACCTCTGCCCCTCTCTCCCCTCCCACATACTCCTCCATTTCTTCAACATCCGTGTACCTGTCTGAGAGTCTCCCCCTCCCCTCCCCCTCCCCCTCCCCCTCAGGTTATCCATATCCCTCTATATTCCTGAGCTCAATGTACCTGTCCAGGAGTCTCTTAAAAGATCCTATCGTTCCGACACCACCACTGTCGCTGGCAGCCCATTCCACACACTCACCACTCTGCGTAAAAAGACTTATCCCTGACATCTCCTCGGTTCCTACTTCCATGCACCTTAAAAACTGTGCCCTCTCATGTTAGCCATTTCAGCCTGGGAAAAAACCTCTGACTATCCACACGATCAGTGTCTCTCATCATCTTATACACCTCTATCAGGTCACCTCTCATCCTCCGTTGCTCCAAGGAGAAAAGGCCGAGTTCACTCAACCTGTTCTCATAAGGCATGCTCCCCAATCCAGGCAACATCCTTGTAAATCTCCTCTGCACCCTTTCTATAGTTTCCATATCCTTTCTGCAGTGAGGTGACCAGAAATGAGCACAGTACTCTAAGTGGGGTCTGACCTAAGTCCTATATGCGATGAGGTGGAGGATAAATGTGTGGCTGAGGGATTGGAGCAGGGGGGCAGGGATTCAAGTTTTTGGATCATTGGGACCTCTTTTGGCGCAGGCGTGACCTGTACAAAAAGGACGGGTTACACTTGAATCCTAAGGGGACCAATATCCTGGCAGGGAGATTAGCGAGGGCTACTGAGGTGACTTTAAACTAGAATGGTTGGGGGGTGGGAATCAAATTAAAGAGGCTAGGCGAGAGGAGGTTAGTTCATAACAGGGGGATGGGAAAGAGTGCAGAGAGACAGAGAGGTGTAAAGTGAGGGTAGAAGCAAAAAGTAGTAAGGAGAAAAGTAAAAGTGGCAGGCCGACAAATCCAGGGCAAGCATTAAAAAGGGCCACTTTTCAACATAATTGTATAAGGGCTAAGAGAGTTGTAAAAGAGTGCCTGAAGGCTTTGTGTGTCAATGCAAGGAGCATTCGTAACAAGGTGGATGAATTGAAAGTGCAGATTGTTATTAATGATTATGATATAGTTGGGATCACAGAGACATGGCTCCAGGGTGACCAGGATGGGAGCTCAACGTTCAGGGATATTCAGTATTCAGGAGGGATAGACATGAAAAAAAAGGAGGTGGGGTGGCGTTGCTGGTTAAAGAGGGGATTAACGCAATAGAAAGGAAGGACATAAGCCGGGAAGATGTGGAATCGATATGAGTAGAGCTGCGTAACACTAAGGGGCAGAAAACGCTGGTGGGAGTTGTGTACAGGCCACCTAACAGTAGTAGTGAGGTCGGAGATGGTATTAAACAGGAAATTAGAAATATGTGCAATACAGGAACAGCAGTTATAATGGGTGACTTCAATCTACATGTAGATTGGGTGAACCAAATTGGTAAAGGTGCTGAGGAAGAGGATTTCTTGGAATGTATGCGGGATGGTTTTTTGAACCAATATGTCGAGGAACCAACCAGAGAGCAGGCTATTCTAGACTGGGTTTTGAGCAATGAGGAAGAGTTAATTAGCAATCTTGTCGTGAGAGGCCCCTTGGGTAAGAGTGGCCATAATATGGTGGAATTCTTCATTAAGATGGAGAGTGACATAGTTAATTCAGAAACAAAGGTTCTGAACTTAAAGAGGGGTAACTTTGAAGGTATGAGACGCGAATTAGCTAAGACAGACTGGCAAATGACACTTAAAGGATTGACAGTGGATATGCAATGGCAAGCATTTAAAGATTGCATGGATGAACTACAACAATTGTTCATCCCAGTTTGGCAAAAGAATAAATCAAGGAAGGTAGTGCACCCATGGCTGACAAGAGAAATTAGGGATAGTATCAATTTCAAAGAAGAAGCATACAAATTAGCCAGAAAAAGTGGCTCACCTGAGGACTGGGAGAAATTCAGAGTTCAGCAGAGGAGGACAAAGGGCTTAATGAGGAAGGGGAAAAAAGATTATGAGAGAAAACTGGCAGGGAACATAAAAACTGACTGTAAAAGCTTTTATAGATATGTAAAAAGGAAAAGACTAGTAAAGGCAAATGTAGGTCCCCAACAGACAGAAACAGGTGAATTGATTATGGGGAGCAAGGACATGGCAGACCAATTGAATAATTACTTTGGTTCTGTCTTCACTAAGGAGGACATAAATAATCTTCCAGAAATAGTAGGGGACAGAGGGTCCAGTGAGATGGAGGAACTGAGCGAAATACATGTTAGTAGGGAAGTGGTGTTAGGTAAATTGAAGGGATTGAAGGCAGATAAATCCCCAGGGCCAGATGGTCTGCATCCCAGAGTGCTTAAGGAAGTAGCCCAAGAAATAGTGGATGCATTAGTGATAATTTTTCAAAACTCGTTAGATTCTGAACTAGTTCCTGAGGATTGGAGGGTGGCTAATGTAACCCCACTTTTTAAAAAAGGAGGGAGAGAGAAACCGGGGAATTATAGACCGGTTAGCCTAACGTCGGTGGTGGGGAAACTGCTGGAGTCAGTTATCAAAGATGTGATAACAGCACATTTGGAAAGCGGTGAAATCATCGGACAAAGTCAGCATGGATTTGTGAAAGGAAAATCATGTCTGACGAATCTCATAGAATTTTTTGAGGATGTAACTAGTAGAGTGGATAGGGGAGAACCAGTGGATGTGGTATATTTGGATTTTCAAAAGGCTTTTGACAAGGTCCCACACAGGAGATTAGTGTGCAAACTTAAAGCACACGGTATTGGGGGTAAGGTATTGATGTGGATAGAGAATTGGTTAGCAGACAGGAAGCAAAGAGTGGGAATAAACGGGACCTTTTCAGAATGGCAGGCAGTGACTAGTGGGGTACCGCAAGGCTTAGTGCTGGGACCCCAGTTGTTTACAATATATATTAATGACTTAGATGAGGGAATTAAATGCAGCATCTCCAAGTTTGCGGATGCCATGAAGCTGGGTAGCAGTGTTAGCTGTGAGGAGGATGCTAAGAGGATGCAGAGTGACTTGGGTAGGTTGGGTGAGTGGGCAAATTCATGGCAGATGCAATTTAATGTGGATAAATGTGAAGTTATCCACTTTGGTGGCAAAAATAGGAAAACAGATTATTATCTGAATGGTGGCCGATTAGGGAAAGGGGAGGTGCAACGAGACCTGGGTGTCATTATACACCAGTCATTGAAAGTGGGCATGCAGGTACAGCAGGCGGTGAAAAAGGCGAATGGTATGCTGGCATTTATAGCGAGAGGATTTGAGTACAGGAGCAGGGAGGTACTACTGCAGTTGTACAAGGCCTTGGTGAGACCACACCTGGAGTATTGTGTGCAGTTTTGGTCCCCTAATCTGAGGAAAGACATCCTTGCCATAGAGGGAGTACAAAGAAGGTTCACCAGATTGATTCCTGGGATGGCAGGACTTTCATATGAAGAAAGACTGGATGAACTAGGCTTGTACTCATTGGAATTTAGAAGATTGAGGGGGGATCTGATTGAAACGTATAAAATCCTAAAGGGATTGGACAGGCTAGATGCAGGAAGATTGTTCCCGATGTTGGGGAAGTCCAGAACGAGGGGTCACAGTTTGAGGATAAAGGGGAAGCCTTTTAGGACCAAGATTAGGAAAAACTTCTTCACACAGAGAGTGGTGAATCTATGGAATTCTCTGCCACAGGAAACAGTTGAGGCCAGTTCATTGGCTATATTTAAGAGGGAGTTAGATATGGCCCTTGTGGCTACGGGGATCAGGGGGCATGGAGGGAAGGCTGGTGCAGGGTTCTGAGTTGGATGATCAGCCATGATCATAATAAATGGCGATGCAGGCTCGAAGGGCCGAATGGCCTACTCCTGCACCTATTTTCTATGTTTCTATATAGTAGTAACATTACCTCTCGGCTCTTGAACTCAATCTTCATGGGGATCATTCTGTAATATAACATATAATCAGGATGTTGGTCCTAAGAGGATTGTGCAGATTATAAGTACCCTTTGATACTAACTACAAAGGAATCCCATATTTAAGAAGCCAATACACTGTATGCCTTCTTAACCGGACAGTCATCCTGCGCAGCAGCTTTGAGTGTCCTATGGACTTGGACCCCTAGATCCCTCTGATCCTCCACATTGCCAACAGCCTTACCATTAATACTATATGCTGCCATTATATTTGACCTACCAAAATGAACCACCTCACACTTATCTGGGTTGAACTCCATCTGCCACTTCTCAGCCCATTTTTGCATCCTATCAATTTCCTGCTGTAACCTCTGACAGCCCTCCACACTATCCACAACACCCCCAACCTTTGTGTCATCAGCAAATTTACTAACCCATCCCTCCACCTCCTCATACAAGTCATTCATAAAAATCACGAAGAGCAGGGGTCCCAGAACAGATCCCTGAGGCACACCACTGGTCACCAACCTCCATGCAGAATATGACCCGTCTACAACCACTCTTTGCCTTCTGTGGGCAAGCCAGTTCTGGATCCACAAAGTAATGTCCTCTTGGATCCCATGCCTCCTGACTTTCTCAATAAGCCTTGCATGGGGTACCTTGTCAAATGCCTTGCTGAAATCCATATACACTACATGTACTACTGTTCCTTCATCAATGTGTTTAGTCACATCCTCAAAAAATTCAATTAGGCTTGTAAGGCATGACCTGCCTTTGACAAAGCCATGCTGACTATTCCTAATCATATTATGCCTCTCCAAATGTTCATAAATCCTGCCTCTCAGGATCTTCTCCATCAACTTACCAACCACTGAAGTAAGACTCACTGGTCTATAATTTCCTTTGCTATCTCTACTCCCTTTCGTGAATAAGGGAACAACATCCGCAACCCTCCAGTCCTCTGGAATCTCTCTCATTTGTGATGCAAAAATCATTGCCAGAGGCTCAGCAATCTCCTCTCTGGCCTCTCACAGAGCCTGGTCCCGGTGCCCTATCCAACTTGATGCTTTCCAAAAGCTCCAGCACATCCCCTTTCTTAATGTCTGTATGCTCAAGCTTTTCAGTCCGCTGTAAGTCATCCCTACAAATGCCAAGGTCCTTTTCCATAGCAACGTATTCATTAAGTATCTCTGCTATATCCTTCGATTTCGTACACACTTTTCCACTGTCACACTTGATTGGTCCTATTCTCTCACGTCTTATCCTCTTGCTCTTCACATACTTGTAGAATGCCTTGCGGTTTTCCTTAATCCTGCTCACCAACATCTTCTCATGGCCCCTTCTGGCTCTCCTAATTTCATTCCTCAACTCCTTCTGTCACAAGTGCGGGTACGGATGGACCCAAAAGCAGGACACAAACACGTTTGGTAGCATTAACACGAATAGAGTTTATTAATCGTTACTAGGAAAGCAGGAAAGCAAGGATTGTTCAGAGGCAGATCAAGGAGTGGGCATAGCAGAAGCAGGAATAAGCGTGGGTAAGTCTCGGGACTCAGAACATCAGAGACCGGACCCGAAACATCAGAGCCCAGACTCAGAACATCAAAGCCCGGACTTGGAACATCAGAGCCCGGACTTGGAACATCAGAGCCCGAACTCAGAACATCAGAGCCCGGACTCGGCACATCAGAGACCTTGCTTCGGTGATGAAAAGCAGCCAGTGCGTGAGTGGGCCATTGAAGGAGTGGAGCTTTGAGGCTTTGACTCGAGAGATTCTGGCAGTTTTGGCAGTTGGTCTGTGCAATCAAGTCAATCAAGATTTGAATAGATCAGCAAAAAGCTGTTGATTAGACAATTAAGATTTGAATAGCTCAGACTCAGCAGAAAGCAACTGATTGGGCAGTCGAGGTCAGGTGACCAAACATTTTGAAAAGCTCAAACAGTTAAATAGCAGGATAGCTCAAGCGGAGTGGTCAGTGAGTGAGTGGGCCAATGAAGGAGTGGAGCCTTGAGGCTTTGATTCGAGAGGCTTCGACGAGAAGAGGCTGAGGACAAGCTAGCTCGCAGTTAGTTTTTACAATGTCTCCTGAGACGGTGATATGCCTCTCATGTGAGATGTGGCAGTCTTGGGGGAACTCCCCTCTCCCGCAGAGTCACATCTGCCAGAAGTGCATACGGCTGAGTGATCTGGAAGACCGTGTAAGGAATCTGGAGCAGCAGCTGGGTGACCTTCGACTCATAAGGGAGAATGAGGCAGTCATAGATGAGAGCTACAGGGAGGTAGTCACACCTAGGCTGTCGGAAGCAGGTCACGGTGACAGTCAGAGGGGGGAAAGCGAAGGTGAGCAGACAGGTAGTGCAGAGCACCCCTATAGCCATTCTCCTGAATAAGAAGTATACCGTCCTGGATACTGTCGGCAGGGACGACCGACCAGGTGTGAGCCACAGTGGCAGGGCCTCCAGCACTGAGTCTGACCCGGTGGTGCAGAAGGGTGGACGGACAAGAGGAGAGCTGTCGTCATTGGAGATTCTATAGTCAGGGGAGCAGACAGGAGATTTTGTGGACGTGAGAAGGACACCCACATGCTTTGTTGCCTCCCGGGTGCCAGGGTCCGGGATGTCTCTGACCGGGTGCACGACATCCTGGTACGAGAGGGAAAGCAACCAGAAGTCGTGATACATGTTGGCACCAACGACATAGGCAGGAAGAGGGATGAGGTCCTGAAGTGTGAGTTTCGGGAATTAGGCAGAAGGCTGAAGAACAGGACCTCAAGGGTGACGCTCTCAGGATTGCTGCCAGTGCTACGTGACAGTGATGGTAAGAATTGGAGGAGATGGCATTTGAATGCGTGGCTGAGGAGTTGGTGCAGGGAGCAGGGTTTTAGATTTTTAGATCATTGGGATCTCTTCTGGGGAAGGTGGGACCTGTACAGATTGGATGAGTTGCACCTGAACTCGAGGGGGAGCAATATCCTTGCAGGTAGGTTTGCCAGCATGGTTCGGGAGGGTTTAAACTAAGTTGCGAGGGGGATGGGACCCAGGGCGATAGAACAGTGAAAGAAGTGCATGGAGTAAAGCCAGATCTAACATACAGAGAGGCTTTGAGGAAAGAGAAGCAGAACAAATGGTGTAAAGACAGTAAGGTAGAAGGGCTGAAATGTGTGTACCTCAATGCAAGAAGCATCAGGAACAAAGGTGATGAACTGCGAGCTTGGATACATACATGGAATTATGATGTAGTGGCCATTACAGAGACTTGGCTGGCACCAGGGCAGGAATGGATTCTCAATATTCCTGGATTTCAGTGCTTTAAAAGGGATAGAGAGGGCAGAAAAAGGGGAGGAGGGGTGACATTACTGGTCAGGGATACTATTACAGCTACAGAAAGGGTGGGTAATGTAGCAGGATCCTCTTTTGAGTCAATATGGGTGGAAGTCAGGAACAGGAAGGGAGCAGTTACTCTACTGGTGTTATTCTATAGGACCTCTGGTAGCAGCAGAGATACAGAGGAGCAGATTGGGAGGCAGATTTTGGAAAGGTGCAAAAATAACAGGGTTGTTATCATGCGTGACTTTAACTTCCCTAATATTGATTGGCACCTGATTAGTTCCAAGGGTTTAGATGGGGCAGAATTTGTTAAGTGTGTCCAGTATGGATTCCTGTCACAGTATGTGGACAGGCCGACCAGGGGGAATGCCATACTAGATCTAGTACTAAGTAATGAACCGGGTCAGGTCACAGATCTCTCAGTGGGTGAGCATCTGGGGGACAGTGACCACTGCCCCCTGGCCTTTATAATTATCATGGAAAAGGATAGAATCAAAGAGGACACGAAAATTTATAATTGGGGAAAGGCAAATTATGAGGCTATAAGGCTAGAACTTGCGGGTGTGAATTGGGATGATGTTTTTGCAGGGAAATGTACTATGGACATGTGGTCAATGTTTAGAGATCTCTTGCGGGATGTAAGGGATAAATTTGTCCGGTGAGGAAGATAAAGAATGGTAGGGTGAAGGAACCATGGGTGACAAGTGAGGTGGAAAATCTAGTCAGGAGGAAGAAGGCAGCATACATGAGGTTTAGGAAGCAAGGATCAGATGGGTCTATTGAGGAATATAGGGAAGCAAGAAAGGAGCTTAAGGGGCTGAGAAGAGCAAGAAGGGGGCATGAGAAGGCCTTGGCGAGTAGGGTAAAGGAAAACCCCAAGGCATTCTTCAATTATGTGAAGAAAAAAAGGATGACAGGAGTGAAGGTAGGACCGATTAGAGATAAAGGTGGGAAGATGTGCCTGGAGGCTGTGGAAGGGAGTGAGGTCCTCAATGAATACTTCTCTTCGGTATTCACCAATGAGAGGGAACTTGATGATGGTGAGGACAATATGAGTGAGGTTGATGTTCTGGAGCATGTTGATATTAAGGGAGAGGAGGTGTTGAGAGTTGTTAAAATACATTAGGACAGATAAGTCCCCAGGGCCTGGCGGAATATTCCCCAGGCTGCTCCACGAGGCGAGAGAAGAGATTGCTCAGCCTCTGGCTGGGATCTTTATGTCCTCGTTGTCCACGGGAATGGTACCGGAGGATTGGAGGGAGGTGAGTGTTGTTCCCTTGTTCAAAAAAGGTAGTAGGGATAGTCCGGATAATTATAGACCAGTGAGCCTTACGTCTGTGGTGGGAAAACTGTTGGAAAAGATTCTTAGAGATAGGATCTATAGGTATTTAGAGAATCATGGTCTGATCAGAGACAGTCAGCATGGCTTTGTGAAGGGCAGATCGTGTCTAACAAGCCTGATAGAGTTCTTTGAGGAGGTGACCAGGCATATAGATGAGGGTAGTGCAGTGGATGTGATCTATATGGATTTTAGTAAGGCATTTGACAAGGTTGCACACGGTAGGCTTCTTCAGAAATTTAGAAGGAATGGGATCCAGGGAAGTTTGGCCAGGTGGATTCCGAATTGGCTTGCCTGCAGAAGGCAGAGGGTGGTGGTGGAGGGAGTACATTCAGATTGGAGGATTGTGACTAGTGGTGTCCCACAAGGATCTGTTCTGGGACCTCTACTTTTCATGATTTTTATTAACGACCTAGATGTGGGGGTAGAAGGGTGGGTTGGCAAGTTTGCAGATGACACAAAGGTTGGTGGTGTTGTAGATAGTGTCGAGGATTGTCAAAGATTGCAGAGAGACATTGATAGGATGCAGAAGTGGGCTGAGAAGTGGCAGATGGAGTTCAACCCGGAGAAGTGTGAGGTGGTACACTTTGGAAGGACAAACTCCAAGGCAGAGTACAAAGTAAATGGTAGGATACTTTGTAGTGTGGAGGAGCAGAGGGATCTGGGGGAACATGTCCACAGATCCCTAAAAGTTGCCTCACAGGTGGATAGGGTAGTTAAGAAAGATTATGGGGTGTTAGCTTTCATAAGTCGAGGGATAGAGTTTAAGAGTTGTGATGTAATGATGCAGCTCTGTAAAACTCTGGTTAGGCCACACTTGGAGTACAGTGTCCATTTCTGGTCACCTCACTATAGGAAGGGTGTGGAAGCATTGGAAAGGGTACAGAGGAGATTTACCAGGATGCTGCCTGGTTTAGAAAGTATGCATTATGATCAGAGATTAAGGGAGCTAGGGCTTTACTCTTTGGAGAGAAGGAGGATGAGAGGAGACATGATAGAGGTGTACAAGATAATAAGAGGAATAGATAGAGTGGATAGCCAGCGCCTCTTCCCCAGAGCACCACTGCTCAATACAAGAGGACATGGCTTTAAGGTAAGGGGTGGGAAGTTCAAGGGGGATATTAGAGGAAGGTTTTTTACTCAGAGAGTGGTTGTGTGTGGAATGCACTGCCTGAGTCAGTGGTGGAGGCAGATACACTAGTGAAGTTTAAGAGACTACTAGACAGGTATATGGAGGAATCTAAGGTGGGGGCTTATATGGGAGGCAGGGTTTGAGGGTCGGCACAACATTGTGGGCCGAAGGCCCTGTACTGTGCTGTACTATTCTATGTTCTATATGTTCTATGATGTCCGATGATGATCTAGCGCGAGCAGCTGTAAGCCCAATACTAAATACTGCTCGTTCAGCTGAGACTCAAGTGCCTTTAATTACAGAGCCCAAGAAACACAAGGAAACAATGAATTAAGGAAAACAAGGAGTCAACGGTCCTGATTGTGACACAAAGTAAATTTAAAGGGACCCAGGGAATAACCAATCAGGACCGTGACACCTTCCTGCTAGCCTTATAATCTTCTGAATTTCTATCATTACCTAGTTTTTTGAACCTCTTGTAAGCTCTTCTTTTCTTCTTGACTAGATTTACAACAGCCTTTGTACACCATGGTTCCTGTACCCTCCCATCCTTTCCCTGTCTCATTGGAACGTACCTATGCAGAACGCCACACAAATATCCCCTGAACATTTACCACATTTTTTCTGTACATTTCCCTGAGAACATCTGCTCCAAATTTATACTTCCAAGTTCCTGCCTGGTAGCTTCATATTTCCCCTTACTCCAATTAAACACTTTCCTAACATGTCTGTTCCTAATCCTCTCCAGCACTATGGAAAAGGAGATAGAATTGTGATCACTATCTCCAAAATGCTCTCCCACTGAGAGATCTGACACCTGACCAGGTTCACTTCTCAATGCCAGATCAAGTACAGCCTCTCGTCTTGTAGGCTTATCTACATATTGTGTCAGAAATCCTTCCTGAACACACCTAACAAACTCCACCACATCTAATCCCCTTGCTCTAGGGAGATGCCAATCAATATTTGGGAAATTAAAATCTCCCACTACGACACCCTTGTTATTACTACACCTTTCCAGAATATGTCTCCCTATCTGCTCCCTGATGTCCCTGTTACTATTGGGTGGTCTATAAAAAACACCCAGTAGAGTTATTGACCCCTTCCTGTTCCTAACCTCCACCCACAGAGACACCTTAGACAATCCCTCCATGTCTTCTTCCTTTTCTATGACAGTGACACTATCTCTGATCAACACCCCCACCTCTTTTGCCTCCCTCCCTGTCCTTCCTGAAACACCTAAAGCCTGGCACTTTAAGTAGCCATTCCTGTCCCTGAGCCATCCAAGTCTCTGTAATGGCCACAATATCATATCTCCAAGTACTGATCCACGGTCTAAGCTCATCTGCTTTGTTCATGATACTCTTCGCATTAAATAGACAGAAGCATCAGACTGAGCTTATCCCTTCTCTATCACCTGCCTATCCTCCCTCTCTCGCACTGTCTCCAAGCTTTCTCTATTTGTGAGTCAACTGCCCCTTCCTCCGTCTCTTCTGTTTGGTTCCCACCATGCCTCCCCCCCAGCAATTCTGGTTTAAACTCTCACCTGCAGCCTTAGCAAACCTCCCCGCCAGGATATTGGTCCCCCTGGGATTCAAGTGCAACGCATCCTGATTGTATAAGATCACTCCTGCCCCAAAAGAGGTCCCAATGATCCAGAAATCTGAATCCCTGCCCCCTGCTCCAATCCCTCAGCTACACATTTATCCTCCACCTCATTCTATTCCTATACTCAGTCACGTGGCACAGGCTGTGATCCTGAGATTACCACCTTTGTGGTCCTGCTTCTCAACTCCCTGTAGTCTGTTTTCAGGACTTCTTCCCTTTTCCTACCTATGTCTGACCTTCTAGGTAGAGAGTCCTCTATCACTGCTGCCATTCTCTTCCTTTCCCTACTCTTCTGAGCCACAGGGCCAGACTCTGTGCCAGAGGCGTGGCCACTGTTGCTTCCCCCAGGTAGGTCCTCCCCTCCCCCAACAGTACTCAAGCAAGAGTACTTAGAGTTAAGGTGGACAGCCGCAGGGGTACTTTCTAATATCTGACCCTTGCCCTTCCCTCTCCTGACTGTTACCCACATATCTGTACCCGATGCCACAGTGTGACTACCTGCCTATAACTCCTCTCTATCACCTCCTCACTCTCCCTGACCAGACGAAGGTCATCGAGCTGCATCTGCAGTTCCCTAACCCAGGGGCGTATCTACGGAAAATAGCGCCTATGGCAAGCACTGAAATTGTGCCCCTGTCCAAACATCTGACACCCATCTTTTAGATAAATTTACCAGAATATCAGCTCAAAAATACGAGTCAAGCTCGTTAATCTTTTAACTAACAAATTATGGCACTACATGAAAATTATAACAGCACCTTCCTTGCTTTCACTGATGCAAGTTGGTCTATGATGTGATCAAAGTCAGTTTTTTCATCAGAGCAAGATCACAGAGTCTGCCTTGACCCATGGAGGTTCTCAAATATGAAAGTATTTATTTTAACTTACTGAATGATCTCTCACAGCTGGCGATGGAAACTGCAATGGTTAGCATTATCTGAATAGCAATGCGAAGATTGGGGAAGAAGCCTTCAGCTCCATACTGAACAATAAATTCAAGAAGCTCTTCAGGTCTTGATATTTTCATGTTGACCCGCCTTGATAGCAACATTCTGCAATCCAAAATTTCTTCATATAGCTGCTGTCCATCAACATCAGAGCTGTACAATTCGCCCAAATTTTCGCACCTCTTCGTTAAGTCGTTACTGTCGGCACCGTAACACAGTCCCTCGACATCAAGAAGGACTCAAAGCTGGCGTCAGTGTCGTGCAAACAAGCGAACCTTTCGTCCATTTCTCTGTGAAGACGGTCGAGTGTTCCCTTCATAACTCTTTCCATTTCCTCCTTAGTCGTTAACCCAGCGCCTCTGGAGTTCTCACCAGCCATTTGTTTCTTTCATCTCTGACGTCTTTCAACTCCACCTTCCTTCTTCCTCGTGGTCTTCTTACACAATGCTCTGAAATAAGACCATCCTAGTGCTTCTCACCCATGATAATGAAAGACAGATCGTACATCTGAAGAAAACTCTGTTCTTCACTGTCCGAGAATGGCCTGTCTGACTTTAATAGAAACTGCTTAGTGGTGCCCAGGGTACGTGCCATACCTGCCATACCTTAGATACGCCACTGCCCTTACCTGGTCCCTAAGGAGCTGAAGCTCGACGCACCTGGAGCAGATGTGGCCGTCCGGGTGGCTGAGAGTCTCCCGGACTTCTCACATCTCACACCCAGTACAGAACACCGGGCTCACCAACATATTTCCTGTTTCTATTCTACACAAGTAACTTACCTCGCCTCAACGTGTTATCGCCAAAGCCTTCCTACTCTGACTCCCTCCACTCTGGTACCGACTCTATAAAGCTGTCTTCTTTTTGAACTCTGCCTGCCAGTCTAACTCGCTGATGTCCACGTGCCTGTGTAGTCATACCTCGATCAAACCGCTGAAAAAGAAAAAAACTACCCCGTACCAATTAGTGTTGTTACACTGTACTGACTAATGTTGTTACACTGTACTGATTGGTGTTATACTGTACTGATCAGTGTTCGTGTCAATTGGTTCAACACCTGAATGGTTGAAGGAGATTAGCTGTTCCTGAACGTGGTGGTGTGAGATTTAGGCTTCTCTACCTCCTGCCCGATGGGACTGTTTTATGTTCGAAAGAGTTTCTCTTGTTGGAATAGTTTGCAATTAGTCAGACACATGTGGGGGTGTTTTCATTTGGAAGGGTGCTGTGGGGAGTTTTTATTATTTTGTAGGCTGGAAATTTTGTCAGTGTTTAAACATGTTTGGTGGTGATTAACTGATTTATTCTGGCACCTGTCCTTCCCTCAGCTCCCGGCGAGAGTGTCTCTGTGATGACTGGAACCGAGGGAGCTTCGGCCACGTTACCCTGTGAGTTCACATGGCCTCCGCAGAACCTCACCGCACACACGGTGACGTGGATGAGGAAGGATCCCTACCGACACATCGTCACATTCAGGCGTTATGAAAATAGATCGTGGGCAGCGGAAAACGGAGTGACTCGGTACGAGCTCGTCCGGGACCCAGAGCGGCGAAACGCCTTCATCAGGATAAAGCAGCTGAGTGTGGAGGACAGTCACAGCTACCTGTGTCTGGCTGCGTTCAGGAAAAAGAGCCATGAAGTTTCATCCAACAGAGACCACGTCAAACCCCCATTTATCCATGTGTTCCAGAGTAAGATCCAGCTGCAGGTCAGATCAGGTAAGAAACCATTGACACATTCTGCAGGGTATGGGGGGAGTTTTGGGAGTGGGGGGGGAGAGAAGGGACGCCTGCTACCATTATCCTTTCTCTAATCAACCCCCACCCCGGGTTTATCGTCTGTGCCCGAGTGAGATCTGACTGTAGTTCAGATCCGGAAAAGAACCCATCGCCACATTCAAATTCAAGTTTAATTGTCAATCAGCCACACATGCATACAGCACAACCAAACACTGTTTCTCCAGGGACAAGGTGTAAAGCAGAGTGGCAACAGCACACAGTACACATCGTTACGATAGCAGAAAAGCATACAGTCACAAAAACACATAATATAGCCCAAGTTCCTGAGTGTTCTGGCTTGTAGCTTGATGGTAGATTGGATATTGTCCTGGTCCAGCTTGTCTCTCACTAAGTGAACACTGGAGGGTGGCACTAAGCAACAGAGGAAGGCAGCACCAATGGGAGGGGCCTGTCCCCCACCCACTACGGACTCCAGCACTTCCACAGAGGCCGTTGCTCTCTCCCACACCATCTCGGCATCTTCTGCAGTGTTCAGGGATGGGTCGGGATCTCCAGCACCCATTGTCTTATGTGTCCAGATGCCGGGACTGAGTGTTATGTTGGCCACTCCCAGTCTCGGCTGGTGATGAGTTCCGTTTCCCCACCACATCTCCATCTCAGATGGTCCTTCACACAGGGTGGCCCCCAGACCTTCAACGGGCCCCCTGTCGGGGCCTTGCCTGAGCCTGGGAGGAATGAGTGGATTCTAACGGAGGATCAGGAAGCTTCCCAGAGAAGACACACACTCAATGTTTCAGGAAGAGCTTCTTCCTTTCTGCCGTCAGGTTTCTGAATGGACAGTCAGAAAGTGAGGACCATCAACTTTGTCTCCTTTTTTCTCTCTTTTTTCACTACCTATTTAATGTAAAATTATACACGTAGGTATACAGAAACATAGAAAAAAACAGAAAAACTTACAGCACAATACAGACCCTCCAGCCCACAAAGCTGTGCTGAACATGTCCTTGCCTTAGAAATTACCTCGGGTTATCCATAGCCCTCTATTTTTCTAAGCTCCATGTACCCATCCAGGAGTCTCTTAAAAGACCCTATTGTTTCCGACACCACCACCGACGCTGGCAGCCCATTCCATGCACTCACCACTCTGCATAAAAAAACTTATCCCCAACATCTCCTCGGTTCCTACTTCCATGCTCCTTAAAAACTGTGCCCTCCCATGTTAGCCATTTCAGCCCTGGGAAAAAGCTTCTGACTATCCACACGATCAATGCCTCTCATCATCTTCTACACCTCTATCTTGCGTCGCTCCAAGGAGAAAAGGCCAAGTTTACTCAACCTTTTCTCATAAGGCATGCTCCCCAATCCAGGCAACATCCTCGTAAATCTCCTCTGCACCCTTTGTATAATATCCACATCCTTTCTGCAGTGAGGTGACCAGAAATGAGCACAGTACTCTAAGTGGGGTCTGACCTGAGTCCTATATAGTAGTAACGTTACCTCTCGGCTCTTGAACTCAATCTTCATGGGGATCATTCTGGAATATAACATATAATCAGGATGTTAGTCGTAAGAGGATCGTGCAGATTATAAATACCCTTTGTTACTAACTACAAAGTAATCCCATATTTAATAAGCCAATACACTGTATGTCTTCTTAACCACACAGTTCTCCTGTGCAGCAGCTTTGAGTGTCCTCTGGACTCGGACCCCAAGATCCCTCTGATCCTCCACATTGCCAAGAGTCTTACCATAAATACTATATCTTGCCATTATATTTGACCTATCAAAATGAACCACCTCACAATTATCTAGGTTGAACTCCATATGTCACTTCTCAGCCCATTTTTGCATCCTATCAATGTCCCGTTGTAACCTCTAACAGCCCTCCACACTATTCACAACACCCCCAACCTTTGTGTCATCAGCAAATTTACTAACCCATCCCTCCACTTCTCCATCCAGGTTACTTATAAAAATCACAAAGAGTAAGGGTCACAGAACAGATCCCTGAGGCACACCACTGGTGACTGACCTCCATGCAGAATATGACCCGTCTACAACCACTCTTTGCCTTCTGTGGGCAAGCCAGTTCTGGATCCACAAAGCAATGTCCCCTTGGATCCAATGCCTCCTTACTTTCTCAATAAGCCTTGCATAGGGTACCTTATCAAATGCCTTGCTGAAATCCATACACACTATGTCTGCTGCTCTACTTTCATCAATGTGTCTAGTCACATCCTCAGAAAATTCAATCAGACTTGCAAGGCATGACGTGCCTTTGACAAAGCCATGCTGACTATTCCTAATCATATTATGCCTCTCCAAATGTTCATAAGTCCTGCCTCTCAGGATCTTCTCCATCAACTTTCCAACCACTGAAGTAAGACTCACTGGTCTATAATTTCCTTTGCTATCTCTACTCCCTTTCATGAATAAGGGAACAACATCTGCAAACCTCCAGTCCTCTGGAATCTCTCCCATTTATAATGCAAAGATCATTGCCAGAGGCTCAGCAATCTCCTCTCTCGCCTCCCACAGAGCTGGGGGTATATCTCGTCTGGTCCCAGTGACTTATCCAACTTGATGCTTTCCAAAAGCTCCAGCACATTCCATTTCTTAATGTCTATATATTCAAGCTTTTCAGTCCGCCATAAGTCATCCCTACAATTGTCAAGGTCCTTTTCTGTAGCAACGTATTCATTAAGTATCTCTGCTATATCCTTCGGTTCCGTACATACTTTTCCACTGTCACACTTGATTGGTCCTATTCTCTCATGTCTTATCCTCTTACTCTTCACATACTTGTAGAATGCCTTGTGATTGTCCTTAATCCTGCTCGCCAAGGCCTTCTCATGGCCCCTTCTGGCTCTCTTAATTTCATTCCTAAACTCCTTCCTGATAGCCTTATAATCTTCTGGATCTCTATCATTGCCTAGTTTTTTGAACCTCTTGTAAGCTCTTCTTTTCTTCTTGACAAGATTTTCTACAGCCTTTGTACACCATGGTTCCTGTACGCTAGCATCCTTTCCCTGTCTCACTGGAGTACCTATGTAGAACGCCATGCAACTATCCCCCAAACATTTGCCAAATGTCTGCCATACATTTCCCTGAGAACATCTGCTCCCAATTTATACCTTCAAGTTCGGCCTGATTGCTTCCTATTTCCTCTTACTCCAATTAAATATTTTGCCAACCTATCTGTTCCTACCCACTCTCCAATGCTATGGTAAAAGAGATAGAATTGTGATCACTATCTCCAAAATGCTCTCCCACTGAGAGATCTGACTCCTGACCAGGTTCATTTCCCAATACCAGATCAAGTACAGCCTCTCCTTTTGTAGGCTTATCTACATATTGTGTCAGAAAACCTTCCTGAACACACCTAACAAACTCCACCCCATCTAAACCCCTTGCTCTCGGGAGTTGCCAATCAATATTTGGGAAATTAAAATCTCCCACCTCGACAAACCTGTTATTATTACACCTTTCCAGAATCTGTCTCCCTGTCTGCTCCTTGATGTCCCTGTTACTATTGGGTGGTCTATAAAAACACCCAGTAGAATTATTGACCCCTTCCTGTTCCTAACTCCCACCCACAGAGACTCCGTAGACAATCCCTCCGTGTCTTCCTCTTTTTCTATGACGGTGATACTATATCTGATCAACAGTGCCACACCCCCACCTCTTTTGCCTCCCTCCCTGTCCTTTCTGAAACATCTAAAACCTGGCACTTTAAGCCATTCCTTCCCTGAGCCATCCAAGTCTCTGTAATGGCCACAATATCATATCTCCAAGTACTCATTCACGCTGTAAGCTCATTGGCTTTGTTCATGATACTCTTTGCATTAAATAGACAGATCTCAAACCATTGGTCTGAGCACATCCCTTCTCTATCACCTGCCTATCCTCCCTCTCGCACTGTCTCCAAGCTTTCTCTATTTGTGAGCCAACCGCCTCTTCCTCCATCTCTTTAGTTTGGTTCCCACCCCTCAACAATTCTAGTTTAAACTCTCCCCAGTAGCCTTAGCAAACCTCCCCAGCAGGATATTGGTCCCCCTCGGATTCAAGTGCAACCCGTCCTTTTTGTAAAGGGTCACACCTGCCCCAAAAGAGGTCCCAATGATCCAGGAATCTGAATCCCTGCCCCCTGCTCCATCCCTCAGCCACGCATTTATCCTCCACCTCACTGTATTCCTATACTCACTGTCACGTGGCACAGGCAGTAATCCCGAGATTACTACCCTTGATCCTGCTTCTCAACTTCCTTCCTAACTCCCTGTAGTATGTTTTCAGGACCTCTTCCCTTTTCCTACCTATGTCATTGGTCCCGCTCTGTACCACCACCTCTGGCTGTTCTCCCTCCCACTGCAGGATATTGTGGACGCGATCTGAAACATCCTGGACCCTGGCACCTGGGAGGCAAACTACCATTGTGTTTCTTTCTCACGTCCACAGAGTCGCCGGTCTGACTCTCTAACTATAGAGTCCCCTATCACTGCTGCCAGTCTCTTCCTTTTCCTACTCCTCTGAGCCACAGGGCCAGACTCTGTGCCAGAGGTGTGGCCACTGTTGCTTCCCCCAGGTAGGCTGTCCCCCCAACAGTTCTCAAACAGGAGTACTTATCGTTAAGAGGGACAGTCACAGGGGTACTCTCTAATATCTGACTCTTGCCCTTCCCTCTCCTGACTGTTACCCACATATCTAACTCCCGAGGCCCCGGTGTGATTACCTGCCTATAGCTCCCCTGTATCACCTCCTCACTCTTCCTGAACAGACGAAGGTCATCGACATGCATCACCAGTTCCCTAACCTGGTCCCTAAGGAGCTGAAGCTTGACACACCTGTAAGGGGTTTATTTTTTTTATGTCACTGCGTAGTCTAATTAAAATGGCTTCTTTGTTAAGTTATAATTGAAAGGGCTTCTTTGTTATGTTAACTGCTGAGACAGTCCTCCCGCTAACAGCACACATCAAAGTTGTTGGTGAACACAGCAGGCCAGGCAGCATCTCTAGGAAGACGTGCAGTCGACATTTCAGGCCGAGACCCTTCGTCAGGACTAACTGAAGGAAGAGTGAGTAAGGGATTTGAAAGTTGGAGGGGGAGGGGGAGATCCAAAATGATAGGAGAAGACAGGAGGGGGAGGGATAGAGCCAAGAGCTGGACAGGTGATTGGCAAAAGGGATATGAGAGGATCATGGGACAGGAGGTCCGGGAAGAAAGACAAGCGGGGGGGGGGGGGCGGGGACCCAGAGGATGGGCAAGGGGTATATTCAGAGGGACAGAGGGAGAAAAAGTAGAGTGAGAGGAAGAATGTGTGTATAAAAATAAGTAACAGATGGGGTACGAGGGGGAGGTGGGGCATTAGCGGAAGTTAGAGAAGTCGATGTTCATGCCATCAGGTTGGAGGCTACCCAGACGGAATATAAGGTGTTGTTCCTCCAACCTGAGTGTGGCTTCATCTTTACAGTAGAGGAGGCCGTGGATAGACATGTCAGAATGGGAATGGGATGTGAAATTAAAATGTGTGGCCGCTGGGAGATCCTGCTTTCTCTGGCGGACAGAGCATAGGTGTTCAGCAAAGCGGTCTCCCAGTTTGCGTCGGGTCTCACCAATATATAAAAGGCCACATCGGGAGCACTGGACGCAGTATATCACTCCAGCCGACTCACAGGTGAAGTGTCGCCTCACCTGGAAGGACTGTTTGGGGCCCTGAATGGTGGTGAGGGAGGAAGTGTAAGGGCATGTGTAGCACTTGTTCCGCTTACATGGATAAGTGCCAGGAGGGAGATCAGTGGGGAGGGATGGGGGGGACGAATGGACAAGGGAGTTGTGTAGGGAGCAATCCCTGTGGAATGCAGAGGGGGGGGGAGGGAAAGATGTGCTTAGTGGTGGGATCCCGTTGGAGGTGGCGGAAGTTACGGAGAATAATATATTGGACCCGGAGGCTGGTGGGGTGGTAGGTGAGGACCAGGGGAACCCTATTCCTAGTGGGGTGGCGGGAGGATGGAGTGAGAGCAGATGTATGTGAAATGGGGGAGATGCGTTTGAGAGCAGAGTTGATAGTGGAGGAAGGGAAGCCCATTTCTTTAAAAAAGGAGGATATCTCCCTCGTCCTAGAATGAAAAGTCTCATCCTGAGAGCAGATGCGGCGGAGACGGAGGAATTGCGAGAAGGGGATGGTGTTTTTGCAAGAGACAGGGACCCTCCACCTCCTTCCACCACGTCCAATGGGATCTCACCACTAAGCACATCTTCCCCCCCCCCACTCTCTGCTTTCCGCAGGGATCGCTCCCTACGCGACTCCCTTGTCCATTCGTCCCCTCCATCCCTCCCCACTGATCTCCCTCCTGGCACTTACCCGTGTAAGCGGAACAAGTGCTACACATGCCCTTACACTTCCTCCCTTACCACCATTCAGGGCCCCAAACAGTTGTTCCAGGTGAGGCAACACTTCACCTGTGAGTCGACTGGGGTGATATACTGCGTCCGGTGCTCCCGATGTGGCCTTTTATATATTGGCGAGACCCGACGCAGACTGGGAGACTGCTTTGCTGAACATCTACGCTCTGTCCACCAGAGAAAGCAGGATTTCCCAGTGGCCACACATTTTAATTCCACATCCCATTCCCATTCTGACATGTCTATCCACGGCCTCCTCTACTGTAAAGATGAAGCCACACTCAGGTTGGGCAAACAACACCTTATATTCCATCGGGGTAGCCTCCAACCTGATGGCATGAACATCGACTTCTCTAACTCCTGCTAGTGCCCCACCTCCCCCTCGTACCCCATCTGTTACTTATTTTTATACACACATTCTTTCTCTCACTCTCCTTTTTCTCCCTCTGTCCATCTGAATATACCCCTTGCCCATCCTCTGGGTCCCCACCCCCTCCTTGTCTTTCTCCCCGGACCTCCTGTCCCATGATCCTCTCGTATCCCTTTTGCCAATCACCTGTCCAGCTCTTGGCTCCATCCCTCCCCCTCCTGTCTTCTCCTATCATTTTGGATCTCCCCCTCCCCCTCCAACTTTCAAATCTCTTACTCACTCTTCCTTCAGTTAGTCCTGACGAAGGGTCTCGGCCTGAAACGTGGACTGTACCTCTTCCTAGGGATGCTGCCTGGCCTGCTGCATTCACCAGCAACTTTGATGTGTGTTGCTTGAATTTCCAGCATCTGCAGAATTCCTGTTGTTCGTCCCACTAACAGTTTGTTTAGATCACGTTACTGATAAGAGATGTTATGAACCAATTGGGATAGTTGTTATGCTTTTGGTGTGTCTGTAAGATATTGAATGCGCGGGGTTTTGAGGCAAAAGGTGAGAGAGACAGACAGAGGATGGACCAGGTGTTGTGAGTCTGCTAACGGGGTCGGACCCCGAGCGGGGCTTTTGGCGAGGAGAGGAGACGGAGATTGATTCGTGTGGAGCGTCTGGTCGACCGTTGTTGGTCCCAGGTGGCCGGTCAAGGTGGTCCGAGGGGTCGCAGGGTGAAGAAGAAGGGTCCTGAGCTCCAACTGTTTGTGCACGAGGAAATTGAACTTTGATAAGTGTGGTGCCTTTTATTTTCTTTTTATATTTTATTCTGTATTAATTATATAGTTCCAGTAATATCTATAAACTGTAAATCATTTAATCGTATCTGGTGTATTCTCTGTTATTTGGGCGGGGTGGGGTACATCACACAGCATCCACACAAACTAATTACCCAGTTTGGCGGGGCTGAGGGCTGTTTCCCTAGACGACAGAGAGCTGAGCGACCCTGAGGCTGGCCTGGTGTGGGGGGGACTACATTGTGGGGGCTCGTCCAGAATTGGATCTGCTGGTATGCTGTGTGGTTGCCCTGTTTAAATCCGTAATCTGTGGGTTATTTGCTGGTTATTGCTGCATGCGTGTTGGGTGAGGTGTTTGTTCGAGTTCAGACTAGCATTGATGAGTTGCAGGTGGCACTCGGGGCTGTCCACGCTGTTGGGAGAGAGAGGAAAGAGTGGTCTGATTTGGAGGTAATGTCTGCGAATAGATGTTCTAGCTCTGGCAGACTCCATCTGGCGTTTGGGATAGTGTCCACCCCAAGAGGGGCGGAGGCATGCGAGATGTGGGTGGAGCGGATCTCTCAGTTGTTAGATGAGTGGCAGTGCTCGGCTGAGGGAGAGCAACAGGGATGGGTTGAAAGTTTGAGTAGGCGGGCTGGTGACGGTGTTACTGTCAGGTTCACTTACACCGTAGTGACATCTGTCAGTTATTTGAAAGAGGGGGGAAAGTTTTCAGTGTGTCCTCTCTGGCTAGGAGAGCGGCTAAATTGCTTGCAGTGCCAGGGGGATCATTTCAGGGGATCAGCCCCTCCCTCAGTTGTTCAGCTGATCAGAGAGGTGTCGGGAAACTTAGTGGAGGCCCAGTGGGGGAACGGCTTGAGGTCTCTGGGAGAGCACGTTCCCAGCAATGTACCGATGAACTTCCGAAAGGAAAAGACCCTATTCCTGAAGGCTTAGAGGGGCCACGCCCCAGGGTGTCGCTATGGATAGAGGGAAGCGATGCTAAAGCCATCCTCGACCCCGGGGCACAGGTCAAGTTGTTGTACAGTTCGTTTTACAACCGGTGTCTGAAGCATTTACCCTTGACAAACCGCAAGGGCACCGGAGTTTGGGGGACCAGTGCCAGTAGTTATCCAGGCGACGATGATTGGTTAATGACCCTGGAGTTCATGGGGGCATTGTCTGGGCACCCAGCGTGTCGAGTTGCTTCTGAGGACGTGTGTAGCAGCCTTGAGCCAGTACCAAATTTAAACAAAACCCAGCTGTGGTGCAGCCTGGGGTAAGTAGCTGAGGGTGAGACCCTCTTAGTAGACACTCCAAACTACCACGAGGGGGGAGTTGACCGCTGAAGACACCTCAGTGAGAGAGAGGTCGTGGCAACTGGACCCTGGCACAGTGGAAGATGGAGGCAGCGTGTGTGTGGATTATGCTATGTGGTTTAATGTGCTGGATCTGAGGAGTGGATGCTGCTGTGGTGTGCTGGGGCAGCAGACTGAGGGTAGCAGACACCAACAGAATCAACAAACTCATTCGTAGGACCAGTGATGTTGTGGGGATGGAACTGGACTCTCTCACGGTGGTGTCTGAAAAGAGGATGCGGTCCAAGTTGCATGCCATCTTGGACAATGTCTCCCATCCACTACATAATGTACTGGTTGGGCACAGGAGTACATTCAGCCAGAGACTCATTCCACTGAGATGCAACACAGAGCGTCATAGGAAGTCATTCCTGCCTGTGGCCATCAAACTTTACAACTCCTCCCTTGGAGGGTCAGACACCCTGAGCCAGTAGGCTGGTCCTGGACTTATTTCCTGGCATAATTTACATATTACTATTTAATTATTTATGGTTTTATTACTATTTAATTATTTAAGGTGCAACTGTAACAAAAACCAATTTCCCCCGGGATTAATAAAGTATGACTATGACCACTATGCCAGATCCCGAGGAGTGCGGCTGTTGAGCTAAAGGCAGCTGTTATTAGTTCCCTAAGATTCTTCCGATCCGAAAAGATGCCCAAGGGCATATCCGGAGCCCCTGCATCCTTCCCGCGGGACATGAGGAAGACCATGGGGGAAGTGAAGGTGTGTGGGGTTTTGACATATGTGGATGACCGCCTAGAGCTTGGATTCGCCTGGGGGGACTATGAGGCGAGACGAGTGGCTGAGCCCGGGCGACGGAAGTGAAGTGTCAAAGGTGGAGGAGTTTTTGGGCAGAGCAGTTTGGTGCAACGTCAGAAAAATGACCCGACATACCAGTTGAGCTTCCTGATGTTGGAATAGATGGTGGTGGACCTGGGGATGGAAACCCAGGTCGTCAATCTGAATGAGACATAGGGAAGAGAGGGGATTTGCACCACTGAACTGAGTGCTCAGAAATGCCGGCTGGAGACTGAGTGCCGCACTTGTGGGACGACCATTGCAGACTTGGAATTCACGCTTGTCAACGTGGAGAAGGAGCTACAGAATTCCGAGCCGACACTGCGATCGTGTACTGATAATTAATCCAGCCAGAAGAAACAATGACTCACCTTCGAAGGGATCAGCAGAAACTCAAGACGTCGATCCAGAAAAGATTGGAAGACTTACAAGTGGGGGAAGATCAAGGAAGTGTTTTGACTCAGGCCAACAGAAAACTGAGAGCCCAGGGAGGGGAGTTTGACTACACTCCCGAGGAGGTGAAGAAATGGAGGACAGATCTCAGAAAAGGGAGGCGGACGCTTGAAAGGAACCTGAAGACAACTGTTGACAGTTCAAATGAAGTGGAAAAACTGGAAGTTGACCTGGAAGAAGTCATCAGGAAGTAAAAACTGGAGGCTGAACATCCTTTAACCGCTACTTTTCAGGTCACGGTAGAAGAAGCTGGTGGGGTAACTGCGTGCCAGATTGAGATGGCCAAGAACCCTGAGTCAGAACTGCTGAGGCTGTGGCGACAGCTGAAGGAGTGCCCGAAGAAGCTGACGTCTCGACTGCAGGAGGCTGAAGGGGTAGCCCCGGCTAAATGTTTCAGTTTGGAGAAACTCAAACAGCAGCTACCGAGCGAGGGAATGAGGACGAATACGGATTCGAAGGATGATGTGCTGGACATGTGGTACATGCTGCCTTTCGCTAACTTCCCCGTCATTGAGGAAGAGACCTTTGGCCCTTCTCCCACTGAGTCAGATGTAGTGGGGAGGGCTAGTTGTGGACAGTCTGAGTTACGGCAGGATCAGGAAGGAGGAGAGGCGGGGTCCCGGACACAGGACAGGGGGCTCTGAGTTGTAATGGTGGCCTGAGTGAGAGAGGAGTTGGCAAGTAGGCCCGAGGTATCCCTAGTAGTGTCTGAGCCTTTTGGGTTTAGGTGAGGGGGTACGGAGGTCTCGGAGGATCAGGAAGCTCTCAGATAGGTTGGCCTATGTAGTGCCCGTGGACGGGGGAAAGTCCACTGTTTGGGGAGCAATGTCACTGTGTGTATCTGGATGGATTTCTGTGTCTGTAGGACTGGTTGGCAAGTTACTTAGAAGTCATGAGGACATGACTTTATTTGGTGGGGGGAGATTGTAAGGGGTTTCTTTTTTTTACGTCACTGTGTAATCTAATTAAAATGGATCCTTTGTTATGTTAACTGCTGATAACAGTTAGCATAACAAGTTTGCTAGCAGTTTGTTTGGATCACGTTACTGTTAAGAAGATGTTATGAACCAATAGGGATAGTTGTTATGCTTTTGGTGTGTCTGTAAGATATTGTATGCGCGGGGTTTTAGGGTAAAAGGCGAGAGAAAGAGACAGAGGATGGACCAGGTGTTGTGAGTCTGCTAACGGGGTCGGACCCCGAGCGGGGCATTCGGCGAGGGGAGGAGATGGAGACGGACTCACGTGGAGCATCTGGTCGACCACCGTTGTTGGTCCCAGGCAGCCTTTCGAGGTGGTCCGAGGGGTCGCAGGGTGAAGAAGAAGGGTCCTGAGCTCCAACTGTTTGTGCACGAAGTGATTGAACTTTGATAAGTGTGGCACCTTTTATTTTCCTTTTATATTTTATTCTCTGTTAATTATATAGTTCCCGTAATATCTATAAACTGTAAATCATTTAATTGTATCTGGTGTATTGTCTGTTATTTGGGTGGGGTGGGGTACATCACACAGCATCCACACAAACTAATTACCCGGTTTGGCGGGGCCAAGGGCTGTTTCCCTAGATGACAGCGAGCCGAGCGACCCTGAGGCTGGCCGGGGGGGCTACACACCTATTGCAGACGTGGCTGTCCGGGAGGCTGAGAGTCTCCCGGACTTCCCACATCTGACACCCAGTACAGAACACTGGCCTCACAGACTTGCTTCCTGTTTCTATTCTACACAAGTAACTTACCTCGCTTCGACGCGTTATCACCAAAGCTCTGTTTAGCCAAAGCCTTCTTACTCTGACTCCCTCCACTCTGGTACCCACTCTATAAAGCTGTCTTCTTTTTGAACTCTGCCTGCCAGTCTAACTCGCTGACGTCCACGTGCCTGTGTAGTCATACCTCGATCAAACCGCTGAAAAAGAAAAAAACTACCCTGTATGAATTAGTGTTGTTACACTGTACTGACTAGTGATGTTACACTGTACTGATTGGTGTTATACTTTACTGATCAGTGTTGGTGTCAATTGGTTCAACAACTGAATGGTTGAAGGGAATTAGCTGTTCCTGAATGTGGTGGTGTGAGATTTAGGCTTCTCTACCTCCTGCCCGATGGGACTATTTTATGTTCGAAAGAGTTTCTCTTGTTGGAATGGCTTGCAATTAATCAAACACATGTGGGGGTGTTTTCATTTGGGAGGGTGCTGAGGGGAGTTTTTATGATTTTCCAAGCTGGAAATTTTCTCAGTGTTAAACATGTTTGGTGGTGGTTAACTGATTTATTCTGGCACCTGTCCTTCCCTCAGCTCCCGGCGAGAGTGCCTCTGTGATGACTGGAACCGAGGGAGCTTCGGCCACGTTACCCTGTGTGTTCACACGGCCTCCGCAGAGCCTCACCGCACACACGGTGACGTGGATGAGGAAGGATCCCTACCGACACATCGTCACATTCAGGCGTTATGAAAATGGATCGTGGGCAGCGGAAAACGGAGTGACTCGGTACGAGCTCGTCGGGGACCCAGAGCAGGGAAACGTCTCGATCAGGATAAAGCAGCTGAGTGTGGAGGACAGTCACAGCTACCTGTGTCTGGCTGAGTTCAGGAAAATGAACCATGATGATTCATTCGACAGAGATCACGTCAAACCCCCATTTATCCATGTGTTCCAGAGTGAGATCCAGCTGCAGGTCAGACCAGGTAAGAAACCATTGACACATTCTGCAGGGTATGGGGAGGGTTTTGGGAGTTGGGGGGCTGGGGGGGAGAAGTGAAGCCTGCTACCATTATCCTTTCTCTAATCAACCCCCACCCCGGGTTTATCGTCTGTCCCCGAGTGAGATCTGACTGTAGATCAGACCCGGAAAAGAACCTGTCGCCACATTCAAATTCAAGTTTAATTGTCAATCAGCCACACATGCATACAGCACAACAAAACAGAGTTTCTCCAGGGACAAAGTGTAAAGCAGAGTAGCAACAGCACACGGTACACATCGTTACGATAGCAGAAAAACATACAGTCACAAAAATACATAATATAGCCCAAGTTCCTGAGTGTTCTGGCTTGTAGCTTGATGGTAGATTGGATGTTGTCCTGGTCCAGCTTGTCTCTCACTAAGTGAACACTGGAGGGCAGCACTGAGCAATAGAGGAAGGCAGCACTGAGCAACAGAGGAAGGCAGCACCAATGGGAGGGGCCTGTCCCCCACCCACTATGGACTCCAGCAGGTCCACAGAGGCCGTTGCTCTCTCCCACACCATCTCGGCATCTTCTGCAGTGTTCAGGGATGGGTCGGGATCTCCAGCACCCATTGTATTATGTGTCCAGACTCCGGGGCTGAGTGTTATGTCGGCCACTCCCAGCCTCGGCTGGTGATGAGTTCCGTTTCCCCACCACATCTCCATCTCAGACAGTCCTTCACACAGGGTGGCCCCCCGACCTTCAATGGGCCCCCTGTCGGGGCCTTGCCTGAGCCTGGGAGGAATGAGTGGAGTTCTAACGGAGGCTCAGGAAGCTTCCCAGAGAAGACACACACCCAACATTTCAGGAAGAGCTTCTTCCTTTCTGCCATCAGATATCTGAATGGACAGTCAGAAAAGTGAGGACCAGCTCACTTTTTCTCCTTTTTTTCTCTCTTTTTGTGCTACTTATTTAATTTAAAATTATACATGTGGATATATATTTCTTATTGTAATTTACGGTTTTTTTATAAATATGTGTTGCAATGTATAACAGGGTGGCAGGGTAAAGATACGTCTTTACCAAAGGAGGTGTAAGACTCTCCTTCCCTCCGCTAGCCTTCACTTTACCCTTTGGCGAGGTGTCGCCCCTGCTTAGCCCCCGATCAGGGTCACGTGAAGCCCTGAGAGCAGGTGGTGGATGGTCGTATGAGCAGCCGGTGCATATCACCAGTCCTGAAGAGTACTGATAATGGCTGGTGTCACCCATCTTGTATGGACACTGCCCAGAAGAAGGCAATGGCAAACCACTTCTGTAGAAAAATTTGCCAAGAACAACCATGGTCATAAACAGGAGAAAATCTGCAGATGCTGGACATCTAGGGCAACACACACAAAATGCTGAAGGAACTCAGCAGGTCGGGCAGCATCTATGGAAAAAGGTTGAAAGGTTCATTTTATTGTCAAAGTATGCACGCAGAATGCAACTCTGATATTTATCTTCTCCAGATAGCCATGATCTACGGAAAACCTATGGGATTCATTATGAAAGAAGACGTCAACACCCGTCCCACATGAAAAGTAAAAGTAAAAAAGTAAAAAGCTGGCAAACCTCAAGCACCCTCCCAACTCCTTCCCTCACATAAAAAACAATACATCATCCTCTGGAACCCCAACCCGCCAATCAGCAACAAGAAAGAAAACAGAAGCTGAAGGAGAGCAAAATAAACTACCTCATAAATTGACACTTTTGTTCAGTATAATCCCTCAATTTATTCCTGGTATTTCTATATCAGACCAACATGTAATTACATTTGTCACATTATTGGCCAGAAGGGCTATTTTATTGAAGTGGAAAGATGTCTCTGCTCCCACTTTGATACAATGGTTCTCTCAGGTGATGTTATGTCTTAGTTTGGAAAAAATCAGAAGTCGAACTTTTGATCCTTGATTTGACTTTGAGAAAAGGTGGGGTTCTTTTGCCCGCTACTATCATTTGATTTGCGTTAATTAAGATGGTTCCCTTCTGATTCTTGTGTAAATGGCGTTGAGTTGGTGGATTGATGTGTTATCTTTTATGGAAGCTTGTATGGTGTATAGCTCCGTGGTTGTGCTCCCAATGGGTTTTTTTGGAGGTTTTTTTGTTAGTAGGGATTTCATTTTGTTTTAGTTAGTAGGGGTTCTTTTTCCCTCCTTTCTTTTTTCCAAAAAATTAGTTTTAACATTTTTTTTTCTTATTATTATTGTTTAGCTTTGTTAATCAGTTATTTGATCATTTAATTTCTCATTGTACACATTGACATGTTGACTTGATTAATGTATTTTTTGTTGATCTTCAATAATAATTAATAAAAAAAGATTTTAAAATGAAAATGAGTCCTGATGGAGGGGTCAGCCTGAAACGCCAGCTGTTTACTCTTCTCCATAGATGCTGCCTGGCCTGCTGAGTTCCTCCAGTATTTTGTGTGTGTTAGTCATGGTTCAGAGACTGTGATTGCCCACATCACACAACACAGCACACACTGATGATGATGATTGCAATGTACTGCTGCACAAAACACAAGCCAGTGAGATTATCCGAATCCCGATTGTGATTCTGCAGAATGTCAGGGGGAGGAGGCAGACAGGACACGATGACAGGACTCAACCTGTGACATTGATCAGGACAGAAGCCAGCCTCCCCTCCGTGGATTCTGTCTACACTTCTCCCTGCCTCTGTGAAACAGGCTGCAAAATCAACTCCCATCCACTCTGGTCATCCTCTCTTCTGCCCTCTCCCATTGGGCAGAAGATACAACAGCCTGGATGCACGGAGCACCAGGCTGAAGGACAGCTTTTATCCTGCAGTTATAACGACTGAGTGGTCCCCAAGTACGATACGATGCACTCTTGACCTCATTATTTACTTGTTTATTAATCTAGAGACACCGCACGGAACAGACCCTTCCGGCCCAATGAGCCCCACCACCCAGAAACCCATCGATTGAACCCACCACAATTCACAATGACCAATTAACAGTGAACAATTTACAATGAACAATTTACAATGAACAATTTACGATGCCCAATTATATAAAAAGTTAAATTAAATAATTCGTGCAAAAGGAGAAAAAAGGTCATGAGGTAGCGTTCATGGGTTGAATGTCTATTCAGAAATCTGATAGTGGAGGGGAAGAAGCTGTTTCTGAAACATCGAGTGTGTGACTTCAGGCTCCTGTACCACCAGCCTGATGGCAGCAATGAGAAGAGGGCACATCCTGGGTTATGGGGGTCCTCAGTGTTGGACGCCTCCTTGTTGAAGCATCTCCTTTTGAAGATGTCTTGGATGTTGGGTAGGCTAGTGCCCATAAGACCATGAGGCATGGGAGCAGAATTAGGCCATTCAGCCCATCGAGTCTTCTCTGCTATTTCAACATGGCTGATCCATTTCCCTCTCAGCCCCAGTCTCCCTCCTCCTCCCCGTATCACTTCACGCCCTGACCAGTGAAGAATCTATCAACCTCCGCCTTCAATATACCCACTGAACTGGCCTCCACAGCCACACGTGGCAACGAATTCTACAGATTGGTCACTCTCTGGCTGAAGAAATTCCTCCTCATCTCCATTCTAAAATTGAACTGACCTGATTTCTCACATCTTTTAAATGTATGAGGAGTAAAATCTTTACGTTACATCTCTTCAAATGTACAATGTGCAATTATAGTAATTTATAATGTATAATGTACAACAGGATAGTCAGTATAACATAGAAACACAGTAGTGTCAACATGAATTAAGCATTCTGATGGCCTGGTGGAAGAAGCTGTCCCGGAGCCCATTGGTCCTGGATTTTATGCTGCTTCCTGTCAGATCGCTGGCTGGTGGTAAGAGTGGGCTCCCTCACCTCTGTCCCTTTGACCCTCAACACAGGTGCCCCTCAGGGCTGTGTACTAAGCCCCCTCCTTTACTCTCTGTATACCCATGACTGTGTCGACAGCCACAGCTCCAATCTGCTAATTAAATTTGCTAACGACAATGCACCCTGTATTCTGAGGCTGTGTTCTCTGGGTTAAGACTCCCCACCATAGGAATACTCTTCACATTCATTCTATCAAGGTCTTTCAGCATTCAATAGGTTTCAATAAGATCCCCATCATTCTTCTGAATTTCAGTGAGTACAGGCCCAGAGCCCTCAAACTCTCCTCATATCAGAAGTTTTGAGAGGAGGGGACTTCAATCAGGTCCACCGCCCAAGGATAAAAGGCAGCAATGGGTCACGGTGGTGAAAAAGAGCTTTGAACAGTGACCATGTGGTGTTTGGGATCGTTACAATGCAGTGAACTGTGTTATCACACTGTACTGAGTAGTATCGTTATCCTGTAGTGATCAGGGTTGTTACACTCTACTGATAGGTTTGTTACACTCCAGTGATTAGCGCTGTTACACTGTTGCCTCTAGTGTTACACTGTACTAATTAATGTTGTTACACTGTACTGAATAGTGTTGTTACACTGTACTGATTAGTGTTGTTACACTGTATTGATTAGTGTTGTTACAGTCTACTGTGTAGTGTTGTTACACTGTACTGATTAGTTTGTTACACTGTCGTAACTGGTGTCATTACACTGTACTGACTAGTGTTATTACGCTGTGCGGAAAAGTGTTGCTACACATAATGACTAGTGTTGTTACACTGTATTGATTAGTGTTGTTACACTCGTTTCTAGTGTTACTCTGCAAAGACTCATGTTTTACATGAGTAGTGATTAGTGTTGTACTTTACTCTTGTGTTGTTACACTGTACTGATTAGTGTTGTTCCACTGTAGTGACGAGCATTTTTAGACTGTAGCTATTTGTCTTGTTACACTGTAGTGATTTGTGTTGTTACACTGTACTAACTGGTGTTGTTACAATGTCCTGATTCGTGCTATTATACTGTACTGATTTATGTTATTACACTGTGCTGACTAGTATTGTTACCTGTAGAGACTAGTGTTGTGACACTGTTCTGATTAGTGTTGTTACACTGCAGTTATTTATATTGTTACACTGTAATGATTTGCGTTGTTACAGTGTACTGACTAGCATTGATACACTGCAGTGACTAGTGTTACAATGTATGGTTCAGTGTTGTTACACTGTATTGATATGTGATGTTACATGGTAATTCTTAGTTGTACTGAACTGACTAGTGTTTTATACTGTACTGAATAGTGTTGTTACTCTTTACTGACTAGTGTTGTTACACTGTATTGAATAGTGTTGTTGCATTCTTGTGATTAATGCTGTTACACTGCACTGATTAGTGTTGTTACTCTGTAGCAATTTATGTTATTACCTGTACTGATTAATGTTGTTACCTGTAGTGACTAGTGTTGTTACACTGTAGTGATTAGTGTTGTTACACTGTACTGACTAGTGTTGTCACACGATAGTGATTAGTGTTGTTTCTCTGTAGTGATTTATGTTGTTACCTGTACTGATTAATGTTGTTACCTGTAGTGATTAGTGTTGTTACACTGTACTAACTAGTGTTGTTACACTGTATCTTGTGTTGTTACATTCTAGTGATTAGTGCTGTTACACAGTACTACTTAATGTTGTTACCTGTCCGGACTAGTTGTTGCACTGATCTGACTAGTGTTTTAATTCTGTACTGATTATTCTTGTTACACTGTACTGCTTAGTGTTATTACACTGTCACCATTAGTGTAGTTACACTGTTGGGATTCATTTTGTTACACTGTTGTGATTTTTGGTGTAACAGTGTACTGACTAGTGTTGTCACACAGTACTGACCAGTGTTTTTAAACTGCAGTGATTAGTGTTGTTACAGTATTCCGATTATTGCCGTGATACTCTACTGATTCAGCGTGTGTCCTTGAGCAAGGCACTTAACCACACAATGCTCCAGTCTACCCAGCCGAAAAATGGGTACGGGCAAAAATGCTGGGGTTAACCTCGCGATAGACTGCCGTCCTATCCGTGGGGGTGGGGGGGGGAGTCTCATACTCTCAGTCGCTTCATGGCACAGAAACCGGCATAAGCACCGGCCTGATGAGCCACAAGGCTCAGGACAGGACTTCCGCTCTGCTGATTAGTGTTGTTACACTTCAAAGATGCTGGTGAACGCAGCAGGCCAGGCAGCATCTCTAGGAAGAGGTACAGTCGACGTTTCAGGCCGAGACCCTTCGTCTTCGACTGACGAAAGGTCTCAGCCTGAAACGTCGACTGTACCTCTTCCTAGAGATGCTGCCTGGCCTGCTGCGTTCACCAGCAACTTTGATGTGTGTCGCTTGAATTTCCAGTATCTGCAGAATTCCTGTTGTTAGTGTTGTTACACAGTAGTGATTTGTTTTGTTGCCTTTAGTGACTAGTATTATTTCACTGAATTATATTGAATTGAATTGACTTAATAACTTACAACCTTCATACACTGCACAGACTAGTGTTGTTACATCGTTGTGACTAGTGTTGTTAGAATGTACTGATTCGTGTTGTAACACTCTACTGATTAGTGTTGTTACACTGTAGTGATTAGTGTTGTTACACTATCCTGATTGGTGTTACACTGTACTGATGAGTGTTGCTACACTCTCCTGATTAGTGTTGGTGTCAATTGGTTCAACAACTGAATGGCTGAAGGGAATTAGCTGTTCCTGAACGTGGTGGTGTGAGATTTAGGCTTCTCTACCTCCTGCCCGATGGGACTGTTTTATGTTCGAAATAGTTTCTCTTGTTGGAATGGTTTGCAATTAGTCAGACACATGTGGGGGTGTTTTCATTTGGGAGGGCGCTGTGGGGAGTTTTTGTTATTTTGTAGGCTGGAAATTTTGTCAGTGTTTAAACATGTTTGGTGGTGGTTAACTGATTTATTCTGGCACCTGTCCTTCCCTCAGCTCCCGGCGAGAGTGTCTCTGTGATGACTGGAACCGAGGGAGCTTCGGCCACGTTACCCTGTGAGTTCACACGGCCTCCGCAGAACCTCACCGCACACACGGTGACGTGGATGAGGAAGGATCCCTACCGACACATCGTCACATTCAGGCGTTATGAAAATGGATCGTGGGCAGCGGAAAACGGAGTGACTCGGTACGAGCTCGTCGGGGACCCAGAGTGGGGAAACGCCTCGATCAGGATAAAGCAGCTGAGTGTGAACGACAGTCACAGCTACTTGTGTCTGGCTGCGTTCAGGAAAAAGAGCCATAATTATTCATCCTACAGAGACCACGTCAAACCCCCATTTATCCATGTGTTCCAGAGTGAGATCCAGCTGCAGGTCAGACCAGGTAAGAAACCATTGACACATTCTGCAGGGTATGGGGAGAGTTTTGGGAGTGGGGGGGGAGGGGAAGATAGGAAGCCTGCTACCATTATCCTTTCTCTAATCAACCCCCACCCTGGGTTTATCATCTGTCCCCGAGTGAGATCTGACTGTAGATCAGATCCGGAAAAGAACCCATTGTATTATGTGTCCAGACTCTGGGGCTGAGTGTTATGTTGGCCACTCCCAGTCTCGGCTGGTAATGAGTTCCGTTTCCCCACCACATCTCCATCTCAGGCAGTCCTTCACACAGGGTGGCCCCCAGACCTTCAACGGGCCCCCCGGCGGGGCCTTGCCTGAGCCTGGGAGGAATGAGTGGAGTTCTAACGGAGGATCAGGAAGCTTCCCAGAGAAGACACACACTCAACATTTCAGGAAGAGCTTCTTCCTTTCTGCCGTCAGGTTTCTGAATGGACAATCAGAAAGTGAGGTCCATTAACTTTGTCTCCTTTTTTCTAACTTTTTGTTCTCTCTTTCTGTGCAACTTACCTAATTTAAAATTATTTGATAGATATTTCTTATTGCAGTTTACAGATTTTTATTAATACGTATTGCAATGTATTGTAGGGTGGCAGGGTGAAAATACGTCTTTACCAAAGGAGGTGTAAGACACTCCTTCCCTCTGCTAGCCTTCACTTTACCCTTGGGCGAGGTGTAGCCCCTGCTTAGCCCCCGATCAGGGTCACGTGAAGCCCTGAGAGCAGGTGGTGGATGGTCATATGAGCAGCCGGTGCATATCACCAGTCCTGGTTATGTGACACCAGGCAGACAATCTCTGAAGTGTACTGATAATGGCTGGGATCACCCATCTTGTAAAGACACTGCTCAGAAGAAGGCAATGGCAAACCACTTCTGTAGAGAAATTTGCCAAGAACAACCATGGTCATAAACAGGAGAAAATCTGCAGATGCTGGAGATACAGAGCAACACACACAAAATGCTGGAGGAACTCAGCAGGTCGGGCAGCATCTGTGGAAAAAGGTTGAAAGGTTCATTTTATTGTCAAAGTATTCATGCAGAATACAACTCTCATATTCATCTTCTCCAGATAGCCATGATGTACAGAAAAACCATGGGATTCATTAAAAGAAAAGATGTAAACCCCCCTCCTACACGAAAATTAAAAAGAAAGAAACTCACAAACCTCAAACACCCTCCCAACTCTCTCACTCACACAAAAAACAATATATCGCCCCCCTAGAACCCCAGCCCACCAATCGGCAACAAGAAAGAAAACAGAAACTGAAGGAGAGCAAAATAAACTACAGTCCAATAATCACATCAATCTCAGAATTGTGATTCTGCGGAATGTCAGGGGGAGGAGGCAGACAGGACACGATGACAGGGCTCAACCTGTGACATTGATCAGGACAGAAGCCAGCCTCCCCTCCGTGGATTCTGTCTACACTTCTCCCTGCCTCTGTGAAACAGGCTGCAAAATCAAAGACCCGCTCCCATCAGCTGGTACATCCTACGAGCCGGTCCACCCTTAGACCGTGGAGGAAACTGGAGCGCCTGGAGGAAACCCACGCGGTCACAGGGAGAGCGTACAAGGCGGTGCAGGAATTGAACTCTGAACTCCGACACCCCGAGCTGTAATAGTGTCACACTAACGGCTGTGCTACAGTGGCACCCCACTTCACCATGGCCCTGCTCCTCACTGTCTGCCCGCACTGCACTTTCTCAGTAACTGTCACACTTTATTCTGCACTCTGCTGGTGTTTTCCCCTCTACTGCCTCAGTGTACTGATGTGATGAAATGATCTGCTCGGACAACAAAGTTTTTCACTTCCCCAGCTACTTGTGACGGGAATGAATCGACGACCAGTTCACCTCTCGTGCTTGCTGAAGACTTGTCGAATCTCTTGACCTGCAATGCTGAGAGTTGTTTTTCCTCTACGGATGCTGGCTGACCCACTGAGCTCCTTTGGCTGGCTGCTTTTTCACTCGTCGTACAACTGGATGTTCTCAGAGTCAGTGAGTCTGATTTAGGGCAGAATCTCCAACTTCCCAGCACGTAAAAGGAACAACGAAAGGTGCAGAACTCTTTCATTAGCAGCTCCCAGTGGGGAAGACTTCCTTCTTCCCCCTCACGCTACATACTTCATTTAATTTTTTTCTCCTCTATGTGTTAAGCATGGAACATACAACACAGTACAGGCCATTCAGCCCATCTGTAAATTACTCCAAGATCAGTCTAACCCTTCGCTCCCTTCAAAACCCTCCATTTTCTATCATCCATCTGACTATGTAAGAGTCGCTTAAACGTCCCTAATGAATCTGCCACTACCATCAACCCCAGCACCCACCACTCTTTATGTAGAAAAACTTACCTCTCACACCCCCCCATACTTTCCTCCAATCACCTTAAAATTATGCCCCCTTGTATTAGCCATTTCTGCCCTGGGAACGTCCATGTGTAATTTAAAATTAAATATTAGATAATTATAAATTACATGTATAAATTTAAATTAAATAAGTTGCACAAAAAGAGATAAAAGGAAAAAAAGGGAGTTGGTCCTCACTTCTCTGATTGTCCATTCAGAAACCTGATGGCAGAAAGGAAGACTCACAACACGCTGGAGGAACTCAGCAGGTCGGGCAGCATCCGTGGAAATGATCAGTCAACGTTTCAGGCCAGAACCCTTCGTCAGGACTGTAGAGGGAAGGGGAAGAGGCCCTATAAAGAATGTGGGGGGAGGGTGGGAAGGAGAAGGCTGGTAGGTTCCAGGTGAAAAACCAGTAAAGCAGAAAGGAAGAAGCTCTTCCTGAAACATTGAGTGTGTGTCTTCTCTGGGCACGTCCTGGGTTATGGATGTCCTTAGTGATGGATACCTCCTTGTTGAGGCATCTCCTTTCGAAGACGTCTCAGATGTTGGGTAGGCTAGTGCCCATGAGACATGGGAGCAGAATTAAGCCATTCAGCCCATCGAGTCTTCTCTGCTATTTCGACATGGCCAATCTGCTATTTCAACATGGCCAATCCATTTCCCTCTCAGCCCCAGTCTCCCTCCTCCTCCCCGTATCACTTCACGCCCTGACCAGTCAAGAATCTATCAGTAAATATACCCAATGAACTGGCCTCTGCAGCCACATGTGGCAACGAATTCTACAGATTTATCACTCTCTGGCTGAAGAAATTCCTCCTCATCTCCACTCAAAAAGGGTACGCCTCTATTCTGAGGCTGTGTTCTCTGGTCTTCGACTCCTCACCATAGGAAATGTCCTCCCCTCATCCACTCTATCAAGATCTTTCAACATTCGATAGGTTTCAATAAGATCCCCATCATTCTCCTGAATTGCAGTGAGTACAGGCCCAGAGCCCTCAAACTCTCCTCATACCGGAAGTTTTGAGAGGGGGTGACTTCAATCAGCTCCACTACCCAAGGGTAAAAGGCAGCAATGGGTCACGGTGGTGAAAAAGAGCTTTGACCAGTGACCATTTGGTGTTTGGGATTGATTAGTTGGAGAAAATTAAAGGAAGGCAGGGAACGAGCAGGGGCCATCGTCACAGAGGCAGTCGTCTGAGTGGACAGAGTCAGAGTGGTGATCTCGAGGCTTTAGCTCTTTGAAGCTTCCGTGAGGAGAGGCTTCACTCAGAGAAAGCAAAGGAAAGAAAAGCTCAGGTTTACCATCTCTTCCTTATATCTGCTGAACTAAGACAATTGAGATGCTTGGCAGGATAGTGAAGTGCTCCTCTTGTGGGATGTGGGAAGCCAGGGAGACCTCCAGTGTCCCTGACGACCACAACTGCGAGAAGTGCATCCAGCCGCAGCTTCTAACGATCAGGTAAAGGAAATGGAGCTGGAACTGGATGAATCCTGGATCATCCAGGAGGATGGGGGGGGAGATGGAGAGGATGCATAGAGTGGTAGTTACACCCAAGGTGCAGGACACAGGAAACTGGGTGACAGTCAGGAAGGGAAAGGGGTTAAGGAGCCAGTGCAGAGTACCCCAGTGGCCACCCCCTCAACAACAGGTACATCACTTTGGATACTCTCTAGGGGCTGGGGGGGTACAGAGGGATGACCTAACAGAGGAAAGTCACAGTGATCAGGTCTCTGGCACTGAGTTTGCCTCTGTGACTCAGAAGGGAAGGGGGGAGTAGAGGCACGCTGTGGTGATAGGAGAGTTGTTACTTATGGAAACGGACAGGAGGTTCTGTGGTGACAATGAGATTCCCGGATGGTACGTTGCCTCCCGGGTGTCAGGGTCAGGGATATCTCAGATCGAGTCCTCAGCATTCTGAAGTGGGGAGAAGAGGCACACTGTGGTGATAGGGGAGTCGTTAGTTATGGGAACGGACACCTTAGAAGAGTGCTTTCTACGGTGCATCTATAAAAATTAGTGAGGGTTTTAGGGGACAGGTCAAATTTCTTTAGCTTTCTCAGGAAGTAAAGGCGCTGGTGGGCCTTCTTGGCAGTGGACTCTGCTTGGTTGGACCAAGTCAGGTCATTTGTGATATTGACCTCGAGGAACTTAAAGCTCTTGACCTGTTCCACTTGCGCACCGCTGATGTAAATCGGGTTGTGCGGTCCGACACGCAGGTGCTGCACGGTGGGGTTTAATCTAGAGTTGCAGGGGATGGGAACCAGAGAGCCAGAGCAGTTAGTGGAGAGGTTGTGGAGGCAGATGTTCATAAAACCTCAGACAAAGTTAGGAACCAAAAAATTGAGCATGGTGTGACAAAATCGTAAAGGACTGGAGGTGTTGTGTCTGAATGTGCACAGTATACGGAATAAGGTAGATGAACTTGCAACACAGTTACAGATTAGCAGGTATGATATTGTAGGCATCATGGAATCATGGCTGAAAGATTATAGCTGGGAGCTTAATGTCCAAGGATACACATTGCATCGAAAGGATAGGCAGGGAGGCAGAGGGAGTGGCGTTGCTCTGTTGGTAAAAAAAGAAACCAAATCATAAGTAACAGATGCTCTCGAGTCGGAAGTTGTTGAATCATTGTGGATAGAGCTAAGGAACTGCAAGGATAGAAGGACGCTGATGGGAGTTGTATACAGACCCCCAAACAGTAGTAAAGATGTGGCCTATTAATTACAGTGGGAGATAGAAAATGCATGCCAAAGAGTAATTTTACAATAATCATGGGGGATTTCAATATGCAGGCATATTGGGAAAATCAGGTTGGTGCTGGATTACAAGAGGGGGAAATTCTAGAGTCCTGTGAGATGGCTTTTTAGAGCAGTTTGTGTCTGAGTCCACTAGGGGATCAGCTGTTCTGGATTGGGTGTTGTGTAATGGACCAGAATTGATTAGAGAGTTTAAGGTAAAAAAAACCCTGAGGGAAAGTGATCATAATATGATCTAATTCATTCTGAAATTTGAGAAGGAGATGCGAAAGTCAGATGTATCAGTATTACAGTGGAGTAAAGGGAATTACAGAGGCATGAGAGAGGAGTTGGCCAGAATTGATTGGAAAAGAACTCTGACAGAGATGATGGCAGAACATCAATGGATGGAATTTCTGGAAGCAATTCAGAAGACACAGGATATATTGTGGAATATTATGTGTGCAGTTTTGGTCCCCTAATCTGAGGAAAGACATCCTTGCCATAGAGGGAGTACAAAGAAGGTTCACCAGATTGATTCCTGGGATGGCAGGACTTTCATATGATGAAAGACTGGATTGACTAGGCTTATATTTGTTGGAATTTAGAAGATTGAGGGGGGATCTTATTGAAACATATAAAATCATAAAGGGATTGGACAGGCTAGATGTGGGAAGATTGTTCCCGATGTTGGGGAAGTCCAGAACGAGGGTCACAGTTTGAGGATAAAGGGGAAACCTTTTAGGACCGAGATGAGGAAAAACTTCTTCACACAGAGAGTGGTGAATCTGTGGAATTCTCTGCCACAGGAAACAGTTGAGGCCAGTTCATTGGCTATATTTAAGAGGGAGTTAGATATGGCCCTTGTGGCTAAAGGGATCAGGGGGTATGGAGGGAAGGCTGGTACAGGGTTCTGAGTTGGCTGATTGCCATGATCATACTGAATGGTGGTGCAGGCTCGAAGGGCCGAATAGCCTACTCCTGCACCTATTTTCTATGTTTCTATGTTTCTATATACATCCCAAAGAGGAAGAAGTATTCCAAAGGCAAGATGACACAACCGTGGCTGACGAGAGAAGTCAAGCCAACATAAAAGCCAAAAAGAGGGCATATAATGGAGCGAAAATGAGTGGGAAGTTAGAGGATTGGAAAGCTTTTAAAAGTCAACGGGCAATTTAAAACGTCATTGGTAAAGAAGGAATATAAAAGTAAGCTAGCAAATAATATTAAAGAATATACCAAAAGTTTCTTCAGATACATGGTGTAAAAGAGAGGTGAGAGTGGATATTGGACCGCTGGAAAACGATGCTGAAGAGGTAGTAAAGAGGGACAATGAAATGGCGGATGAACTGAGTTAGTATTTTGCATCAGTCTTCGCTGTGGAAGACATTAGCAGTATGGTGGAAGTTCCAGGTGTCAGGGGTCAAGAAGTGTGTGAAGTTACCATAACTAGAGAGAAGGTTCTTGGGAAACTGAAAGGTCTGAAGGTAGCTAAGTCACCTGGACCTGATGGTGTACACCCCGGGGTTCTGAAAGTGGTGGGTGAAGAGATTGGGGAGGCACTAGTAATGATCTTTCAAGATTCACTAGATTCTGCAAAGGTTCCAAATGACAGGAAAATTGCAAATGTCACTCCACTCTTCAAGAAGGGAGAGAGACAAAAGAAAGGGAACTATAGGTGAGTTAGTCAGTGGTTGGGAAGATGTTGGAGCTGATTATCAAGGATGTCGTCTCAGGGTACTTGGAGGCAATAAAATAGGCTGTAGTCAGCATGGTTTCCTCAAGGGAAAATCTTGCCTGACAAATCTGTTGGAATTCTTTGAAGAAATAACAAGCAGGATAGACAAAGGAGAATTGGTGAATGTTGTCTACTTGGATTTTCAGAAGGCCTTTGACAAGGTGCCGCACATGAGTCTGCTTTACAAGCTATGAGCCCATGGTATTCCAGGAAAGATACTAGTTTGGATAAAGCAGTGGCTGATTGGCCGGAGGCAAAGAGTGGGAATAAGGGGAACCTTTTCTGGCGGGCAACTGGTGACTAGTGGTGTTCCACAGGGGTCTGTGTTGGGACGGATTCTTTTTACGTTATATGTCAGTGACTTGGACGATGAAATTGATGGCTTTGTTGCAAAGTTTGCAAACAATATCAAGATATGAGGAGCAGGTAGTTTTGAGGAAGTAGAGAGGCTACAGAAGAACTTGGGCAGATGAGGAGAATGGGCAAAGAAATAGCAGATGGAATAGTGTCGGGAAGTGTATGGTCATGCACTGTGGTAGAAGAAATGAAAGGATTGACTATTTCTAAATGGAGAGAAAATACAAAAAACTGAGACACAAAGGGACTTGGGAGTCCTTGTGCAGGATTCTCTAAAGGTTAATTTGCAGGTTGAGTCTGTGGTGAGGAAGGCAAATGCAATGCTAGCATTCATTTCAAGAGGAGAAGAATATAAAAGCAAAGATGTATTCACTAGAATTCAGAAGGATGAGGGGTGGCCTCATTGAAACCTATCGAATGGTGAAAGGCCTCGATAGAGTAGATGTGGAGAGGATGTTTCCTATGGTGGGAGGGTCTAAGACCAGAGGACACAGCCTCAGAATTGAGATGCGTACTTTTAGAACAGAGATGAGGAGGAATTTCTTTCGCCAGAAGTGGTGAATCTGTGGAATTCTTTGCCATAGGCAGCTGTGAAGGCTAAATCTGTATGTATATCTAAGGCAAAGGTTGATAGATTCTTGATTGGTCAGGACATGAAGGGGTACAGGGAGAAGGCAGGAGACTGGGGCTGGGAGAAAAGTTGGATCAGGCTTGATGAAATGACAGAGCAGATTCAGTGGGTCAATGGGCCTAATTCTGCTCCTATATCTTATGGTCTTATATGATAATCTCGGAGTTATCCTTGGGAACCTCCTTTGAACCCTCTCCAATGTCAGCACATCCTTTTTCAGATAAGGGGCCAAAACTGCTCACAGTACTGCAAGTGAGGCCTCACCAGTGCTTTATGAAGCCTCACCGTTACATCCTTGCTTTTATATTCTAGTCCCCTTGAAACGAATGCTGTTCTGTGGCCAAGTAGAGTGCAATACATTTAAAAAATCACAATAAGTTAGTTACAATAAGAAATATCTAGAAATAAATAAGAAGTGCAAAAAGAGAGTAAAATGATGAGGCCGTGTTGATGAGTTCAGTGTTCAGTGTTCATGATAAACAGAGTAAGAGGTGGAAAATTTCTTAAATGCATCTATTTTAATGCTAGGAGCATTGTAAGAAAGGTGGATGAGCTTAGAGCATGGATTGACACCTGGAAGTATGATGTTGTAGCTATTAGTGAAACATGGTTGCAGGAGGGGTGTGATTGGCAACTAAATATTCCTGGATTTCGTTGCCTCAGGTGTGATAGAATCAGAGGGACAAGAGGGGGAGGTGTTACATTGCTTGTCAGAGAAAATATTACAGCGGTGCTCTGGCAGGATAGATTAGAGAGCTCGTCTAGGGAGGCTACTTGGGTGGATTTGAGGAATGGGGAAGGTGTAGTGACACTTATAGGGGTGTATTATAGACCACCTAATGGGGAGCGAGAAATGGAGGAGCAAATTTGTAAAGAGATAGCAGATATTTGTAGTAAGCACAAGGTTGTGATTGTGGGAGATTTTAATTTTCCACACATAGACTGGGAAGCCCATACTGTAAAAGGGCTGGATGGTTTGGAGTTTGTCAAATGTGTGCAGGATATTTTTTTGCAGCAATACATAGAGGTACCAACTAGAGAAGAGACAGTATTGGATCTTCTGTTAGGGAATGAGATAGGTCAGGTGACGGAGATAGGTGTTGGGGAGCACTTCAGGTCCAGTGATCACCATTAGTTTCAATATAATTATGGAGAAGGATAGGTCTGGACCCAGGGTTGAGATTTTTGATTGGAGAAAGGCTAACTTTAAAGAGATGCAAAAGGATTTAGAAGGAGTGAATTGAGACAATTTGTTTTATGGGAAGGATGTAATAGAGAAATCGAGGTCATTTAAAGGTGAAATTTTGAGGGTACAGAATCTTTATGTTCCTGATAGGTTGAAAGGAAAGGTTAAAAGTTTGAGAGAGCCATGGTTTTCAAGAGATATTGGAAACTTGGTTCGGAAAAAGAGAGGTATCTACAATAAATATCAGCAGCATGGAGTAAATGGGATGCTCGAGGAATATAAAGAATGTAAAAAGAATCTTAAGAAAGAAATTAGAAAAGATAAAAGAAGATATGAGGTTGCTTTGGCAAGTAGGGTGAAAATAAATCCAAAGGGTTTCTACAGTTATATTAATGGCAAAAGGATAGCGAGGTATAAAATTGGTCCCTTAGAGAATCAGAGTGGACAGCTATGTGTGGAACCAAAAGAGATGGGGGAGATTTTAAACAATTTCTTTTCTTCGGTATTCACTAAGGAGAAGGATATTGAATTGTGTAAGGTAAGGGAAACAGGTAGAGAAGTTATGGAAACTAATATGATTAAAGAAGAGGAAGTATTGGCGCTGTTAAGGAATATAAAAGTGGATAAGTCTCCGGGTCCTGACAAGATATTCCCTAGGACCTTGAGGGAAATTAGTGTAGAAATAGCAGGGGCTCTGACAGAAATATTTCAAATGTCATTAGAAACGGGGATGGTGCCGGAGGATTGGCGTATTGCTCATGTGGTTCCATTGTTTAAAAAGGGTTCTAAGAGTAAACCTAGCAATTATCAGCCTGTAAGTTTGACGTCAATGGTGGGTAACTTAATGGATAGTATTCTTAGAAATGGTATACATAATTATCTGGATAGACAGGGTCTGATTAGGAACAGTCAATGTGGATCTGTGCATGGAAGGTTATGTTTGACAAATCTTATTGAATTTTTTGAAGAGGTTACTAGGAAAGTTGACGAGGGTAAAGCGATGGATGTTGTCTATATGGACTTCAGTAAGGCCTTTGACAAGGTTCCACACGGAAGGTTATTTAGGAAGGTTCAATCGTTAGGTATTAACATTGAAGTAGTAAAATGGATTCAGCAGTGGTTGGCTGGCAGACACCAGAGAGTAGTGGTGGAAACTGTTTGTCAGATTGGAGGCCGGTGACTAGTGGTGTGCCTCAGGGATCTGTACTGGGTTCAATGTTGTTTGTCATATATATTAATGATCTGGATGATGGGGTGGTAAATTGGATGAGTATGTATGCAGATGATACTAAGATAGGTGGAGTTGTGGATAATGAAGTAGGTTTTCAAAGCTTGCAGAGAGATTTAGGCCAGTTAGAAGAGTGGGCTGAAAGATGGCAAATGGAGTTTAATGCTGGTAAGTGTGAGGTGCTACATTTTGGTAGGGCTTATCAAAATAGGACATACATGGTAAATGGTAGGGCATTGAAGAATGCAGTATAACTGAGAGATCTGGGAATAATGGTGCATAGTTCCCTGAAGGTGGAATCTCATGTGGATAGGGTGGTGAAGAATGCTTTTGGTATGCTGGCCTTTATAAATCAGAGCATGGAGTATAGGAGTTGGGATGTAATGTTAAAATTGTACAAGGCATTGGTAAGACCAAAGTTGGAGTATTGTGTACAGTTCTGGTCACCAGATTATAGGAAAGATGTCAACAAAATAGAGAGAGTACAGAGGAGATTTACTAGAATGTTACCTGGGTTTCAGCACCTAAGTTACAGAGAAAGGTTGAACAAGTTGGGTCTTTATTCTTTGGAGTGTAGAAGGTTGAGGGGGACTTGATAGAGGTATTTAAAATTATGAGAGGATAGATAGAGTTGATGTGGATAGGCTTTTTCCATTGAGATTAGGGGAGATTCAGACAAGAGGACATGAGTTGAGAGTTAAGGGGCAAAAGTTTAGAGGGAACTTCTTTACTCAGAGAGTGGTAGCTGTGTGGAACGAGCTTCCTGTGGAAGTGGTAGAGCCAGGTTCGATATTGTCATTTAAAGTAAAATTGGATAGCTATATGGACGGAAAAGGAATGGAGGGTTATGGGCTGAATGCAGGTCAGTGGGACTAGGTGAGAGTAAGCGTTTGACGCAGACTAGAAGGGCCGAGATGGCCTAGTCCCGTGCTGTAATTGTTATATGGTTATATATGAGTTCATGGACCATTCATAGATCTGATGGTGGAGGGGAAGAAGCTGTTCCTGAAACATTGAGTGTGAGTCTTCAGGCTCCTGTGCCTCCTCCCTGATATTAGCAATGAGAAGAGGGCATGTCCTGGGTGGAGGGGGTCCTTCATGACGGATGACACCTATTTTCAAAGACAGTGGGACAGGTACATGGATAGAATCACAAGCAAGTTAATTATCACTTAACTACTTTGTGAAATTTGTTGTTTTGTGGCAGCAGTGTAGTGTAGGAAATAAAAATTACCACGAATTACAAAATTAAATGAATAAATAGTATGAAAGAGGAAAGATTTGGAGGGTTATGGGCCAAACGCTTGCAAACAGGACCTTGGATGATGACCTTGGTCAGTATGGACCATCGGACCGAAGGGTCTGTCTGGCTGTACAGTCTGTCTCTACAACTCGAGTATCGGTCGGGAGAAAACGCCAGGGTGCAATGACAATGGAAGCACTGTACTGAGGTCTGGTGTTAAAGCTGCTCTCTGTCTCACAGCAAACTCCAACTCTCACATTTATGTGCTGCTCGTTCTGGTTCCCCTGTTCCTGGTCTGTGTCCTCCTCGCAGTCTCCTGGAAGAAGAAAGGTGAGCGGAACTGGTGACAAGTGAAGATGACTGTCTCTCTCTATGAAGGAGAGTGGCTGGGGGAGAGAGTCAGTGGGCTATGGGAGGGATTCGGTGGGTGGGGGGAGTCAGTGATGGGGGGAGTGTGTGGGCTGTGGGTGGGGAGAGTGTGGGATGCGGGAGGGGATTGAGTGGATGGGGGGAGTCAGTGATAGGGGAGTGTCTACAGGATGTGGGAGGGGATTGAGTGGGCGGGGGGAATCAGTGACGGGGGGAGTGTCTGCGGGATGTGGGAAGGGATTCGGTGGGTAGTTTGTGATGGGAGACTGTGTTGGCTGTGGGAGGGGATTCAGTGGGTGGGGGACTCAGTGACAGGGGAGAGTGTCTGTGGGATGTGAGTGGGGATTCAGTGGGTGGAGGGAACTGGAGATGAAGGAGAGTGCCTGTGGGATGTGGAAGAGGATTCAGTCGGTGATGGGGGAAAGAGTCTGTGGGCTATAAGAGGGGATTGAGTTCGTGGGGAGAGTCGGTGATGGGGGAGAGAGTCTGTGGGCTGTAAGAGGGGATTCAGTGGTGGGAGGGAGCAGAGTTCCTTTGGTCTATGAACCTTTCTTACTCTGCACTTCTTGGTACACAACACGGATTTCAGTTTTTAAGTATAATAATGATCGTCTTTTTATTTCTTTAGTTCACCTCTGGGTGATGGGTCACATCAGAGGTACTAAAAGGTAAGGTCAATTGATACGAAGACTAGGATTAGAGACCAGGCTGGGTTGAATGGGAAGTCTGTCATCCACAGGTCGAGCACAGAGTGCTGACTTTGTTCAGAGATCTGATTAGTCACTGGAGGCCTGTGACTAGTGGAGTCCCGCAGGGATCGGTGCTGGGTCCATTGTTTGTCATCTATATCAATCATCTGGATGATAATGTGATTAACTGGATCAGCAAATTTGCAGATGACACCAAGATTGAGGCTGCAGTGGACAGTGAGAAAGACTATCGTGGCTTGCAGAGGGATCTGGTCCAACTGGAGAAATGGGCTGAAAAATGGCAGATGGAACTTAATGTAGACAAGTGTGAGGTGTTGCACTTTGGGAGGACCAACCAGTGTCCGTCTTACATGGTGAATGGTACGGCAATGAGGAGTGTGGTAGAACAAAGGGATTTGAGAGTACAGGTCCATAATTCATTGAAAGTGGCGTCACAGGTAGATACGGATGTAAAGAAAGCTTTTGGCACGTTGGCCTTCATAAATCGATGTATTGAGTAAAGAAGATGGATGTTATGTTGAAGTTGTATAAAACATCAGTGAGGCCTAATTTGGAGTATTGTGTGCAGTTTTGGTCACCAAACTACACAAAAATGTAAATAAAGTTGAAAGGGTACAGAGAAAAGTTACAAGCACGTTGCCGGGTCTGGAGGACCTGAGTTATCGGGAACATAGAAGATTGAGGGGAGATCTGATAGAGTTATACAAAATTACGAGGGGTACAGATAGGGTAAGTTCAAGCAGGCTTTTTCCACTGAAGTTGTTTTATTGTCCATACAGAACATTTCATTGCACTGCAGTTGTTATATATATACAATAGTTAAATTTTTTAAAGTTGTGCAAAAAAAGGTACTGAGGTAGTGTTCATGGGTTCATTGTCCATTCACAAATCTGATGGCAGGGGGGAAGAAGCTGTTCCTGACTCGTTGGGTGTGTGTCATCAGGCTCCTGTATCTCCTCCCTGATGGTAGCAATGAGAAGAGGGCGTGTCCTGGGTGATGGGGATCCTTCACGATGGACGCTGCCTTTTGAGGCATTGCTTCTTGAGGATGTGCTGGGTGCTGGGGAGGCTGGTGCCCATGATGGAGCTGACTGAGTTCACAGCTTTCTGCAGCTTTTCAATCCTGTGCAGTAGCTCGGGGTGTCGGAGTTCAGAGTTCAATTCCTGCGCTGTCTGGAGTGTCTGGAATTTCCCCCATACCAGACGGAGATGGAGACAGTCAGAATGCTTTCCATGTTACATCTGTACAAATTTGCTGGAGTCTTTGGTGACATACCAAATCTCCTCAAACTCCAATGAAATATAGCCCCTCCCCCTCTCCTTCCCCCTCCACTCAAATCTCTTACTATCTCTTCTTTCAGTTCGTCCTGACGAACGGCCCCGGCCAGAAACGTCGACTGTACCTGTTCCTATAGATGCTGCCTGGCCTGCTGCGTTCACCAGCATTTTTTGTGTGTGTTGCTTGAATTTCCAGCATCTGCAGATTTCCTTGTGTCGTAGCCACTGTATTGTGGTCTTTGTAACAGCATTGATGTGTCGGGGCCACAATAGACTCTCAGAGATGTTGACACCCAGGAATTTGAAATTCCTCACCCTTTCCACTTCTATCCCCATGAGGACTGGCGCGTGTTCCCTTTCTGAAGTTCACAGTCAGCTCTTTGGTTTCACTGGCATTGAGTACAAGGTTGTTGCTGCAACACCACTCCACAAGCTGATCTAAATCACTCCTGTACGCCCCCTTGTCACCACCTGAAATTCTTCCAACTATATTTGTGTCATCGGCAAATTGATAGATGACGTTTGAGCTGTGCCAAACCACACAGTCATGGGTGTAGGGAGCAGAGCAGTGGGCTAAGCTCACACCCTGAGATGCACCAGTGTTGATCATCAATGAGGAGGAGATGTTATTTCCAATCCACACAGATTGTGGTCTTCCAGCGAGGAAGTCAAGGATGCAGTTGCAGAGCGAGGTACAGAGGCCCAGGATTTGGAGCTTGTCGATGAGAACTGTAGGAATGATCGTGTTAAACACTGAGCTGTAGTCAATAAACAGCATCCTGGTGTGAGTATTAGCATTAACAAGAGAAAATCTGCAGATGCTGGAAATCCAAGCAACACACACAAAATGCTGGAGGAACTCCGCAGGCCAGGCAGCATCTATGGAGAAGAGTCCTGCTGAAGTGTGTCAGCTGGAAACATTTGGAAACATTGACTGTCCTCTTCTCCAGAGAAACTGCCTGGCCTGTCGAGTTCCTCCAGCATTTTGTGTGTGTTGCAAAGTATTAGTATTGTCCAGGTGATCCAAGGCCGTGTGGAGAGCCAATGAGATCACAGCGGCTGTAGACCTGTTGTGGCGACAGGCGAATTGCAATGGGTCCAGGGCCTTGCTGAGGCAGGAGTTAATTATAACCATATCCAACCTCTCAAAGCATTTCATCACCACAGATGTGAGTGCGACTGGACGATAGTTATTAAGGCAGCTCTCCCTGCTCCTGGGCACTGGTGTGATTGTTGCCCTTTTGAAGCAGATAGTTGCCATACGAACACAGCGTATGTACACATTGAGGTGGTGGCATCCATTAGTCTTGCGAGACCATGGATCTGTGCCTGGATTCTCCAGGGCGCAGGCCTGGGCAAGGTTGTATGGAAGACCGGCAGTTGCCCATGCTGCAAGTCTCCCCTCTCCAGGACACCGATGTTGTCCAAGGGAAGGGCAAGGGCCGATACAGCTTGGCACCAGTGTCGTCGCAGGAGTTGCCAGAACGAGGTTGAAGGCAACGTCGGACTGCCTTAGGGACTCCAGCTCCAGATTTGTCCTCAGGGTTTACTCCCGAAGCCTTTCCCATGAGTGGGTATGGCTGCAAGGCAGCGGAGGTTTGAAATCAGAGTTTTCCCTCTCTTAGATGGACTGCCTTCCCAGGCTGACGAGCTCCATCAACCTGAAGCACTGGTTTTAAGGCGCCAGGACCCGCCTTCGCCCCTTCTCCTGTCAGTAGAAACAGTTCCGCCGGGCTTAGAGGCTAAGCCACACGAGAAGGCCAGGAGTTGGACTTGGTTGTCAGAGGCTATCTGAGGTGCATGCCGTAAGGAGCACTTTTAGGTAGTGGGAGCTTGTCCCCACTACCACCCCTCGGCGTGACAACCTAGGGACCACACACATTGAGGTGGTACAGGGGAAAACAATGACAGAATGCAGAATGAAGTGTTACAGCTACAGGGAACGTGCAGTGCAGGCTGACGGTGAGCTGCAAGGTGATGACCAGATCGGCTGGGGGATCTAGAGTTGATTCTCATTGTACAAGTGATCTGTATAGAAACCCGCTGACAGCGGGTAGAAGCTGTCCTTGAGCCTGGTGATCTGTGCTTCCAGGCTGTTGTATCTTCTGCCCAGTGGGAGAGGGGAGAAGGGAGAGTGCCCGGGGTGGGTGGGGGGTCTTTGATTACGTTGGCTGCTTTACTGACACAGAGGGAAGTGCAGACAGAGTTCAGGGAGGGGTGACTGGTTTCCGTGATGTGTCCACAACACTCTGCAGTTTCTTACGGTCCTATCAGACCAGTTGCTGTCCCCAGCCCTGAGGCAACCACTCACGGAGATCAGAATTTTCCAGGGCTGAAATGCCCTGACTTCCCAGAAATGGAGAGTGCCATGTGGACGAGTTGTTTTCGATATTTCCATGTCTGCACAGGGGTTTATCGATTCACTGATAATTACCAAAAACCATAGGAGCAGAATTAGGCCATTCAGCCCATCGAGTCTGCTCTGCCATTCCATCATGGCTGATTTACTATACCTCTCAACCCCATTCTCCTGATAGTTTGTCCTCCACAGCAGTCTGTGGCAATGAGTTCCACAGATTAACCACCCCCTGGCTAAAGAAATTCCTCCTCATGTCTATTCTAAATGGACTTTTTTGGATTCTGAGGCTGTGCCTCCTGGTCCTAAACTCTCCACTACCGGAAACATTCTCTCCACATCCACTCTGTTGAGGCCTTTCAATATGTGACAGGTTTCAATAGATCCACCCAACACTTTGAAATCTGCCTTTGTCTGGTGTGACGGGAAGGTGACTGCTGTTTATCACATTTCTGACACAGTTATACAGCCGGGACACAGGCCCTTCAGCCCAACTCCATGCCTGCCCCCTTAACCCTCGTTATCAATGTGCCTTCCAAATGCCTCTGAAATGATGTAACTGTAGGTCCCTCTGCAACTCGTTCCACACACCCACCACCTTCTGTGTGGAAAACATCCCCCTTCAGCTTCCTTTTAAATCTTTCCCCTTTGACCTTTCACCTTACAGACTCCAGTAGCATGGCCACAGTGCTTGGCAGTGCCAGCTGTCAGATCTGGGTTTGATCCCCGCTCCCTGTGAGGGGTTTCTGTGTCCCCGGTGACTGTGTGGGTTTCCACTGAAGGCTCTGGTTTCCTCCCACATTCCAAAGAGGTTTGGGTTAGTCTCAGTGAGCTCTGGACATGCTGTGTTGCTGCTGGAAGCGTGGCAATACTTGCAGGCTGCCCCCGCACAATCCTGACTGATTTGATTTGATGTAAACGACACTGGATAAGCTGGGGTGCCTGAGACTTCTGCACAGCACTGAATTTGTCAACGTGGAGTGCAGAGCGAGTTTGTAAATCTGGCAGGAGTTGGGAATGGTGAGGGTGGAGTGCCACGGGAGGGGTGTGGGACAGGTGGCAGAGAAGGAGTGCCAGGGGTGGAGGGTGGCAGAGAAGGAGTGCCAGGGGCGGGGGGGCAGAGAAGGAGTGCCAGGGGTGGAGGGGGCAGAGAAGGAGTGCCAGGGGTGGGGGTTGGCAGGGATGAAGACACACCTAGACTTGAGACACCAGGCAAGGTCATTTGATTCTAAACAATTGGTTTATTGATCATTACAGAATGTCTCTCTGGTGCTTCCCACTCCCTCCCCTCTCCCTTTGATTCATGATTCCCCTCTTCCTGTCCCCTTCCCACTCTCAGTCTACAATAGAGACCCATATCAGAATCAGGTTTATCAACACTCACATACAGAATGCCATGAAATTTGTTTTTTTTAATGGCAGCAGTATGGTGCAACACATAAAATTACTACAGTACTGTGCAAAGGTCTCAGGCACCCTGGCTATATAAGTGTCTAAGCTTTTCCACCAGTACTGTATACCTTCCAGTTTTAAAGCCCCCTACCCTGGGGAAAGATCTTATCTCTGTGAAGTCCCCCTCAGTCTCCGACGTTCAGGTACAATAGACCCAGCCCGTCCATTCTCCCCTTGTAACCAGTCCCAGTACCATCCACATTTTTACATTCTTTCACTGACATCCCTCCTATCCAGGGTGACGAGACCTGTACACAGTACTCCAAGTGCAGTCTGGTATGGCTGATGTACAATGTACTCTGTGATGGGACCGATGGAGTCAAATGTGCCAAGTGACGTCTTCACTACCCTGTCTGCCTGTGTCTCCACTTTCGGGGAGCAATGTACCTGGACCCCTCAGTCTCTCTTCCCGTCACACCAGACAAAGGCAGATTTCAAAGTGTTGGGTGGATCTATTGAAACCTGTCACATATTGAAAGGCCTCAATGGAGTGGATGTGGAGAGAATGTTTCCTGTAGTGGGGAGTCTAGGACCAGGAGGCACAGCCTCCGAATCCAAAGAAGTCCATTTAGAATCGAGATGAGGAAGAATTTCTTCAGCCAGAGGATGGTTAATCTGTGGAATTCATTGCCACAGACTGCTGTGGACGGCAAACTATTGGGTAGATTTAAAGCAAAGATTGATAGGTTCTTGATTCCTGAGCGTTACCATTTAGTCATAGTCATAGTCATACTATATTGATCCCGGGGGAAATTGGTTTTCGTTACGGTTGCACCATAGATATTAAATAGTAATAGAACCATAAATAGTTAAATAGTAATATGTAAATTATGTCAGTAAATTATGAAATAATTCCAGGACCGGCCTATTGGCTCAGGGTGTCTGACCCTCCAAGGGAGGAGTTATAAAGTTTGATGGCCACAGGCTGGAATGACTTCCTATGACGCTCTGTGTTGCATCTCGGTGGAGCTTACTCTGTTAGCTCTCCATCATGAAGGACCCATCACCCAGGACGTGCCCTCTTCTCATTGCTACCATCAGGGCGGAGGCACAGGAGCCTGAAGACTCACACTCGATGTTTCAGCAACAGCTTCTTCCCCTCCACCACCAGATTTCTGAACGGTCTCCGAACCCGTGAACACCACTTCACTATTTTTGCTTTGTTTTTACAATATTTATTTTTAAATATCTTTCTTTTTGTAATTTGTAGATTTTTAATGTATTGCACTTCACTGCTGCCACAAAACAACAAATTTCACAACATATGTCAGTGAAATTGATCCTAATTCTGAGGTCCTGCCTTGGTCTGTCATAAATTCACAGAGCACAACACAGAGAAACAGGCCCTTTGGCCCATCTAGTCTGTGCCAAACTGTTATTCTGCCAAGTCCTGTCAACCTGCACCTGGACCATAGCCCTCCATACCCCCCTACCCCTCCCATCTGTATACTTATCTAAACTTTAAATGTTCAAAAGTTAATCTTATTATCAAAGTATGTATGCAGAATGCAACTCTGAGATTTGTCTTTTCTAGATAGCCATGAAATATAGAAAACCATAGAAGTAGTTGAAAGAAAAGAAAAGAAACAAAAACTTGCATACCCCAAACCCCTCCCTCGCACAAAAACGAACAGCTCCCCCACATGGAGAAACAGCGACAAGAACATCAAACCTAAACCCCCAACCCGCCAATCGGCAACAAGAGAGAATGGGCGTGAACACAGAAAGATCACATCGAACTGAAAGAGGCCAATATGAACTGCAGTCCAATCTATAAATCTCAGAATTTCGATAACACCTCCAAGAGCATCGGGACCCAGTGGCTCCTCCGAGGGCAGTGACTCGAACCAGCAACCCCTCCGAGGGCAGAGTCACGAACTTCTCTTAAATTCCTGGGATGGCAGGACTTTCATATGATGAAAGACTGGATTGATTAGGTTTATATTCGTTGGAATTTAGAAGATTGAGGGGGGATCTTATTGAAACGTATAAAATCCTAAAGGGATTGGACAGGCTAGATGCAGGAAGATTGTTCCCGATGTTGGGGAAGTCCAGAACGAGGGGTCACAGTTTGAGGATAAAGGGGAAACCTTTTAGGACCGAGATGAGGAAAAACTTCTTCACACAGAGAGTGGTGAATCTGTGGAATTCTCTGCCACAGGAAACAGTTGAGGCCAGTTCATTGGCTATATTTAAGAGGGAGTTAGATATGGCCCTTGTGGCTAAAGGGATCAGGGGGTATGGAGGGAAGGCTGGTACAGGGTTCTGAGTTGGATGATCAGCCATGATCATACTGAATGGCAGTGCAGGCTCAAAGGGCCGAATGGCCTACTCCTGCACCTATTTTCTATGTTTCTATGTTAACCTCAAACCTGTGTCCGGCACGTCTGCTGGCAGATCATTCCAGCCTCTCACCACCGAGTGAAAGAAAAAGTTCCCCTTCATGTTTCCTTTAAATATTTCACCATTCACCTTTAACCCATGACCTCTAGTTCTCGTCTCACCCAACCTCAGTGGAAAAAGCCTGCTTGCATTAACCCTATCTATACGCCTCATAATTAGTATACCTCCATCAATTCTCCTCGCATTCTGCTACACCCCAGGGAATAACATCCTAACCTATTCATCCTATTACTGTCATTCAGGTCCTCAAGTCCCAACAGTATCTTTAAGTTTTCTCTGCACTCTTTCAATCATATTGGCATATTTCCTGTAGGTAGGCGATCAGAACTGCACATAGAACACCAGATTATGCCTCACCAATGTCTTATACAACTTCAACATAAAATCCCATCTCCTGCACTCAATACTCTGAATTATGAGGGCCAGTGTGCCACAAGCTTTTATTTTAATTGTCTCTCTTTATCTATCTATTTCATATCTATCTATGTGTTTATATATATATATATAATTTGTTTATCTAGAGACAATACAATCACTGTTGGTAGAATCTCAGGTGGTGATGAGATGGTGTACAGGGGTGAGACATGCCAACTAGTGGAATGGTACCGCAGTAACAACCTGGCACTCGACGTCAGTAAGATGAAAGAGCTGATTGTGGACTTCAGGAAGGGTAAGGTGAAAGAACACATACCAATCCTCATAGAGGGATCAGAAGTGGAGAGAGTGAGCAGCTTCAAGTTCCTGGGTGTCAAGATCTCTGAGGATCTAACCTGGTCCCAACATATCGATGTAGTCATAAAGAAGACAAGACAGTGGCTATACTTTATTAGGAGTTTGAAGCGATTTGGCATGTCAGCAAATACACTCAAAGACTTCTATAGTTGTACCACGGAGAGCATTCTGACAGGCTGCATCACTGTCTGGTATGGAGGGGCTACTGCACAGGACTGAAAGAAGCTGCACAAGATTGTAAATCTAGTCAGCTCCATCTTGAGTACTGGCCTACAAAGTACCCAGGGCATTTTTTGGGAGCGGTGTAGGAGATACAGAAGCCTGAAGGCACACACTCAGTGATTCAGGAACAGCTTCTTCCCCTCTGCCATCCGATTCCTAAATGGACATTGGAAGCTTTGGACACTACCTCACTTTTTTTAATATACAGTGTTTCTGTTTTTGCACTGTTACGTAACCGGCAACAATGAATATCATTTGAGACAAGTTATATAAAAACAACCAAACATTTATTAAACACGGATAAACAATAAGGAAAAAAAACAAACGAAAACTTTAACCGGAAGTTATCTGTTATGCAGCCGCTCACCAAATCGTCACTTGGCACTGGTTCTTAAAGCGTTAAATGCGAAAACAGTTCTTAAAGCGATAAAGTCAGATATAGTTCTTAAAATGGTAAATTCGAAAGTCCTACAGATTTATACGTTCAATTGGGAGAGACTTCTCTGGAGAAGGATTTCTTCATAGACGCAACTTTCCTGCTGGTTCTGTCCACAGGATTCAAGATGCTGAAAATAAACAGTTTAAAATGACTGACCTTAAATTCTTTTAGAGAGAGAGCAAACCTTTGCATGAACTCTTTTCTCTTTTTGGCAAGAGTTATCCTCGATGCAGGTCGCTACTCCTCCAATGAAGACTCAATAAGGTCGATCCTTTATTAAACTGCCAAACGATGCCGACTCCTCTCAATCCTTCGGTCCTGTACTTCGATAAAGTCTTCACTCTCTCTTCTACTGTTGGAATTGAGCAAATTAGCACATCTAGCTAACAATTTCCAGTCCAATAATATTGTATCTTACAATAGAAGGCAATACTCCATTTTAAAAATGAAACTGCGTCACAAAAAAACAAACACGCAACAGAAATGGAGACACAGCACGTTCTACCTGGAAATCGACAAACTAAAAACTAACTGCGTCACCTGGGATCTTCCCTTATTTACTTGGTGCGCATGTCATCACGTGACCTCACATCGGCGGGAAAATCACATCAGGTGACCCCCAAAAGACCATTACATCATTCTCACAAAAAAAACAGATCTCCTTGAACATGTAACAGCACATTTTAAAAAATCTATTCAATACATGTAATTGATTTACTTGTTTATTTATTGTTGTTTTATTTTATTATTTTTTCTCTGCTAGATTATGTATTGCATTGAACTGCTGCTGCTAAGTTAACAAATTTCACGTCACATGCCGGTGATAATAAACCTGATTCTGATTCCGATACAGCCCAGAACAGCTCTTTCGACCCAACAACCCCCAGTTTAACCCCAGCCTAATCACAGGACAATGTACAATGACCAATTAACCTTCCAACCGATATATCTTTGGTCTGTGGGAGGAAACCGGAGAGACCTGGAGGAAACCCACAGGACAGGCACTCAGAATGGAACATAAAACTTGCTTACAGAGGATGCCAGAATTGAACTCTGAACTCCGACACTCTCTGTAACAGTGTATCTTCACAACCTTATCTAGCTGTAACAGTGTAACTTCACAACCCTATCTAGCTGTAACAGAGTATCTTCAGAACCCTATAAAGCTGTGACACCACTTTCAGGGAATTACGGATCTGTGTTCCCTGATTGCTGTGTCCTGCCACACTCCTCAGAACCTGAGGTCTTGCATTTTGTCTTATTAAATTAAACCTGATCTGCCATTCCTCAGCCCACTGGGTCAGATGATCAAGGTCCCTTTGTAATCTTGGATAACCACAACTGGGAACATGCTGTAATTTCATGATCTTGGTTCTTTTCTCGACAGGAATGTTCCACGTTTGACCCAATCGGAGCAGGAACAGAAGCCGCCTCAGTCAGGTACTGAGCTGACAGCGCGAGGGGGTGAACCAGTCACGGCTCCCAGGGGACTGATCAATAACAAATCTAGAACAGGCAGGGAGCTCCACCACCTGAGGAAAGAGCAGACCAGCTTCAGACTCCATGGAATGTAGAACAGTACCGCACAGAACAGGCCCTTCAGCCCACCATGTTGTACTAACCCTACAATCTACTCTGAGATCAATCCAACCTTTCCCTCCCACACAGCCACCCAATTTTTTATCCTCCATGTGCCTATACAAGAGCCTCTTCAATGTCCATTACGTATCTGCCTCTACCACCAGCCCTGGAAGCATATTCCACGCACCCACCACTCTCTGTGTAAGAATCCCTTCTCAGACATTCACCCCAATATATTTCTCCAATCACATTAAAAGTATGCCCCTCATATTAGCCATTTCCACCTCTGGCTGACCACTCAATCTTATCATCTCGTACACCTCAATCAAGTCACCTCTCATCCTCCTTCACTCCAAAGAGAAAAGCCCGAAGTTGCTCAACCAATCCTCATAAGACATGCTCTCCAATCCAGGCAGCATCCTGGTAAATCTCCTCTGCACCCTCCCCGAAGCTTCCACATCCTTCCTATAATGAGGTGACCAGAATGGAACACTTTACTCCAAGTGTGGTCTAACCAGGGTTTTAAAGAGCTGTAACACTGTCTCACAAGTCTTGAACTCAGTCCTTCGACTAATGAAGCCAAAACACCATATGCCTTCTTAACAACGTTCAGGGGATATTTGTGTAGAGTTCTACATAGATACGTTCCAATGAGACAGGGAAAGGATGGTCGGGTACAGGAACAGTGGTGTACAAAGGCTGTTGTAAATCCAGTCAAGAAGAAAAGAGAAGCTTATGAAAGGTTCGAAAAACTAGGCAATGATAGAGATCTTGAAGATTATAAGGCTAACAGGAAGGAGCTTAAGAATGAAATTAGGAGAGCCAGAAGGGGCCATGAGAAGGCCTTGGCGGACAGGATTAAGGAAAACCCCAAGGCATTCTACAAGTATGTGAAGAGCAAGAGGATAGGACGTGAGAGAATAGGACCAATCAAGTGTGACAGTGATAAAGTGTGTATGGAAGCAGAGGAGATAGCAAAGGTACTTAATAGAACATAGAACATAAAATAGTACAGCACAGTACAGGCCCTTTGGCCCATATTGTTGTGCCGACCCTCAAACCCAGCCTCCTAAATAGCCCGGCACCTTAAATTCCTCCATATACCCGTCTAGTAGTCTCTTAAATTTCACTAGTGTATCTGCCTCCGCCACTGACTCAGGCAGTGCATTCCATACACCAACCAGTCTCTGAGTAAAAAACCTTCGTCTAATATCCCCCTTGAACTTCCCACCCCTTACCTAAAAGCCATGTCCACTTGTATTGAGCAGTGGTGCCCTGGGGAAGAGGCGCTGGATATCCACTCTATCTATTCCTCTTAATATCTTGTGCACCTCTATCATGTCTCCTCTCATCCTCCTTCTCTCCAAAGAGTAAAGCCCTAGCTCCCTTACTCCTCTGTACCCTTTCCAGTGCTTCCACATCCTTCCTATAGTGAGGTGACCAGAACTGGACACAGTACTCCAAGTGTGGCCTAACCAGAGTTTTATAGAGCTGCATCATTACATCGTGACTCTTAAATTCTATCCCTCGATTTATGAAAGCTAACACCCCATAAGCTTTCTTAACTACCCTATCTACCTGCGAGGCAACTTTCAGGGATCTATGGACATGTACCCCCAGATCCCTCTGCTCCTCCACACTACCAAGTATCCTGCCATTTACTTTGTACTCTGCCTTGGAGTTTGTCCTTCCAAAGTGTACCACCTTACACTTCTCCGGGTTGAACTCCATCTGCCACTTCTCAGCCCACTTCTGCATCCTATCAATGTCTCTCTGCAATCTTTGACAATCCTATGCACTATCTACAACACCACCAACCTATGTGTCGTCTGCAAACATCCCAACCCACCCTTTTACCCCCACGTCCAGGTCATTAATAAAAATCACGAAAAGTATAGAGGTCCCAGAAAAGATCCTTGTGGGACACCACTAGTCACATCCCTCCAATCCAAATGTACCCCCTCCACCATGACCCTCTGCCTTCAGCAGGCAGGCCAATTCTGAATCCAGCTGGCCAAACTTTCCTGGATCCCATGCCCTCTGACTTTCTGAATAAACCTACTGTGTGGAACCCTGTCAAATGCCTTACTAAAATCCATATAGATCACATCCACTGCACTACCCTCATCTATATGCCTGGTCACTTCCTCAAAGAACTCTATCAGGCTTGTTAGACATGATCTGCCCTTCACAAAGCCATGCTGACTGTCCCTGATCAGACCATGATTCTCTAAATGCCTATAGATCCTATCTCTAAGAATCTTTTCCAACAGCTTTCCTACCACAGACGTAAGACTCACTGGTCTATAATTACCAGGACTACCCCTACTACCTTTTTTGAACAAGGGGACAACATTTGCCTTCCTCCAATCCTCCAGTGCCATTCCCGTAGACAACGAGAACATAAAGATCCTAGCCAGAGGCTCAGCAATCTCTTCTCTCGCCTCATGGAGCAGCCTGGGGAATATTCCGTCAGGCCCCGGGGACTTATCTATCCTAATGTATTTTAACAAATCCAATACCTCCTCTCCCTTAATATCAACATGCTCCAGAACATCAACCTCACTCATATTGTCCTCACCATCATCAAGTTCCCTCTCATTGGTGAATACCGAAGAGAAGTATTCATTGAGGACCTCACTCACTTCCACAGCCTCCAGGCACATCTTCCCACCTTTATCTCGAATCGGTCCAACCTTCACTCCTGTTATCCTTTTTTTCTTCACATAATTGAAGAATGCCTTGTGGTTTTCCTTTACCCTACTTGCCAAGGCCTTCTCATGCCTCCTTCTTGCTCTTCTCAGCCCCTTCTTAAGCTCCTTTCTTGCTTCCCTATATTCCTCAATAGACCCATCTGATCCCTGCTTCCTAAACCTCATGTATGCTGCCTTCTTCCACCTGACTAGATTTTCCATCTCACTTGTCACCCATGCTTCCTTCACCCTACTGTTTGTTATCTTCCTCACCGGGACAAATTTATCCCTAACATCCTGCAAGAGATCTCTAAACATCGACCGCATGTCCATAGTACATTTCCCTGCAAAAACATCATCCCAATTCACACCCGCAAGTTCTAGCCTTATAGCCTCATAATTTGCCTTTCCCCAATTAATAATTTTCCTGTCCTCTCTGAGTCCATCCTTTTCCATGGTAATGCTAAAGGCCAGGGAGTGGTAGTCACTGTCCCCCAGATGCTCACCCACTAAGAGTACTTAATGAGTACTTTGCTTCAGTATTCACTACGGAAAATGATCTTGGCGATTGTAGGGATGACTTACAATGGACTGAAAAGCTTGAGGATATAGACATTAAGAAAGAGGATGTGCTGGAGCTTTTGGAAAGCATCAAGTTGAATAAGTCACCAGGACTGTACGAGATGTACCCCAGGCTACTGTAGAAAGCGAGGGAGGAGATTGCTTAGCTTCTGGTGATCTTCGCATCATCAATGGGGTTGGGAGAGGTTCCGGAGGATTGGAGGGTTGCGGAAGTTGTTCCCTTATTCAAGAAAGAGACTAGAAATAGCCCAGGAAATTGTAGTCTAGTGAGTCTTACCTGAGTGGTTGGTAAGTTGATGGAGAAGATCCTGAGAGGCCGGATTTATGAACATTTGGAGAGGTATACTGTGATTAGGAATAGTCAGCATGGCTCTGTCAAAGGCAGGTCATGCCTTACGAGTTTGTCTGAATTTTTTGAGTTTGTGACTAAACACATTGATGAAGGAAGAGCAGTAGATGTAGTGTATATGGATTTCAGCAAGGCATTTGACAAGGTACCCCATGAAAGGCTTATTGAGAAAGTAAGGAGGCATGGGATCCAAGGGGACATTGCTTTGTGGATCCAGAACTGGCTTGCCCACAGAAGGCAAAGAGCGGATGTAGACGGGTCATATTCTGCATGGAGGTCGGTGATCAGTGGTGTGCCTCATGGATCTGTACAGGGACCCTTACTGCTTCATTTTTATAAATGACCTGGATGAGGAAGTGGAGGGATGGGTTAGTAAATTTGCTGATGACACAAAGGTTGGTGGTGTTGTGGATAGTGTAGAGGGCTATCAAAATTTACAGCGGGACATTGATAGGATGCAAAACTGAGCTGAGGAGTGGCAGATGGAGTTCAACCCAGATAAGTGTGAGATGGTTCATTTTGGTAGGTCAAATATGATGGCAGAATATTATATTAATGCTGAGACTCTTGGCAGTGTGGAGGATAAGAGGGATCTTGGGGTCCGAGTTCATAGGACACTCAAAGCTGCTACGCAGATTGACTCTGTGGTTAAGAAGGCATATGGTGCATTGGCCTTCATCAATTGTGAGATTGAGTTCAGGAGCTGAGAGATAATGTTGCAGCTGTATCGGACCCTGATCAGACCCCACTTGGAGTACTGTGCTCAGTTCTGGTCGCCTCACTACAGGAAGGATGTGGAAACTATAGAGAGAAGGCAGAGGAGATTTACAAGGATGTTGCCTGCATTGGGGAGCATGCCTTATGAGAATAGGTTGAGTGAACTCAGCCTTTTCTCCTTGGAGCAACTGAGGGTGAGAAGTGACCAGATAGGCGTGTATAAGACAATGAGAGGCATTGATCATGTGGATAGTCAGAGGCTTTTTCCCAGGGCTGAAATGGCAAACATGAGAGAGCACAGTTTTAAGGTGCTTGGAAGTAGGTACAGAGGAGATGTCAGAGGTAAGTTTTTTATGCAGAGAGTGGTGTGTGTGTAGAATGGGCTGCCAGCAATGGTGGTGGAGGTGGATACAATAGTGTCTTTTAAGAGATTCCTGGATAGGTACATGGAGTTTAGAAAAATAGAGGGCAATGGGTAACCCGAAGTAATTTCTAAAGTAAAGACGTTTGGCACAGCTTTGTGGGCTGAAGGGCCTGTATTGTGCTGTAGAGTTTCTATGTTTCTAACTTAACCACTTAAGACCATATGACCATAAGATATAGGAGCACAAGTAGGCCAATTGGCCCATCAAGTCTGCTCTGCCATTCAATCATGGGCTGATCCAATTCTTCCAGTCATCCCCACTCCCCTGTCTTCTCCCCGTACCCTTTGATGCCCTGGCTAATCAACAACCTATCGATCTCTGCCTTAAGTACACTCAATGACTTGGCCTCCACAGCCACTTGTGGCAACAAATTCCACAGATTTACCATCCTCTGACTAAAGAAATTTCTCCACATCTATGTTCTAAATGGACATCTTCAATCCTGAAGTCGTGACCTCTTGTCCTGGACTTCCCATACCATGGGAAATAACTTCACGTATCTAATCTGTTCAGGCCTTTTAACATTCAGAATGTTTCTTTGAGATCCCCCTCATTCTCCTGAACTCCAGGGAATACAGTCCAAGAACTGCCAGACGTTCCTCATACGGTAACCGCTTTCATTCACTTGCATTCCCATTCTGATGCTCTCAGGAGAGTGAGAGTAATGTATATAAGAAAGCAAATGCTCTGAAGGGTGGCTGCTGTCCGTTCTGATCAGAATGCACGCTAGGCTCGGTAGACGATTGACGGTTGAGCGTCAATAACTTTTCGAGGCTGCCTGTCAGTGGGAAATAACCATCATTTCAATGCCATGCCAGGCAGTGGCCATCGCCACCAGGAGTCTGAACGTCTGCCTCATTGTCACGTTGAGTACCGGCACAATTCAACCCGGGAGTGGACGAATGGCAGACTCCGTCACAGTGAGCACTGACAATGACTGAACCCAGGAGCGGAGGAACGGAAGACTCCGTCACGGTGAGCACTGACAATGACTGAACCCAGGAGCGGAGGAACAGAAGACTTCGTCAGGGTGAATGCCAACACGACTGAACCCAGGTGCTCTCCATGAAGAGACAGAAACAAGGGCTTAGACACAGGAATACCAATAGAGTATCAGAGAGACAGAAAAGTGACACTCTGAGACAAGTCATTCTCCACAAACACAAGGACTCCACTGAGCACTAAATGAGAGTCCCCTTTGAATAATCATGGAAAGCAGAAAACCCGTGCCAGTCACAATCAACTTGACCAGGTTAAACAGAAAGCACAAGGCCAAAGTAACATGTGTGAACGACTGGCGTCCTGTTGCACTCATCTCAATCATGAGCAAATGCTTTGAGAGGCTGGTCAAGGACCACATCTGCAGCTTGCTACCACCCCCAATGGACTCCCTACAATTCGCCTACTGACACAACCAATCAACAGATGATTCAATAGCCACAGCTCTACACACCGTCATTACACATCTGGAGAAGAAGGATGCTTATGTGAGAATGCTGTTCTTGGACTACAGTTCAGCATTCAACACCATAATCCCAACCACCTCCCCCCACCAGGCTCGACAAGCAGCTCAGAGACCTCGGCCTTCACCCTGCTGGATCCTGGACTTCCTGTCAGATCGCCAGCAGGTGGTAAGAGTGGGCTCCCTCAGCTCGGCCCCATGACCCTCAACACAGGTGCCCCCATGGCTGTGTACTAAGCCCCCTCCCTTAATCTCTGTATACCCATGACTGTGTCGCTACCCACTGCTCCAATCTGCTAATTAAAATCACTGACGACACTACATTGATTTGCCTAATCTCAAACTCCTTTAAGTTCCTCTGCATAAACATCACCAAGGCTCTCATGTGGTCTGTACATACCGGCTGTGTGGTGAAAAAGGCACAATAGCGCCTCAGATGGTTGAGGAAGTTTGGTATGGCACCCCAAATCCTAAGAACTTTCTACAGGGGCACAACTGAGAGCATCCTGACTGGCTGCATCACTGCCTGGTATGGGAACTGTACTTCCCTCAATCGCAGGACTCTGCAGAGAGTGGTGTGGACAGCCCAGTACATCTGTAGATGTGAACTTCCCATGATTCAGGACATTTACAGAGACCGGTGCGTAAAAAGGGCCCGAAGGATCATTGGGGACCCGAGTCACCCCAACCACAAACTGTTCCAGCTGATACCATCCGGGAAACGGTACCGCAGCATAGAAGCCAGGACCAACAGGCTCCGGGACAGCTTCTTCCACCAGGCCATCAGACTGATGAACTCACGCTGACACAACTGTATTTCTATGTTATATTGACTGTCCTGTTGTACGTACTATTTATTATAAATTACTATAAATTGCACATTGCACGTTTCGATGGAGACATAACATAAAGATTTTTACTCCTCATGTAATAAAGTCAATTCAATGAAGGACTCTCGTGAAGGCAACAATCAGCAAGTACAGGTGCACAAGAAACCGAGAAGCTCAGCGCTCTACGGCTCCCCACAGGGGTCTGCAGGACATATGTCAGTCGTGTTGCCACTCTGGGTCTTGGGAGGAGGTTACCACTGACCAGGCACTCATCTGGACTAGTTATGTAAGCAGCAAGCAAGCCAGAGGCTGGGTCTCTGGGAGGGAGCAGCCCACCTCCTGATACCCCATGGCATTTCCACCTCTGCAAGGCACAAGGCATTGGCCGAGCCACATTTGGAGTATTGTCAGCAGTTTTGGAGCCTGTATCTAAGGAAGCGTGTGCGAGCATTGGTGAAGGTGCAGAGATTACAGGGAGAAGGCAGGGGAATGGGGTTGAGAGGGAGAATAAATCAGCCATGGTGGACTGGCAGAGCAGAGAGTATGGTCTACTGTGTGTACTTCAGTTTCTCACCCATAAATCCACAGGGAGAACCTGTTCCCTTCTGAACCAAGATGCATGGTGTGAAAATGCTGGCCAGCAGTTACAAGGGGAAGGGTTAGGATTGTTTCAACCCTAAATCTGTAGTAGCAAAGGCATTCGGAGAAGTATTGGATTGGCAGGAGATAACGTCCAGGACCATGGGATAAGAGAAAGATCAATGGGCTGATAGGATTGTCCTCCTGAGAGCTAGTATGGATTTGATAGGCTGAATCTCCTGCTGTATGCTATCAGTGCTGCCCTCCAGTGTTCACTCGATGAAGACAAGTGCGATTGCATTGGTCTGCAGCTACACTAATGCACTAGCGTGAGATGAGGAACTGCTACATGCTTATTCTTTACGGAAACATGGCTCCAGGACAACATCCCATGCAACACCAATCTTCAGGCTATGACACTGAGGGACGTGTGCTGATATTATTTTGTGACTGTATGGTTTTCTTTGCTATTGTAACAGCAGTATACGTGCCGTGTGTTTGCTATGTGCAGTGTGTGACTGTTGATGACTGTATTTTACACCTTGGCCCTGAGGAACGCTGTTTCGTTAGGCTGTATACATGTGTATGGTTGACTGACAATTAAACTTGAGCTTCATTCTCTGATCTGTGTTGCAGTGCACGACAGCAGCCCGTTGTACGACAACATCGTCCCGAGCAGCAACAACAAAGGTAAACGCCAGCACCTTATTGGATGAGAGTTTTGACCTCGTTTGTAGCAACAGGAGTGTTGGGAACTGAGTGACACTCAATCTGGTAGAGAAATTCAGCGGGTCGAACTGCGTCTGTGCGGGAGAAATAAATTATCGATGTTTTACAGGGTCTCAATCCGAAATGTCAACAATCCCATTCCTTTGAGCTGCTGAGTTCCTGCTTACATTTCAAAGTTCAAAATAATTTTATCATCAAAGTACATATCTGTCACCATATACAACCTTAAGATCCATTTTCCTGTGGGCATACTCAATAAATCGAATGACAATAGTAGAATCAATGAAAGACCACACCAACAAGGTGGACAACCAGGGTGTAAAGACAACAGGCTGTACAAATACAAAAAGAAAGAAATAATCATAGTGAATAAATAAGCAGTAAGTATTGAGAACACAAGATGAAGAGTCCTTGAAAGTGAGTCGGTAGTTTGTGAGAACGGTTCGGTGATGGGGTGAGTGAAGTCATTCCCTTTCATTTTGTGTTTATCTAACTTGTGTTCGGACTTGGTGGACCAAAAGCGATTGTGCTGAGGTGCCATCCTGTCGAGTTCTGAACCGTTTCAGCTGAGCCTCTCTGTTCCACTCCAGAGTGGAATGATCCTCTGACATGGGCAGTGTGTTTCCCACTGAACCCAGCACGAGGTCACCATGGTGTGGGGCACAGTCTGTCCTTCAGGAGATCAGGAGCGATCGCTGCCTGCTGAGATGGTTCTACATTAGTGGGTGGTGGAAGGGCCGGGGTGGGGATAACGTTTGGCCACAATATGGAAGGAGGGTGGAGAGTTTTTGGTCGACACAGGAGATTCTGCAGATGCTGGAAATCCAGAGCAACACACACAAAATGCTGGAGGACACAGATGCCCCTCAGGGGTGTGTGCTAAATCCCCTCCCTTACTCTCTGTATAACCATGTCTGTGTCGCCACCCACAGCTCCAATCTGTAATTAAATTTCTGACGGCACTACACTGATTATCTCAAATAATAACAAGGCAGCCTACAGAGAGTAAGTCATCGCCCTGACACAGTGGTGTCAAGAAAACAACCTCTCCTTCAATGTGGCAAAAACAAAAGATGCTGGTTGTGGATTGCAAGCGGAATGGAGACAGGCTGACCCCTATTGACATCAATGTATCTGGGGTTGAGAAGGTGAACAGCTTTAAGTTCTTTGGCATAAACGTCACCGAGGATCTCTTGTGGTCTGTACATATCAGCTGTGTGGTGAAAAGGCACAGCAGATCATCTTTCACCTCAGACAGTTGAAGAAGTTTGTTATGGCCCCCCACATTCTAAGAACTTTCTACAGGGGCACAATTGAGAGCATCCTGACTGGCTGCATCACTGCCTGGTATGGGAACTGTACTTCCCTCAGTCACAGGACTCTGCAGAGAGTGGTGCGGGCAGCCCAGTGCATCTGCAGATGTGAACTTCCCACTATTCAGGACATTTACAAAGACAAGTGTGTAAAAATGGCCCAAGGGATCCTTGGGGACCCGAGTCACCCCAATCACAAACTGTTCCGGCTGATACCATCCAGGAAACAGTACTGCAGTATAAAAGCCAGAACCAACAGGCTCCGGAACAGCTTCTTCCACCAGACCATCAGATGGATTAATTCACACTGATACAACTGTATTTCTATGTTATATTGACTGTCCTGTTGTACATACTATTTATTATAAATTACTATAAATTGCACATTGCACGTTTTGATGCAGACGTAACGTAAAGATTTTTACTCCTCATGTAATAAAGTCAATTCAATGAAGGACTCTCATTAAGGCAACAATCAGCAAGTACAGGTGCACAAGAAACTGAGAAGCCCAGCGCTCTACGGCTCCCCACAGAGGTCTACAGGACATATGTCAGTCGTGTTGCCACTCTGGGTCTTGGGAGGAGGTTACCACTGACCAGGCACTCATCTGGACTAGTTATGTAAGCAGCAAGCAAGCCAGAGGCTGGGTCTCTGGGAGGGAGCAGCCCACCTCCTGATACCCCATGGCATTTCCACCTCTGCAAGGCACAAGGCATTGGCCGAGCCACACTTGGAGTATTGTCAGCAGTTTTGGAGCCTGTATCTAAGGAAGCGTGTGCGAGCATTGGTGAAGGTGCAGAGATTACAGGGAGAAGGCAGGGGAATGGGGTTGAGAGGGAGAATAAATCAGCCATGGTAGACTGGCAGAGCAGAGAGTATGGTCTACTGTGTGTACTTCAGTTTCTCACCCATAAATCCACAGGGAGAACCTGTTCCCTTCTGAACCAAGATGCATGGTGTGAAAATGCTGGCCAGCAGTTACAAGGGGAAGGGTTAGGATTGTTTCAACCCTAAATCTGTAGTAGCAAAGGCATTCGGAGAAGTATTGGATTGGCAGGAGATAACGTCCAGGACCATGGGATAAGAGAAAGATCAATGGGCTGATAGGATTGCCCTCCTGAGAGCTAGTATGGATTTGATAGGCTGAATCTCCTGCTGTATGCTATCAGTGCTGCCCTCTAGTATTCACTCGATGAAGACAAGTGGGATTGCATTGGTCTGCAGCTGCACTGGTGCACTAGTGTGAGATGAGGAACTGCTACATGCTTATTCTTTAGAGAAACATGGCTCCAGGACAACATCCCTTGCAACACCAATCTTCAGGCTATGACACTGAGGGACGTGTGCTGATATTATTTTGTGACTGTATGGTTTTCTTTGCTATTGTAACAGCAGTATACATGCCGTGTGTTTGCTATGTGCAGTGTGTGACTGTTGATGACTGTATTTTACACCTTGGCCCTGAGGAACGCTGTTTCGTTAGGCTGTATACATGTGTATGGTTGACTGACAATTAAACTTGAGCTTCATTCTCTGATCTGTGTTACAGTGCACGACAGCAGCCCGTTGTACGACAACATCGTCCCGAGCAGCAACAACAAAGGTAAACGCCAGCACCTTATTGGATGAGAGTTTTGACCTCATTTGTAGCACCAGGAGTGTTGGGAACTGAGTGATACTCAATCTGGTAGAGAAATTCAGCGGGTTGAACTGCATCTGTGGGGGAGAAATAAATTATCGATGTTTTACAGGGTCTCAATGCGAAATATCAACAATCCCATTCCTTTGAACTTCTGAGACCTGTTTACATTTCAAAGTTCAAAATAATTTTATTATCAAAGTACATATTTGTCACCATATACAACCTTAAGATCCATTTTCCTGCGGGCATACTCAATAAATCGAATGACAATAATAGAATCAATGAAAGACCACACCAACAAGGTGGACAACCAGGGTGTAAAGACAACAGGCTGTACAAATACAAAAAGAAAGAAATAATCATAGTGAATAAATAAGCAGTAAGTATTGAGAACACAAGATGAAGAGTCCTTGAAAGAGAGTCGGTAGTTTGTGGGAACGGTTCGGTGATGGGGTGAGTGAAGTCATTCCCTTTCATTTTGTGTTTATCTAACTTGTGTTCGGACTTGGTGGACCAAAAGCGATTGTGCTGAGGTGCCATCCTGTCGAGTTCTGAACCGTTTCAGCTGAGCCTCTCTGTTCCACTCCAGAGTGGAATGATCCTCTGACATGGGCAGTGTGTTTCCCACTGAACCCAGCACGAGGTCACCATGGTGTGGGGCACAGTCTGTCCTTCAGGAGATCGGGAGCGATCGCTGCCTGCTGAGATGGTTCTACATTAGTGGGTGGTGGAAGGGCCGGGGTGGGGGGAACGTTTGGCCACAATATGGAAGGAGGGTGGGGAGTTTTGGTTGACACAGGAGATTCTGCAGATGCTGGAAATCCAGAGCAAAACACACAAAATGCTGGAGGACACAGGCGCCCCTCAGGGGTGTGTACTAAGTCCCCTCCCTTACTCTCTGTATAACCATGTCTGTGTCACCACCCACAGCTCCAATCTGTAATTAAATTTGCTGACGACACTATACTGATTATCTCAAATAATAACGTGGCAGCCTACTGAGAGGAAGTCATCACCCTGACACAGTGGTGTCAAGAAAACAACCTCTCTCTCAACGTCGCAAAAACAAAGGAGCTGGTTGTGGATTACAGGAGGAATGGAGACAGGCTGACCCCTATTGACATCAATGGATCTGGGGTTGATTAAGTTCCTCGGCATAAACATCACTGAGGATCTCACATGGTCTGTAGAGACCGGCTGTGTGGTGAAAAGGCACAACAGCTCCTCTTTCACCTCAGACAGTTGAAGAAACTTAGAAACATAGAAAACCCACAGCACAATACAGACCCTTCAGCCCACAATGCTGTGCTGTACATGTACTTTAGAAATTACCTCGGGTTACCCATAGCCCTCAGTTTTTCTATGATCCTTGTACCTATCTAAGAGTCTCTTAAAATACCCTATTGTATCCAGAAGTTTGGTATGGACCCCCAAATCCTAAGAACTTCCTACAGGGGCACAATTGTGAGCATCCTGACTGGCTGCATCACTGCCTGGTGTGGGAACTGTACTTCCCTCAATCGCAGGACTCTGCAGAGAGTGGTGCGGACAGCCCAGCGCATCTGTAGATGTGAACTTCCCACTATTCAGGACATTTACAAAGGCAGGTGTGTAAATGTGTATAAACGTGAGCCGCTAGGTGTTGTAACATTTCTTGCTTTCAGACGTTTACAGTCGATTCGGATTAATCGCTCTCCTCCTTACAGAGCAGCCAGATTCCTGCACTTATGCCAGTATTTCAACAGAAGGTGGGAAGGCAAGCAAACCTCAAGCTGAAGATGGAGGTACAGTCTCCATTTACCGTTTACCATTTCTCAGACTGCCTGCTGACCATCGAATATTGAAAAACTAGACAGAGCAAAATTGGAGAGCATGTTTTCTATAGTGGGGGTGTCTAAGAGCAGAGACTCAGAATCGAGGGATGTCGCTATAGAACAGAGATGAGGAGGGTGGTGAATCTGGGGAATTCATTGCCACAGACGGATGTGGAAGCCAAGTCATTGGGTATACTTAAAGCAGATGTTGATAGGGTCTTAATTAGTCAGGATGTCAAAGATTATGGGGAGAAGGCAGGAGAATGGGGTTGAGAGGAAAAATTAATCAGCCATGATGAAATGGCAGAGCAGACTCGATGGGCTGAATGGCCTAATTCTGCTCCTGTGTTTTATGGTCTTATGTTTTCTTTTCACATTTCACCTTTACACTTAACCTCTGACCTCTAGTTCTAGTCTCATGAAAACAAAGAAAATCTACAGCACATTACAGGCCCTTCAGCCCAGAATGCACTCCTGGGAATAAAGCCCGAATCCATTGAACCGTTCCCCATAACTCAGATCACCAAGTTCTGGCAACATGCTTGTAAATTTTCTCTTTCAATCTTATTCATGTCTTTTCTGTAGTTGGGTGACCAAATCTTCACACTATACTCCAAATTGGGCCTCACCAATGTCTCATTCAGCTTCAACATAACATTCCATCTCCTGACTTTGATTTGCTGTGGATTCAAACGAATCTCTCTCCTTACAGAGCAGCCAGATTCCTGCACTTATGCCAGTATTTTGTTTGGAGGTGAGAAGGCAAGCAAACCGCAAGCTAAAGATCGAGGTACAGTCTCCATTTACCCTTTTCCATTTCTTGGATCACTTCGAGGTCATCCTGCTGACTAACAGAAAATTCTTCTTCAATTCCAGGTGGGCAGAAGCAGGAAGCTGGACCTGTAGGTAAGGCTTTCCTTCAAGGTATTCTTGAAAATGATCTCCTTCAAATGCTCCATTCTCCCGTCCCTTCCCCTGACAGAGTGTGTGTCTGGCTGCTGCTGGGTCCTGCGGTCCACCTCACTGTGACTGGAGGGAAGGACTGGAGAAGCAGTGAAGAGTGGGAGAGGAGGGGGAGATGGTGGAAGAGGAGGGAGAGAATGAAAGAGAGGGAGAGGGGGAAAGAGGAGAGAGGATGAGGGAGGGGAAAGGGGATAAAAGAGAATGAGGAGGAGGGGAGAAGGAGAGAGAGAAGGGGTGAGTGAAAGGCAGAAGGGGAGTGGGAGAGGGACAGAGAAAGGGGGAAGAGAGAGAGAGAGAGGAAGGGGGTGAGGGAGGGAGAGAGAGGGTGAGAGTGGGGTGAAGAGAAGGAGAGAGGGAGAGGGATAGGTGGGAAGAGGATAGTTAAGGGAGGGACAGAGTGGGGAACGGAGGGGGATGGGGAAAATGGAGGGAGGAGGAATGAGGAGGAGGTAGGGGAGAGGGTCAAAAGGGGAGGGGGAAGAAAGGGAGGCAAGCATACCTTGTATGCTCTTGTTGCACAGGTGTGGACACTAGCTGGGAGACGGTGACGTACGAGACAGGAATAGGGAATGGTGAGCTGACTGCACAGGCCCTTTGAGCTTCCTGTTCATCAGAGAGGCCTGGACAATCTCCGATTCAGATCCATGTATCTATCACACATACATCGAAACATACAGTGAGATGCGTCATTTGCGTCAACAGCCAACACAACACGAGGATGTGCCGGGGGCAGCCCACAAGTGTCACCACACATTCCGGCACCAACATCGCACGCCCACAATGTTCAGTAGAACAACACAAACAACAACAGAACAACAACCATGAGAAAAAACAAGCCCAGCAAACAACCCCTTTCCTCCCTCTCACCACCCCACCCGCCCCCCCCCCCCACACCGTCAGGCTTCCAACCCGGGACAGGCCACCTCCCAGCCTTCAGCTGCCAGTGGACTCACAGACATCAGGTCTTGGATTCTAGACATGCGAACCCTGGGCCTCAACATCTGGGCTGGCCAACTTCAGTCTTCAAACTCCAGTCTTCAATCTTCAATCTTCAGTCTTCAACCTTCAACCTTCAGTCTTCAACCTTCAGTCTTCAACCCTCTGTCTTCAACCCTCAGTCTTCAATCTTCAGGCTTCAACCTTCAGTCTTCAATCTTCAGTCTTCAATCTTCAGTCTTCAATCTTTAGTCTTCAATCTTTAGTCTTCAATCTTCAGTCTTCAATCTTCAGTCTTCAACCTTCAATCTTCAGCCTTCCTTCAACCTTCAGTCTTTAGTCTTCCATATCAGCTCCAGTACTCACAGAGACTACACGATATGGGAGCAAAATTAGGCCACTTTGCCACTTCGAGTCTTCTCCCCCACTTCTGCATGGCTGGTCCAATTTTTACTCTCAGCCTCAATCTCCTGCCTTCCACCACCCCCACTCCTCTGTATCCCTTCACACCCTGACCAATCAAAAATCTATCATCCTCTGCCTTGAGACACCCTGAGCCCCAGGCTTCTTACTCTGGAATCGCAGCAACCTCCAAACCAGATGTTTACTGGAGAGGTGAGGGGTGGGTCACTGGTCCTCATGTCTACGATCCAGCGAGTCACCAACCTGGGGGACAGAGGGTGGTGGTCACAGAAACGCTTGGGCCAACAGTCGGACATTTTCCTGTGCACAGGAATGCAAGAGGCTACAGAGAGTGTTGGAACTTAAGTTCAGAGTAAATTCATTATCAAAGTACATCTGTGACCACATACAACCCTGAGATTCATTTTCTTCAGGGCATTCACAGTAAATACAAAGAAACACAATAGAATCTTTGAAAGACCTCACCAGGCGGGATGGACAAACAACCAAAGACCAAAAGCAATATAATGCAAATACAAAAGGAAAACAATAAAATAATAATAATACATAAGCAATATCAAAGACATGAGATGAAGAATTCCTGAAAGTGAGTCCATAGTTTGAAGGGACAATTCAGCCTGTTCCATCACTGGTACAGCTGTCCTCTCTCACTCATCGTCAATCTTTCTCCTTGAGTATTTGACACTTTCAGAGAGAAAGACTGCCTATCTCCCATGCCTACATTGCTCATGATTTTCTGTAAGATGTATGTAACGTTCCGTTATATTGGCTCGTATATGTCTAGGGGAAATCCCGCCCAGCACCTGCCTCAACACTCCCCACAGTGTCGGTCGCCGCCCGAATCAATCACAAACATCAATCATCAGCCAGCACACCCAGTAAATTTTAACAAATAAACTTTATAGGTACTACTAATTCTATGACATTAATATAAATTTGATACAGAGAGGAAAGTAATGAAAAAAAAAGACGCCAAGACTTACCAAACTCCAAGTTCTTCGCGCGCTACCGTTGGAGCTCAATCAATTCCTGACGACCACCCAGATCCTGTCGACTCACGGCTCAGGATCACCCAGAGTGATCGACCGGAGTCTCTCCGCACGTCCGCCATCCTCCCAGTCTCTCCTCCGACTCCCCGTCTCTCCTCCGACTCCCTGTCTCTCCACCGTCCTCCCCGTCTCTCCTCCGACTCCCCGTCTCTCCTCCGACTCCCCGTCTCTCCACCATCCTCCCCGTCTCTCCTCCGACTCCCCGTCTCTCCTCCGACTCCCTGTCTCTCCACCGTCCTCCCCGTCTCTCCACCGTCCTCCCCGTCTCTCCTCTGACTCCCCGTCTCTCCTCCGACTTCCCAGTCTCCACCCCGACTCCCCATCTCCCCTCCAACTCCCCGTCTCCCCTCCGACTCCCCGTCTCTCCACCGTCCTCCCCGTCTCTCCTCCGACTCCCGGTCTCTCCTCCGTCCTCCCGGTCTCTCCTCCGTCCTCCCCATCTCTCCACCATCCTCCCCGTCTCTCCTCAGACTCTCCGTCTCTCCACCGTCCTCCTCGTCTCTGCTCCGACTCCCCTTCCCCCCACCAACTCCCCGTCTCTGCTCCGGCTCCCCGGCAAAAACCCCCGCATGTCCACCGTCCTCCCCGTCTCTCCTCCGACTCCCCGTCTCTCCGCCGACTCCCCGTCTCTCATCCGACTCCCCGCCAAAAGCCCGTCCACCATCCTCCCCGTCTCTCCTCCGACTCCCCGTCTCTCCACCGTCCTCCCCGTCTCTCCTCCGACTCCCCGTCTCTCCACCGTCCTCCCCGTCTCTCCTCCGACTCCCCGTCTCTCCACCGTCCTCCCCGTCTCTCCTCAGACTCCCCGTCTCTCCTCCGACTCCCCGTCTCTCCACCGTCCTCCCCGTCTCATCTCCGACTCCTCGTCTCTGCTCCGACTCCCCGTCCCTCGACCGACTCCCCGTCTCTGCTCCGACTCCCTGGCAAAACCCCCCCCACGTCCACCGTCCTCCCCGTCTCTCCTCCAACTCCCCACCAAAACCCCGTCCCCAGTCATATGAGACAGCACTGTATCCGAAAACAAAATGACACATGACCACCCATTGGTTAATAGCACCCTGCTATCTCTAATAACCCAAGCAGTTGTCTAGTTAGAGACTTTCTAGCATTCCTCAGTATAACATAACAAGAGAAACCATTTTAAATTTAACAAAAAGAAAGACCCCGTACACGTAGAAGCAGAATTAGGCCATTCAGCCCATCAAGTCTGCTCCACCTGCCAGTCATGTCTGATTTACTTTTTACTTTCCTGAACCCTATTCTCCTGCCTTCTCCCGTAACCCTTAACCACCTTAGCAATCACGGACTTACCAATCTCTGCGTTAAACATACTTGATGTCATGGTCTCCACAGCCGTCTGTGGCAATGAGTTCCACAGATTCACCATCCTCCGGCTAAAGAAACTCCTCCTCATCTCTGATCTAAAGAGACATCCCTGGCACTCTGGTCCGAGACTCTCCACTCTAGGAAACACCAAACACTCCTGGTCTGTTCACTTGGAGGAATATGTGAGATATCATGGGGGTGTCATCGCTGTTCCCCACGTTCTCACTGGAACCACCTCACTTTCAAACACTCTGAACTCATGTTCTCAATATCATTTATTTTTTATTTGCACCCTTTGTCTTCCTCTGGATATCGGATGTTTGATTGTCTCTATGTTGAATTGTTAATAAATTCCATAGTATTTATTTTTTCTCTGTAAATGCACGCAGGAAAGTGAGAATCTGGGATATGAGTTAAGGAAGTGCGTGGTGACAGAAACATTCTTTGATAATAAATTCACCTGGGCTTGGACTTTGTCACAGTGACCCTCGTCCTGATGGTGTCATCGTCCTGTCTCCCTGGATGCTCCTGGGTCTGGTGTCGGGGTAAGCTCCCCTCGCTGTCTGCACTAATGTCTGATTTTTGTGTTTCAGAGGTGATCTACGCAGCGGCGGTGAAGAAATAGTAATCGGCAAGGAGGACTGAACCCGGGGAGGAGGCTGCACCATTTCCATCCTCGGTCCAGGAGAGACAGCACTCACTACTGACTCCTCCTGACATGTCTATGCTTCTGCAATACAATGTGTTCTGGTTAACTGAGACATTGGTTAATCGGGCTAGCTGCTTATTGGGACGACTCTTAAAAAACAAAAACTAATTGAGAAAATAGCCGGGATTCCCTTCGTTTAACTGGGACAGTCTGCTACTGAATTGTGACAGGAGCCTGTCACTGGACAATTTTAATCTTGGCACTGAGTAATGGAACTGATCAGGGTTTGTCTTCCACCATCAGGCCTCGAAGCTGCCAACTCCAGTGCTGGCGTTCTCCACTCTCATCTTCGCTAGACATCCCAGGAAATCACAAAAGCACCAGATCATTTAGTTGTTTCAAAGGCACATCCTCAAGGGAAAATTGCAGGCCGCAATCGATGGCTGTTCAGAAGTTTGTCTAGAAGGATATCGAAGTGTTTAAAGGTTAATTTAATATCAGAATGTATACAATATACAACCTGAAAATCTTATTCTTCACAGACATCCATGAAACAGGAAATCCTGTGGAATAAATGAGAGAAACATTGAAGCCCTGAATCTGCCCCCCTCCTCACTCTCCCCACACAAGCAGCAGCAAAACCATTGGCCTCCCCCCCCCCCAACTTGTGCCAGGAGAAGTACCGACCTCCCACCCCCACCATGCAAGCAACAGCAGAAGCCCCTCAAAGAGACCTCGATCCAGAGTCCGTCATTGTCAAGCATTATCAAGGATGCATCTCACCCTAACCATGGACTTTTTACTCTCCTCCCATCCGGTAGGTGCTACAGGAGCCTCCACTCCCGCACCAGCAGGCACAGGAAGAGCTTCTTCCCTGAGGCTGTGACACTGCTGAACCTCTCATCACAGCGCTAAGCAGTATTGTACCCATATTGTACTGTCTCAGGACCTTTATATTTGTGTGCTGTAGCACTTTTTTATTCGCAGCTATTTTGTAAATCACACTATTCTGTGCATTTCTGGTCAGATCCTAACTGCATTTCATTGGCTTTGTATCTGTACTCAGCACAATGACAATAAAGTTGAATCTAATCTAATCTAATCTTATCAAATCTGCAGTCCATAACCCAGCACATTGGTGTCTCAGACAGGCTCTCTCTCCTTGCGAGGGAGAGAGAGATTGCTCCTGCAACAATAGGAGTGGAGACTAACAGCTCACCATTCTGATTCTACAATCTTCCACATCGCTTCTCCAAGCAGCACCTCCCTCCACCCCGTCTCGAGGACTGACAGGTTTTCATCTTCATCAAGAGAGAGGGGTGTCTACAACGTGTCAGATTGGTCACTAATGCCATCGTGCCACTGAACAAGATAATTTTAATTACAGTCAATCAGAAGGACACAGCAGCTTACACTGGATGAATTCCTCGGTCAATAACTATTAGGAACTAACACACAGTTTTATGGTATTGTAGTACTATTGATGGTGTTCTAATTTGTTCTATATTTCATTTAAATGCATAATTTCTTACTCAGTTTGCTGTTTTTTAATATCTTTTTAACTATTTTAACTTCTTAACTAATAAAGGGGACAAAGAACGAGTGAAAACCTGTAGGAGATGTGGTGTGGCCAATGAGACCCTGGCCCACACCTCCCGGAGATGCATGGAGGTGAAAAGGAGCCAGATTAAGAAGCATAACAAGTTGGCTGAAAGATTGGAGGTGGCCCTCTCACTTCCTCTTCCATCATCTCCCCAAAGACGTCGTAACCTCCACCAGGAGCTCTCCGTCTGTCCACCATGTATGCTTGGATGTCGAACGCCTGCTTCCCCCATGACATCCTTCAGCAGCCGGAGACTAGCCAGACTCCTGACCTCAGCCCGGTTGTCTTCATTGGCCATGGTGAACGATGCTTTGATAACCCTGTCCTCCGAGAGCTCCAACGCCAGCCTCTTCCTGATCACGGCTGTCGGAATCAGTACCTCGAGCTTCGGTAGGCCTACCCCTCCGTCCTTATTCCGGGCATACGGTATTCCATCCGCTGTATCCTGGGGTAGGTGGAGGATCTCTTTCGCGGTTGTCCTAATCCGGCTGTCCAGATCTCTCAGAGAGTACTGCGACGCTTCAGTAAGGGCGTCCTCCTGAGCTCAATCTTCTGTAGTGGCTTGAGCTTTGCTGCCTTCAGACTGTGGAACCACTTATCCAATCAGTCGTTCCATTTGTCATCTCTCACACCTCACCACAGGTCTATCTTTGCCCCGAGGTACTTTTCAATATCTCCTGGTGGGACAAACTGCATGTTCTTCCCCTCCAGGCTCCATTCCTCCTTCGCGTTGTACAAGTAGGTCTTCCTTTTGCATTCACAGTAAAAACCTTTTGTCTTTCTCACATTCACCTCAAGTCTGGTTGCCCTGCAGAACCTGTTCAGGATCTCAAGGTTTTCCACCATCCCTTCATAGGAGCCGCTTAGGAGTGCTATATCATCTGCAAATGCCAGTGTCGTGCACCTGTCACCTGCTCCCACTTCCACTCCTCTCCCGTCTCTTTCCAATGTGCTTATCAGCGGGTCCATGGCAATGTTAAAGGGGACTGGCAACATGGGGTCTCCTCGTTTGACCCCTTTTCTCACAGCGATTTTGTCAGTCCGTTCCTCGCCGACCTCCACCACTGTTGTTGTGTTGGTGTACAGGTCTTCGACTAGCTTTCTGAATCACTGTGGTGCCCCCACTCTTCTTAGTGCCTTCTGGATCAGCTTGTGGCCCACTGAGTCAAAGGCCCTCGCTAAATCCACGAACACTACTGCCAGGTCTTTGTTTTGCCTATTAGACCCATTGATGATGGGGTGGTAAATTGGATTAGTAAGTATGCAGATGATACTAAGATTGGTGGAGCCGTGGATGATGTGGTAGGTTTTCAAAACTTGCAGAGAAATTTAGGACAGTTAGAAGAGTGGGCTGCCAGATGGCAGGTGGAGTTTAATGCTGAAAAATGTGAGGTGCTACATTTTGGTAGAACTAATCAAAATAGGACATACATGGTAAATGGTAGGGCATTAAAGAATGCTTTAGAACAGAGGGATCTAGGAATAACGGTGAATAGTTCTCTGAAGATGGAATCTCATGTGGATAGGGTGGTGAAGAAAGCTTTTGGTTTGCTGGCCTTGATTAATCAGAGCATTGAGTATAGGAGTTGGGATGTAATGTTGAATTTGTATAAGGCATTGGTAAGGCTAAATCTGGAGTATTGTGTAAATTTTGGTCACCGAGTTATAGGAAAGATGTCAATAAAATTGAGAGAGTACGGAGGAGATTTACTAAAATGTTGCCTGGGTTTCATTTCCTAAGTTACAGAGAAAGATTTAACAAGTTAGGTCTTTATTCTTTGGAGCGTAGAAGATTGAGGGGGGACTTGATAGAGGTGTTTAAAATTATGAGGGGGGATTGATAGAGTTGACGCGGTTAGACTTTTTTTATTGAGAGTGGGGAAGATTCAAACAAGAGGACATAGGTTGAGAGTTAAAGGGCAAAAGTTCAGGGGTAACATGAGGGGGAACTTCTTTACTCAGAGAGTGGTGGCTATGTGGAACGAGTTTCCAGCAGAAGTGGTTGAGGCAGGTTCTATGTTGTCATTTAAAGTTAAATTGGACAGCTATATGGACAGGAAAGGAATGGAGGGTTATGGGCTGAGTGCAGGTCGGTGGGACTAGGATAGGGTAAGAGTTCGGCATAGACTAGAAGGGCCGAGATGGCCTGTTTCCGTGCTGTAATTGTTATATGGTTATACGGTTATATATGGTTATATTTCCATGAATCTTCGGCTGATTGGGACAGCTGCTTCTTTGGGCTGAAATGTGCTGGTCCTGATGTGCCCATTAACTGGAGTCACTGTGTTATTGGAACTTAATGACCCCGACACCCGTACTGCTGAGGAGCCAGGCTGAGTGTTGCATTGAGCTGTGAGGGCACTGATGCCAAGTCTCCGGGTCACTGCGGAAGTCATGAAACATAAAACAGACTTGGTATGAGACATCTCCCCGAGGCCTTTAGAGCCAGAGAGTTGTTAATTCAACGTTAAAAACAGGAGAAAAGAAACGGTAAGGTAGCGGTTGGCGTAAATCTATTTCAGCGCCAGTGACCCGGGTTCAATTACTTGTACATTCTCCTCCCACTTTCCAAAGACAAACTGATCTGTTGGGGTTCTCGGGTCTCTCAGATTCTCTGAATTCCCGAGTCTCCCTGCCTCTCGAGTTCCCCAGGTCTCTCGAGTCATCCCTGGTTCTTGAGTTTTCAGGTCTTCCTGGGCCATCAGGTGCCAGCTATAGGGAAGGGGGTCCTGTATTAACTTCTTCAGGCCTGTGCAGGGCATCAGGGAGCATTGGGCTCTGTTTTTAGAGCAGCTGAATTGGCTAATTGTTGCTTAGCAACAATTATTATTGGTTTAAGAGTTGCTTGTGTTTTTCTCGAGCGATTCGCTCTTTGTAGTGTGGTTTCCTGGTGCTTTCTGTTTAAGTTTGTTAAGTTTATTTTGACAGGCTCAGGGATTCTGTGTTAGTATTATTGTTGAAGCAGATGCCCGATTAGCTCCAATCGGAGGGTCCTCATTTAGAGAATGGTCTGCCCACTGTGTCACTTGGTGGAGCTCCCTCTGTCTAAGCTCTTGTTTCTGTCTCTACGTGGAAGTCTTTGTCTCTGATATTGGCAGTGCACACCATGACACTTACCTACCAGCATCACTGAAGGACATCTTGGACAAGCCCCTCATTTGGGACTTGCAGCAGACACAGGTCCAGGACGCTTCAGGGGCTGTGCCTAGAGATGGAGGCCCTGGCACAACCACGGATTCGGCAGTGCAGTAGAAATGGCAATTGCGCTCGTGAATATGCACATGTAAGGGGGCTTCATCTTTTATGTTACTGCGGAAGCTATTTAAAATGGCTTCTTTGTTATGTTATACTTAGGAATGCTTCTTTGTTATGTTAAACGCTGAGGAAGTCCTTCCTGCTAGCAGTCTGTTTTGTATTATCTATTGATATAAGGACGTTATGAACCAATTGGGATAGTTGTTATGTTTTCGGTGTATTTGAAGATACTGTATGCGCAGGGTTTCGGGGCAGAAGGCGGGAGAGCGAGACAGAGGATGAGCCAGGTGCTGTGAAGTCCGCTAACGGGGCCGGACCCCGAGGAGGGCATTCAGCGAGGAGAGGAGATGGAGACGGACTCGTGTGGAGCGTCTGGTCGACCACCATTGTTGGTCCCAGGCAGCCGGTTGAGGTGGTCCGAGGGGTTAAAGGAAGAAGAAGGGTCTTGAACTCCAACTGTTTGTGCACGAAGAGATTGAACTTTGATAAGTGTGGCGCCTTTTATTTTCCTTTTATATTTTATTCTCTCTTAATTATATAGTTCCAGTAATATCTATAAACTGTAAATCATTTAATCGTATCTGGTGTATTGTCTGTTATTTGGGCGGGGTGGGGTACATCACGCAGCATCCACACAAACTAATTACCCGGTTTGGCGGGGCCGAGGCTGTTTCCCTAGACGACAGCGAGCCGAGTGACCCTGAGGCTGGCCGGGGGGGCTACACACCCTGTCAGCTAATTATTATTTCATTGTGATAGTATTTAGCTCCGTTCATTCTGTTGTAGTATTGGTCGAGACTTGGACACAGCTACGCTTCGATGCCTCCTTGCATTCCACCTTGCTTGATAAATTGGACTGTCGAGTCAACTGACCCTGGAGACTAGCGGTATTCATTTTATTCTTAGTTGTTCTTTTCAGCTGCAGTGTCGGCTACGTTTTCCATTTGAGAGTTTCAGTTAACGGCCCTGTTTGGCCTAGTGTTTATTGTTTTCTTTTCCCTTTAACACTGTTCACATTAAAGTCTGTGAACTATCGACCTGCTTCTATGTCTTTCGCTCCGCACTTGGGCCATATCCGAACCTGGTGACATCTAGACCATCATGTTACTGTGCAAACAAGAGGAATTCTGCAGATGCTGGAAATTCAAGCAACACACATCAAAGTTGCTGGTGAACGCAGCAGGCCAGGCAGCATCTCTAGGAAGAGGTACAGTCGACGTTTCAGGCCGAGATCCTTCGTCAGGACTAACTGAAGGAAGAGTGAGTAAGAGATTTGAAAGTTGGAGGGGGAGGGGGAGATCCAAAATGATAGGAGAAGACAGGAGGGGGAGGGATGGAGCCAAGAGCTGGACAGGTGATTGGCAAAAGGGATACGAGAGGATCATGGGACAGGAGGTCCGGGAAGAAAGACGGGGGGGGGGGGGGGACCCAGAGGATGGGCAAGAGGGACAGAGGGAGAAAAAGGAGAGTGAGAGAAAGAATGTGTGCATAAAAATAAGTAACAGATGGGGTACGAGGGGGAGGTGGGGCCTTAGCGGAAGTTAGAGAAGTCGATGTTCATGCCATCAGGTTGGAGGCTACCCAGGCAGAATATAAGGTATTGTTCCTCCAACCTGAGTGTGGCTTCATCTTTACAGTAGAGGAGGCCGTGGATAGACATGTCAGAATGGGAATGGGATGTGGAATTAAAATGTGTGGCCACTGGGAGATCCTGCTTTCTCTGGCGGACAGAGCGTAGATGTTCAGCAAAGCGGTCTCCCAGTCTGTGTCGGGTCTCACCAATATATAAAAGGCCACATCGGGAACACCGGACACAGTATATCACCCCAGCCGACTTACAGGTGAAGTGTTGCCTCACCTGGAAGGACTGTTTGGGGCCCTGAATGGTGGTAAGGGAGGAAGTGTAAGGGCATGTGTAGCACTTGTTCCGCTTACACGGATAAGTGCCAGGAGGGAGATCAGTGGGGAGGGATGGGGGGGACGAATGGACAAGGGAGTTGCGTAGGGAGCGATCCCTGCGGGATGCAGAGAGAGGGGGGGAGGGAAAGATGTGCTTAGTGGTGGGATCCCGTTGCAGGTGGCGGAAGTTACAGAGAATAATATGTTGGACCCAGAGGCTGGTGGGGTGGTAGGTGAGGACCAGGGGAACCCTATTCCTAGTGGGGTGGCGGGAGGATGGAGTGAGAGCAGATGTACGTGAAATGGGGGAGATGCGTTTAAGAGCAGAATTGATAGTGGAGGAAGGGAAGCCCCTTTCTTTAAAAAAGGAAGACATCTCCCTCGTCCTAGAATGAAAAGCCTCATCCTGAGAGCAGATGCGGCGGAGACGGAGGAATTGCGAGAAGGGGATGGCGTTTTTGCAAGAGACAGGGTGAGAAGGGGAATAGTCCAGATAGCTGTGAGAGTCAGTAGGCTTATAGTAGACATCAGTGGATAAGCTGTCTCCAGAGACAGAGACAGAAAGATCTAGATAGGGGAGGGAGGTGTCGGAAATGGACCAGGTAAACTTGAGGGCAGGGTGAAAGTTGGAGGCAAAGTTACTGTGCAAGGCATGTTTATCTCCTGATCCTACCAGGAAGATCGGTTCATAGAGTCACTGAGCACTACAACAGAGAAACAGGCGCTTCGGCGTCCCATAACCGAGTTAAAGGAAGTTCCGCATCAAACGAGTTGGCTTTTGATGCTCCAAGTAAAAGCTCAAGGATTGAGAAATTCAGCAAAAGGTGAAGGAGAAGCTCAGTGAGAAATAAACAAACTGTTAGAGCTTCTATTGTTAAGTGAAAAGAGAATCTGGCTTCCAACAGATGGAGAGAGGAGAAATTGCATGGGGGGTGGGGGAAGCCCTCACCGTCTTCAGAGCCCTATCTTCCTCGACAAGGTCAGAGGGAGATGTTGACTGAGAGGTGTGCATCGTTCCCTTCTGTTACTGGCTCCTCGGTAAGTAAAACAGTGCTTGCATGCAAGCTCCCGACAATGTCTGTGCACGGGCTGAGAGTGGCAAGTGATACATGCACAACGCAACTGTCAGACGTGAGATTCTGCTGAGGCTGGAATCCAGACAAGATGCCGGAGGAACTCAGCAGGTCAGGCAGCATCTGTGGAAATGAATAACAGTCGACGGTTCGAGCTGAGGCCCTTCTTCAGCACTGAGAAGGAAGGGGGAGAAGATGCCAGAATAAGGAAGTGGGGGAGGAGAAGGAGGCCAAGCCAGAAGGTGACAGGTGAAGCCAGGTGGGGAGGGGATGGGGTGAAGTAAGAAGCTGGGAGATGATAGTTGAATCCAGGTGGGTGGGGGGGCGGGGAGAAGTAAAAAGCTGGGAGATGATAGGTGAATCCAGGTGGGTGGGGGACAGGGTGAAGTAAGAAGCTGGGAGATGATAGGTGAATCCAGGTGGGTGGGGGATGGGGTGAAGGAAGAAGCTGGGAGATGATAGGTGAATCCAGGTGGGTGGGGGATGGGGTGAAGGAAGAAGCTGGGAGATGATAGGTGAATCCAGGTGGGGAGGGGAGGGGGTGAAGTAAGAAGCTGGGAGGTGATAGGTGAATCCAGGTGGGGAGGAAGGAGTCTGACAGGAGAGGAGAGTGGATCACAGGAGATAGGGAAGGGTTATAATTTGGTGAAGAGAAGAGGTAAGAGGCCAGGAAGGGGAATAGAAGAAGAGGGAATGAGGAGGGAAAATTATCTGAAAGAGAAATCAATATCTGTGCCAACAGTTTGGAGGTTACTTAGATGGTATATGAGACTGGTATGGCACGATAGGGTCGGCACGGTAGGGTCGGCACAGTAGTGTAGTGTTTTGCAGATCGCTATTACAACACCAGCAATCACAGTTCAATGCCCGCCACAGTCTGTACGTTCCCCTTGTGGGCTTCCTCCGATTGCTTCAGTTTCCTCCCGTTTGGGTTCGTAAGATAATTGGTCACATGGTGTAATTGGTCACATGGTGTAATTGGTCACATGGTGTAATTGGTCACGTGGTGTAATTGGTCACATGGTGTAATTGGTCATGTGGTGTAATTGGGGGCGTGGTCTAACTGGGCCAGAAGGGCCTGTTGTCGAGCTGTCTCTCTGAGTAACAAAATGACATGATTCCCTTGTGTCTATCAATCCCTGTCTTTCACACACCGAGTGGCTGGGCCTCCAAACCTCTCGGGTAGTCACTCCCCTCTGGGTGAAGACATTTTGACTCCTCGTTCGGTAAGAGGTGTGGGAATTGTGTACAGAATCATTCCCAGCTGCCAACTCTCCAACTCAGCACAATCCCACGCACACAGGAGAAAGTGGCAGGATGATCCGGGAATGAAAGGGTTGTACTGTGGGCCTGTACTGGCTGGACAGTTTAGAAGAATGAGGAGGGGATCTCATTGAAACCTATTGGCCGAGGCAGAGTGAGTGTAGGGGGGATGTTTCCTATCGTGGGAGAGTCTACAACCGGAGAGCACAGCTTCGGAATAGATGGACGTCCACTTGGAGCAGAGATGGGAAGGAATTCCTTTAGCCGGAGGATGGTGAATCTGTGGAATTCATTGTCCCAGATGGCTGTGGAGGTCAAGTCATTGGACATATTTAATGCAGAGATTGATAGGTTTTTAATTGGTAAGAAGATAAATGGTTTGGGGAGAGGGCACATGGGGGGTTGGGGTTTGCGAGTTTTTGTTCCTTTTTCTTCTTGTGCAAGGGGGATTGATGTCTTTCTATCAACTACTTCTATGGTTTTCTGTATTTTACATCTATCTGGAGAAGACAATTCTCAGAGTTGTATTCTGTCCACAGACTTTGATAATAAAATAAACCTTTGAACCTTTGAATGGAGTTCAGAGGGACAATAAATTAGCCATACATCAATCAGACAGCAGAGGGCAGCATCGAGACATGGAAAATTGCAGAGGGAGTTTCACTCTGTGTCTGACCTCTGGAGTGTGTGATGGGACAGTATAGAGGGAGTTTCACTCTGTGTCTGACCCTGGGAGTGTGTGATGGGACAGTGTAGAGGGAGCTTCACTCTGTGACTGACCCTGGGAATGTGTGATGGGACAGTGTAGAGGGAGCTTCACTCTGTGTCTGACCCCGGGAGTGTGTGATGCTGACATTTGCCTCCTGTCTTACTGTGTGAGGGCTGTCGATGTTGGAAGGGAGCCCCAGTCTTGTGTCACCACCGAGTGAGACCCCTCCCTTCCCAAGTGTCCTGTGTTTGGTGACACTCTCCCCAATGTTGTGTATCCCTGTGTCATCACAGAACACCACAGAGTACGTCTTACACTGTCATAGACTTGTCTCTGTTTGTGTCATTTCACAAAGCTCTGTATTCGTCACGTCTTGTATAAATTATGTTCAGTGTATTGTCTTTCTGACGTGCCTGAGATGCTACTGCAAGCAGGTTTTTCATTCCAGGGATTATGGGACACGGTTAGTTGGCGATTTTGGCGACACAAACATGGCGATACTTGCGGGTTGCCCCCAGTACGTCCTCAGACTGTGTTGGTCACTAACGCAAACGACACGTTCACTGTATTGAATTGAATTGAAAATACATGTGGACGAAGATGTTAACTGTCCTGTGCGATCACCAGTGGGATCATCAGTTGATCTGCCCCCTGCCTTCAGGAGTTTCAGCCCGCTTATGATCAAGACTCCCTCGAGGTGGTGGGCCAGCAGTGCTAAAGCACCACCTCCCACTGGTGAGCTTAAAAACTTGGCATCTGCCTCTATCAGAGTTGTTGGTCACTTCCATCCAATAGATAGTCTGCTCTTCAGGTGTCTATGTAACTACTGAAGGGTTTGCAAAAGATGTATACACTGTCTGCATACTTGGTTAACTTGCGCTCATGGGCTTCATCGATGTTGTCTTCCCAGGGGACTGTGAGTTCACCGATAACCACTTGTCTACTGGCGTCAGACCATACGATTATATCTGGACGCAATGTGGTGAAAGCTATTTGTTCCGGGAAACTGCCTTTCCCATCCAGGTTGGCCTTGACACACCAATCATTGGCTGAAGAAAGTATGCTTGATCGTGAGCCTGCGCTGTACACCCTTGACTTGGAGCCTTCTTTCACAAATGATATAACTAGTGATATGACTAGTGGGGTACTGCAAGGCTCAGTGCTGGGACCCCAGTTGTTTACAATATATATTAATGACTTGGATGAGGGAATTAAATGCAGCATCTCCAAGTTTGCGGATGACACGAAGCTGGGTGGCAGTGTTAGCTGTGAGGAGGATGCTAAGAGGATGCAGGGTGACTTGGATAGGTTGGGTGAGTGGGCAAATTCATGGCAGATGCAATTTAATGTGGATAAATGTGAAGTTATCCACTTTGGTGGCAAAAATAGGAAAACAGATTATTATCTGAATGGTGGCCGATTAGGAAAAGGGGAGGTGCAACGAGACCTGGGTGCCATTATACACCAGTCATTGAAAGTGGGCATGCAGGTACAGCAGGCGGTGAAAAAGGCGAATGGTATGCTGGCATTTATAGCGAGAGGATTCGAGTACAGGAGCAGGGAGGTACTACTGCAGTTGTACAAGGCCTTGGTGAGACCACACCTGGAGTATTGTGTGCAGTTTTCGTCCCCTAATCTGAGGAAAGACATCCTTGCCATAGAGGGAGTACAAAGAAGGTTCACCAGATTGATTCCTGGGATGGCAGGACTTTCATATGAAGAAAGACTGGATGAACTGGGCTTGTACTCGTTGGAATTTAGAAGAATGAGGGGGGATCTGATTGAAACGTATAAAATCCTAAAGGGATTGGACAGACTAGATGCAAGAAGATTGTTCCCGATGTTGGGGAAGTCCAGAACAAGGGGTCACAGTTTGAGGATAAAGGGGAAGCCTTTTAGGACCGAGATTAGGAAAAACTTCTTCACACAGAGAGTGGTGAATCTGTGGAATTCTCTGCCACAGGAAACAGTTGAGGCCAGTTCATTGGCTATATTTAAGAGGGAGTTAGATATGGCCCTTGTGGCTACGGGGGTCAGGGGGTATGGAGGGAAGGCTGGGGCGGTGTTCTGAGTTGGATGATCAGCCATGATCATAATAAATGGCGGTGCAGGCTCGAAGGGCCGAATGGCCTACTCCTGCACCTATCTTCTATATGCGATGTTCTGTGCAACATGGGGCATGGGATAAGTTGTGCTGCAGTACTCTCTGCTCAACCACTTCTGTTACAACTTTGAGAACGTTATGTCTCCAAGTGTACATGCCGCTGGAAAGATTGACTCTGCATACACTCAAAATATGTCGAAGTGTTCCCTTCTCGCCACAAGCAGCACACCTATCCTAATACCAGGTGCTGAGGTTGGCAGGTGTTGGGAGCAGATCGTACGCTGCTCTGCATAGAAAAGAAATGCGGAGCGGTTCCATCTGCCACAGAACATTCCAAGATAGATGTCATTGTTCGACACTTTCCCACCAGGTCCAAGCCCCTTGTTTGGCCAGGCCAGCTGTTTTAGCTAACCTCTTTTCCTCTTCTACCTCTCGTATTTCTTGTGTTACAAGCTCACGGCGTTCCTTACCTGTAGAAGATGACCACCACTTGTGGGTTGTCCATCCAAGCCCCTGGCAGCCTAGCTGGATAGTCCCAACCGTCTCCTTGTGCTTCAATCTAGACTCTGCCTCATCAACTGCATCACAGGCTGACTACTTCCTGCCTGATCTCACATCTGGCTGGGTGTTCTTGATGTCTCGAAGCATCAAGAATGATCTTAACTTGGCGACCTTGACCTTCTCAACAAGGGATTGCACTGGGATGGTAAGCCTTGTCTGGCTACTGTGGATTGCAACGTTGGTAAGGCTGCTCGGTACTCCAAGCCACTTCTTCACATACTTGTTGATCTTCCGTTCCATTGCCTCAACATGGGACATTGCCACTTCATAGACAGTTAGTGGCCACATTATCCGTGGCATCAGTCCATACTGCAAGCACCACAACTTCAACTTGCCAGGCAAGCCATGCTTGTCAACAGACATCAGACCTCTGCTGATCTGTTCTCCTGTCTCTTGAACCCTCTTGGTGTCTCTCAGCTCCTCTGTGTACCATCGCCCGAGGCTCTTAACTGGTTGGTCCTGAATGGATGGAATCTCCTCTCCACAAAGGGTGAAATGAAAGTCAAACAGCTTTCCTCTCCTTAGAACAAAGATCATTGACTTTTTGGTCTTGAACTTCATTCTTCCCCAATCTATTAGCTCCTTGAGTCTAGATAGTACATTTTCCACTGCCTCCGTGCTGGGACCCAAAAGGGTGAGATCGTCCATGAACGCTCGTATTGGTGGTAACTCCCCTCCACCATCAAGTGCGACACCTGGTCCCACTGATTCTGCAGCCCTCACAATGACCTCCATGGCTAACACAAAAAGGATGGGTGAAATCGCACATCCCATTGGGATTCCAACATCCAAGCTCTGCCACCTAGTTGTAAACTGCTGAGTGGTAAACTTCATCCGAAAATCATTGTAGTACTGCATACAAAGTTCCTCACCTTAGCAGAATCCGTAGGAATTCCATCGCAAACTTAATCAGGACATGGGGAACAGAACAATACGCATTTGCAAGATCAAGCCAAACTACAGCCAGATTTCTTCTCAACCTTTTCGACTCCTGGATGGTATGACACTCAGAGCCTCTTATCCCAGCTCTTGGTTGTAGTCGTTCCCTGTAATTAATTGTATCCGTCCGATTGGGTCCATCATTCTCCCTCCCTCTTGGAGGACCCCGAGGGTATGTATCTCCATGTAAACTAGAAGCTTCAAGAGGTCAGTGCTCTTCTGAGCACTGCCAATCCCTACACCCCCACTGCTGGTCTTTCCTGGCTGTCCACTGTCTCTCCACGCTGTCACCGGACTATTCCTGGTTGCTAACCCGACTATTCCTGGTAGTCACTGGTGTCCAGAACAAAAGAATTGAAAATACACGTGAACTAAGATGTTAACTATCCTGTGCTATCACCAGTGGGATCATCAGTTGATCTGTCACCTGTCTTCAGGAGTTTCAGCCCGCTTATGATCAAGACTCCCTTGAGGTGGTGGGCCAGCAGTGCTAAAGCACCACCTCCCACTGGTGAGCTTAAAAACTTGGCATCTGCCTCTATCAGAGTTGTTGGTCACTTCCATCCAACAGATAGTCTGCTCTTCAGGTGTCTATGCAACTACTGAAGGGTTTACAAAAGATGTATACACTGTCTGACTATCTGCCCCTCTGGACATATTTGGTCCACACCCATGCTGATCCTGTCTCTGCTGCCTCAGCTACAGCCCTGCTGGTTGACTTGATCTCTCTTCTAGTGAAGCCAAGGTCACGCAGCCACTTCTGGAAAGTGAACGCAATAAACCCACGGCAGCCTACTTCGAATGGATAGCATGAGACCTTCCACCCTCTCTCTCTGCACTCTGATCTCAACTCTGCATACTTGGTTAACTTGCGCTCATGGGCTTCATCGATGTTGTCTTCCCAGGGGACTGTGAGTTCACCAATAACCACTTCTCTACTGCTGTCAGACCATACGATTATATCTGAACACAATCTGAATGTCAAACTCCAGACACTTATGACCAACTAAAACTGAGCTGCACGGAGGCTGTAAATGGGAAATATCAAAGTCTTTATTCACAAATGAAAAGTAATCTTTTATCTCAGAGAGCCTCACAAGAGATTGTGGGAGCTTGCTGTGCGCCCTGCAGTTGGACTGTGACCTTGCGGTCTGTATGAGAAACTTCCCAAGTCCCAGATAAATATTTATTAATTTAGTCAGAGATACAGGATGGTGACAGGCCCTTCCGGCCTGACGAACACATCCATCCAATTACACCCACGCAGACATCCCACCTCTCCCGGAAATTCCGGGAGTCTCTCGCATATTAATAGTGCCTCCCTGATGCCCGCAAATTATATACAATGTCCCGGAAATTGATTTTTTTGACAGCGTGCGTCAGAGAGTGAGCGCAAGAGCAAGAATGCAAGCGCGAGAGAGAGCAACCACGAGTGAGAGAATGCACGCGGGAGAGAGAGAGAGAGCAAGAGCGAGAGAGAGCAACCACGAGTGAGAGAACGCACGCGGGAGAGGGAGAGAGAGCGAGAGCAAGAGCAAGAGCAAGAGAGAGCAACCACGAGTGAGAGAATGCACGCGGGAGAGAGAGAGAGAGTGACCACGAGTGAGAGAACGCACGCGGGAGAGAGAGAGCAAGAGCGAGAGAGAGCAACCACAAGTGAGAGAACGCATGCAGGAGAGAGAGAGATAGAGAGCGAGAGCAAGAGCGAGGGAGTTCCAAAAAAGTCAGAGTGGCAAAGTGTTCCAAAAAAAGAAAATATAAAACGTACGTCACCCCAGACTACACTAAAGTGTACCCCTGCCTAATAGGGGTCAAAATAATGACAGTGTTGCTCGCTGCACTGTTTGCAACAGTGACTTTTCTATTGCCCATGGTGGGTTAAGACTGTAAACGACATGTTGAGGTGAGTTTAACAGGTGTCATTCGTTCATTAGCATAGCTAACGTTATTTAAACTAGCTGGCGAGCTGCGAAGGAGCTACTTTATTGCAAACATCCCACCTCTCCTGGAAGTTCCGGGAGTCTCCCGCAAATTGATGGTGCTACCTCCCTGAAATGCGTTTTTGCAGGGTGGGATGTCTGCCCACGTGACCAATGAACCTCCCAACCCTTACATCTTCGGAGTGTGGGAGGAAACCAGAGCACCCGGAGGAAACACACCCAGTCACGGGGAGAACGTACAAACTCCTTACAGACAGTGATGGGAATTGGATCTGGCTTACTGGCTCTGTAATGGTGTCTCACTAACTGCTATCTTAGCGTGCCATCCATAGAAATAATAACATGCCCACACAACTGTGGACTGTGGGAAGACACCGGAGCACCTGGAGGGAATGTGTGGTCACAGAGAGAACGTACACAGTTGTGTTTTCCTTACCCCTCTCCCAGTGAGGCCTAGTCTTTCCTCACAGCCTGACAAAGGCAATCTGCACTTAATGTGATTCACAGAAGGTGCTTTGCATCAGGCTTGTCCCTTTCCCTTTAATTTGAATTTAAAGGGATCATGTACAGCCTGATGGGTTTATTTTCTCTTCTTGAAAGCTGCATTTAAACATTTTCTGGCAACACCCACAAAATGCTGGTTGAACAGAACAGGCCAGGCAGCATCTATAGGAAGAGGTACAGTTGATGCTTCGGGCCGAGACCCTTCATCAGGACTAACTGAAAGAAGAGATAGTAAGAGATTTGAAAGAGGGAGGGAGAAGGGGAGATCTGCAATGATAGGAGAAGACAGGAGGGGGAGGGATGATGCTAAGAGCTGGGAAGTTGATTGGCAAAAGGGAACAAAGCTGCAGACACAGGAGAAAGAAAGGGGGAGGGAGCACCGGAGGAAGATGGAGAGCAGGCAAGGAGTGATTGTGAGAGGGAAAGAGAGAGAGAGAAAAAAGGGGGGAAATAATAAATGAGTAAATAAATAAAATAGGGGATGGGGTAAGAAGGGGAGGAGGGGCATTAGTGGAAGTTAGAGAAGTCAATGTTCATGCCATCAGGTTGGAGGCTACCCAGACGGAATATAAGGTGTTGTTCCTCCAACCTGAGTGTGGCTTCATCTTTACAGTAGAGGAGGCCGTGGATAGACATGTCAGAATGGGAATGGGATGTTGAATTAAAATGTGTGACCACTGGGAGATCCTGCTTTCTCTGGCGGACAGAGTGTAGCTGTTCAGCAAAACGATCTCCCAGTCTGCGTCGGGTCTCACCAATACACAGAAGGCCACATCGGGAGCACCGGACACAGTATATCACCCCAGCTGACTCACAGGTGAAGTGTCGCCTCACCTGGAAGGACTGTCTGGGGCCCTGAATAGTGGTGAGGGAGGAAGTGTAAGGGCATGTGTAGCATTTGTTCCGCTTGCAAGGATAAGAGCCAGGAGGGAGATCAGTGGGGAGGGATGGAGGGGTACAAATGGACAAGGGAGTCACGTAGGGAGCGAACCCTGCAGAAAGCAGAAGGGGGGGAGGGAAAGATGCGTTTAGTGGTGGGATCCTGTTGGAGGTGGCGGAAGTTACGGAGAATTATATGTTGGACCCGGAGGCTGGTGGGGTGGTCGGTGAGGACAAGGGGAACCCTATTCCTAGTGGGGTGGCGGGAGGATGGAATGAGAGCAGATGTGCGTGAAATGGGAGAGATGCATTTGAGGGCAGAGTTGATAGTGGATGAAGGGGAGTTCCATTTTTAAAATTTAAAAATTTTCTTTATGTTGTTCTTCCCCTTGACTGATCCACAGTCAGGCTAAGTGGCAATCCTTACCACCTCAACAACTGGCCAGAAAAGGGCCAGTAACATCATGAAGGATCCCACTCCCCCTGCTCATAGAGTGATTGTCTCACTCCCATCAGGGAGGAGGCTGCAAAGCATCTACACCAGGTCCACCAGACTCAAAAACAGTTACTTGCCCCAAGAAGTAAGGGGAGAAACTGGGTTTGTTCTGCGGAGATATCAGACCGAGTGGGTTTGGTCTGAGTAGAGATCGGACAGACTGGGTTGGGTTTGAGGGGTGATCAGACAGACTGAGTTGCTTCTGAGGAGAGATCAGAGAGACTGGGCTTGGTCTGAGGGGAGATCGGAGAGACTGTGTTTGTTCTGAGGGGAGATCGGACAGTCTGGGTTTGTTCTGAGGGGATATCGGACAGTCTGGGTTTGTTCTGAGTAGAGGTAAGACAGACTGAGTTTGTTCTAAGGTGAGATCGGACAAACTGAGTTTGGTCTCGGGAGGGCCTGAAAAAGCTGACTTGGTCTGAGGAAAGTTTACATAGACTAGGTTTGTTCTGAAGAGAGATCGTACGTGTTGTGTTTGTCCTGAGGAGAGATCGGACAAACTGGATTTTGTCTGAGGAGAGATTGTGGAGCCTGGGTTTGTTCTGAGGGGAGATCAGAGAGACTGGATTTGTTGTGAGGTGAGATCATACATTACCACCATCAAGAATGCCTACCGTGCTATTCCACACCCTCACTTCAGGAAGCGAAACCCAGTAGTATGAATGTCAGCGATGCTTCACTACCAGATGAACTCTAAGCTTTCTATGCCCGCTTTGAAAAGGAGAACAGAACTACAGCTGTGAAGATCCCTGCTGCACCTGATGACCCTGTGATCTCCATCTCAGAGGCCGATGTTAGGCTGTCTTTAAAGAGAGTGAACCTTCCCAAGGGGGAAGGTCCCGATGGAGTACCTGGTAAGGCTCTGAAAACCTGTGCCAACCAACTAGCGGGAGTATTCAGGGACATTTTCAACCTCTCACTGCTACGGGAAGGAGTTCCCACTTGCTTCTAAAAGGCAGCAATTATACCAGTAACTAAGAAGAATAATGTGGGCTGCCTTAATGATTATCACTCCGTAGCACTTACATCAACAGTGATGAAATACTTTGAGAGGTTGGTCATGATCTAACATACAGAGAGGCTTTGAGGAAAGAGATGCAGAATAAACGGTGTGAAGACAGTAAGGTGGAAGGGCTGAAACGTGTGTACCTCAATGCAAGAAGCATCAGGAAAAAAGATGATGAACTGAGAGCTTGGATACATACATGGAATTATGATGTAGTGGCCATTACAGAGACTTGGCTGGCACCAGGGCAGGAATGGATTCTCAATATTCCTGGATTTCAGTGCTTTAAAAGGGATAGAGAGGGCGGAAAAAAGGGAGGAGGGGTGGCATTACTGGTCAGGGATACTATTACAGCTACAGAAAGGGTGGGTAATGCAGCAAGATCCTCTTTTGAGTCAATATGGGTGGAAGTCAGAAACAGGAAGGGAGCAGTTACTCTACTGGGGGTATTCTATAGGCCCCCTGGTAGCAGCAGAGATACAGAGGAGCAGATTGGGAGGCAGATTTTGGAAAGGTGCAAAAATAACAGGGTTGTTATCATGACTGACTTTAACTTCCCTAATATTGATTGGCACCTGATTAGTTCCAAGGGTTTAGATGGGGCAGAGTTCGTTATGTGTGCCCAGGATGGATTCCTGTCACAGTATGTGGACAGGCCGACCAGGGGGAATGCCATACTAGATCTAGTACTAAGTAATGAACCGGGTCAGGTCACAGATCTCTCAGTTGGTGAGCATCTGGGGGACAGTAACCACCGCTCCCTGGCCTTTATAATTATCATGGAAAAGGATAGAATCAAAGCGGACAGGAAAATTTTTAATTGGAGAAAGGCAAATTATGAGGCTATAGGGCTAGAACTTGCGGGTGTGAATTGAGATGATGTTTTTGCAGGGAAATGTACTATGGACATGTGGTCGATGTTTAGAGATCTCTTGCGGGATGTAAGGGATAAATTTGTCCGTTGAGGAAGATAAAGAATGGTAGGGTGAAGGAACCATGGGTGACAAGTGAGGTGGAAAATCTAGTCAGGAGGAAGAAGGCAGCATACATGAGGTTTAGGGAGCAAGGATCAGATGAGTCTATTGAGGAATATAGGGAAGCAAGAAAGGAGCTTAAGAAGGGGCTGAGAAGAGCAAGAAGGGGGCATGAGAAGGCCTTGGTGAGTAGGGTAAAGGAAAACCCCAAGGCATTCTTCAATTATGTGAAGAAAAAAAGGATGACAGGAGTGAAGGTAGGACCGATTAGAGATAAAGGTGGGAAGATGTGCCTGGAGGCTGTGGAAATGAGCGAGGTCCTCAATGAATACTTTTCTTCGGTATTCACAAATGAGAGGGAACTTGATGATGGTGAGGACAATATGAGTGAAGTTGATGTTCTGGAGCATGCTGATATTAAGGGAGAGGAGTTGTTGGAGTTGTTAAAATACATTAGGACAGATAAGTCCCCAGGGCCTGACGGAATATTCTCCAGGCTGCTCCACGAGGTGAGAGAAGAGATTGCTGAGCCTCTGGCTAGGATCTTTATGTCCTCATTGTCCACGGGAATGGTACCGGAGGATTGGAGGGAGGCGAATGTTGTCCCCTTGTTCAAAAAAGGTAGTAGGGATAGTCCGGGTAATTATAGACCAGTGAACCTTACGTCTGTGGTGGGAAAGCTGTTGGAAAAGATTCTTAGAGATAGGATCTATAGGCATTCAGAGAATTATGGTCTGATCAGGGACAGTCAGCATGGCTTTGTGAAGGGCAGATCGTGTCTAACAAGCCTGATAGAGTTCGATGAGGAGGTGACCAGGCATATAGATGAGGGTAGTGCAGTGGATGTGATCTATATGGATTTTAGTAAGGCATTTGACAAGGTTCCACACAGCAGGTTTATTCAGAAAGTTAGAAGGCATGGGATCCAGGGAAGTTTGGCCAGGTGGATTCAGAATTGGCTTGCCTGCAGAAGGCAGAGGGTGGTGGTGGAGGGAGTACATTCAGATTGGAGGATTGTGACTAGTGGTGTCCCACAAGGATCTGTTCTGGGACCTCTACTTTTCGTGATTTTTATTAATGACCTGGATGTGGGGGTAGAAGGGTGGGTTGGCAAGTTTGCAGACGACACAAAGGTTGGTGGTGTTGTAGGTAGTCTAGAGGATTGTCAAAGATTGCAGAGAGACATTGATAGGATGCAGAAGTGGGCTGAGAAGTGGCAGATGGAGTTTAACCCAGAGAAGTGTGAGGTGGTACACTTTGGAAGGACAAACTCCAAGGCAGAGTACAAAGTAAATGGCAGGATACTTGGTAGTGTGGAGGAGCAGAGGGATCCGGGGGTACATGTCCACAGATCCCTGAAAGTTGCCTCACAGGTGGATAGGGTAGTTAAGAAAGCTTATGGGGTGTTAGCATTCATAAGTCGAGGGATAGAGTTTAAGAGTCGCGATGTAATGATGCAGCTCTATAAAACTCTGGTTAGGCCACACTTGGAGTATTGTGTCCAGTTCTGGTCACCTCACTATAGGAAGGATGTGGAAGCATTGGAAAGGGTACAGAGGAGATTTACCAGGATGCTGCCTGGTTTAGAAAGTATGCATTATGATCAGAGATTAAGGGAGCTAGGGCTTTACTCTTTGGAGAGAAGGAGGATGAGAGGAGACATGATAGAGGTGTACAAGATAATAAGAGGAATAGATAGAGTGGATAGCCAGCGCCTCTTCCCCAGGGCACCACTGCTCAATACAAGTGGACATGGCTTTAAGGTAAGGGGTGGGAAGTTCAAGGGGGATATTAGAGGAAGTTTTTTTACTCAGAGAGTGGTCGGTGCGTGGAATGCACTGCCTGAGTCAGTGGTGGAGGCAGATACACTAGTGAAGTTTAAGAGACTACTGGACAGGTATATGGAGGAATCTAAAGTGGGGGCTTATATGGGAGGCAGGGTTTGAGAGTCGGCACAACATTGTGGGCCAAAGGGCCTGTACTGTGCTGTACTATTCTATGTTCTATGACTAGACTGAACTCCTGCCTCAGCAAGGACCTGGACCCATTGCAATTTGCCTATCATCACAATAGGTCAATGACAGATGCAATCTCAATGGCTCTTCACATGGCTTTAGACCAGCTGGACAATACAAACTCCTGTGTCAGGACGCTGTTCATCGACTATAGCTCTGCATTTAATACCATCATTCCCACAATCCTGATTGAGAAGTTGCAGAACCTGGGCCTCTGTACCTCCATCTGCAATTGGATCCTCGACTTCCTGACCGGAAGACCACAGTCTGTGCAGATTGGTGATAACATCCTCCTTGCTGATGATCAACACTGGTGCACCTCAGGGGTGTGTGCTTAGCCCACTGCTCTCCTCTCTAGATACAGATGACTGTGTGGCTAGGCATAGCTCAAATACCATATATAAATTTGCTGATGATACAACCATCGTTGGTAGAATCTCAGGTAGGGACGAGAGGACGTACAGGAGTGAGATATGCCAACTAGTGGAGTGGTGTCGCAGCAACAACCTGGCACTCAACGTCAGTAAGACGAAAGAGCTGATTGTGGACTTCAGGAAGGGTAAGGTGAAGGAACACATACCAATCCTCATAGAGGGATCAGAAGTGGAGAGGGTGAGCAGTTTCAAGTTCCTGGGTGTCAAGATCTCTGAGGATCTAACCTGGTCCCAACATATCGATGTAGTTATAAAGAAGGCAAGACAGCGGCTACACTTCATTAAGAGTTTGAAGAGATTTGGCATGTCAACAAATACACTCAAAAACTTCTATAGTTGTACTGTGGAGAGCATTCTGACAGGCTGCGTCACTGTCTGGTATGGAGGGGCTACTGCACAGGACCGAAAGAAGCTGCAGAAGGTTGTAAATCTAATCAGCTCCATCTTGGGTACTCGCCTACAAAGTATCCAGGACATCTTTAGGGAACAGTGTCTCAGAAAGGCAGCATCCATTATTAAGGACCTCCAGCACCCAGGGCATGTCCTTTTCTCACTGTTACCATCAGGTAGGAGGTACAGAAGCCTTGAAGGCACACACTCAGTGATTCAGGAACAGCTTCTTCCCCTCTGCCATCTGGTTCCTAAATGGACATTGAACCTGTGAACACTACCTCACATTTTTAATATACAGTATTTCTGTTTTTTGCACATTTTTAAAAACCTATTCAATATATGTATACTGGGATTGAATTACTTGTTTACTTATTATTATTTATATAATTATTTTTCTTCTATTTGATATATTGCGTTGAACTGCTGCTGCTAAGTTAACAAATTTCATGTCACACGCCGGGGATAATATACCTGATTCTGATTCTGATACATACAGGGATCGTTCTGAGGGAAGATCGGACAGACTGGATTTGTTCTGATGGGAGATCAGAGATAGAAAACTTAGAAACATAGAAAACCTACAACACAATACAGGCCCTTCGGCCCACAATGCTGTGCCAAACATGTACTTACTTATAAATTACCTAGGGTTACCCATAGCCCTCTATTTTTCTAAGCTCCATGTGCCTATCCAGGAGTCTCTTAAAAGACCCTATCGTATCCGCCTCCACCACCGTCGCCGGCAGCAATGTCCCCTGGATCTCATGCTTCCTTACTTTCTCAACAAGGCTTGCATGGGTTATCTTGTCAAATGTCTTGAGAAATCCGTATACACTATATCGACCGCTCTACCTTCATCAATGTGTTTAGTCACATCCTCAAAAAATTCAGTCAGGTTCGTAAGGCACGACCTTCCTTTGACAAAGCCATGCTGACTATTCCTAATCGTATTATGTCTTTCCGAATGTTCATAAGTCCTGCCTCTCAGGATCTTCTCCATCAACTTACCAACCACTGAAGAAAGATTCACTGATCTATAATTTCCTGGGCTATCTCTATTCTCTTTCTTGAATAAGGGAACAACATCCGCAAACCTCCAATCCTCCAGAACCTCTCCCGTCCCTATTGATGATGCAAAGATCATCACCAGAGGCTCAGCAATCTCCTCAGATTATCGCCAGGGGCTCAGCAATCGTAGAGACTGGATATGTTCTGAGAGGAGTTCGTAGAGACTGGATATGTTCTGAGGAGAGATCGGACAGACTGGATATGCTCTGAGGAGAGATCAGACAGACTGGATATGTTCTGACGGGAGTTCATAGAGACAGGCTATGTTCTGAGGAGAGAGCAGACTGACAGGGTTGGTTCTGAGGGGAGATCAGACAGAAAGGATTTGTTCTGAGTGGTGGTCAGAGGGATCAGAGGGACTGGGTTTATTCTGAGGGGAGATTGGAGGAGCTGGGTTTGTTCCAAGGCAGGTCTGAAACTGGGTGCATTCTGAGGGGAGAACGTAGAGAATGGACGGACTGAGGAGAGATTGGAGAGACCGGGCGTGTTCTGAGGGGATGTGTGAAACACTGGGTGTGTTGTGAGTGGAGAATAGTTAATTTCATCGCAACAATATATATTATTCTCTTCATGTTGAATTAAACTTGTAACAAATGAGGGTAATATCTGCTCTTATTTCCAGTTTAAATCTTAAATTATTTTGTCCATATTTTCTACTTGTTTTTCTGGACAAAGCAGTCCAGACTCCCAATTGTCTTTGAATTCAAGGCATCCATTTTTCCTCACCCAGTTTTGTTTTGGGATAGGAGAGACAAACACTGGCAGTTCTTTCTTTCCCTTTGATTTTTTGACAAAACTCCCCTGGTTCTCAGGATGTGGAAAATAAAAATCATCCCCTTGAGTGGACATGTTCCTATCTTCTTGGAACAGTTGTTCCATCCTCAAGTCTCCCAAATCAGGACTTTCATGTGCATCAATTGTTATGGCCGATGGTGAGAACATTCCTGTTTCTCCCTCACCAATTTCAGCTGGTTGATATGGTACCACCCACTTTTATCTGGAGAAGTCAGTACTTTGTACACTGAAGGGCGTGCTTTGTCTATAATTTCATGGGGCTCTGCAAACCTTGGATTTAAAAATGAGGTGGGTTGGTGTATTCTAATCATCACTCTTTGTCCTGGGCTTAGTTCCATGGGACTGACTTTTGAGTCAAAGTAGGCTTTACTCTGTTGCTTCTTTCCTGTTTGGTGGGCTGCTGCATAATTGGCCTCTTTCACTGTCTCGACCAGTTGTTGTGTCCACTTCTCTGACACAGTCCCATCAATTTCAGATTCTGACAAATCTAATCCTAACAACTCCTCTAATCCTCTCATGTCCCTTCCGGTCATGAGGTTATCAGGGGTGTAGCCAGTTGAAGATGCCACTGTATTGCTTATTATCATCAAGGCACAAGGCAAATCTAATCCTCTGATGTCCCTTCTGGTCATCCCTTGCTGGGTGTCACATATTGACGATGTCACTGTATTGCTTATTATCATCAAGGCACAAGGCAAAACTACCTGCCATGTTGTTCCACGTTGTCGCACCAATTTGCAATCATGTTTTTTAGTGTTCGATTCATCCTTTCCACAATTCCACTGGACTGTGGTCTATAGTGTATATGAAATCTCTGCTTGATCCCTGAAAGTGCCATGACATCTTGCATTATCTGGGCTGTGAAATGTGCACCTTGATCTGATTCGATACTCCGGGGTAGTTCCCAACGAGTGAATATCCTTTCCAGTAAGATTTTTGCAGTGGCCTTTGTGGTTATTTTAGCTGGAAAAGCTTCCACTCACTTTGTATCTATTTCTGCCAGAATATATTTGTACCCTCCTGGGGTGGGTGGTAAGAGACCAACATAATCTATCTGCAAGGCCCTTCCACCGGTCGTGTGTGGAAGGGTTCCTTTCATTACATGTCTGTCTGGATTATATTGTACACAAATCAAGCAATTTTGGACATACTGCTCCATATCATTCTTCTTTTCAGACCACCAACCCACTTCCTTGATCTTTTCCAGGGTGCTTTCGCACCCCTAGGGTCCCCATAGATCATAGTACCAATGGATCATCTCATTTCTTCCTCCGTTTGGAACAACAAGCTTTCCTTCATGAAGGACAACTCCATCTTTGACAAACACTCCCTTGTCCTCTTTGTGTATATCAGACCCTGCACCTTCAATCATTTAAAAAAAATTCTTTATCTTCCTTCTGCTCCTCTGTTAAATCCATAACCTTAATGTATTTTTCCTTCTGCCTCCCGATCTCCCCAGTCTGGTCCTGCCCAATAAAAACAGCTTGCTTCACCAATTCTCAGCCTTTCTATTTCCCTCAGGAGATGAATTAGAGTGGGCATTCACCTTTATGACTCCATATTCTTTTCCCTTTGCCTCCTCAAATATATATTGCAATAAAGCAGCAGATGGGAGGGGCCTCACATCAGCTGAAACAAACCCCCTGGCTTCCCACAGAGGGAAATTTCTGTAAGGCTGTTACAAACATACATACTATCAGAGTGCATGACTGACCCTGGCGGAAAATGCTTTGGGTGGCTCACCACAAATACCACAGCTGCCATTTCTGCTGCCTGTACACCCATTGTTTTGAGTAACGTTAAAGCTTGACTGTACCTTTCCTGGCCATGTTCATCCTCTACATATACGCCACACCCAGCTCTCCTCTCACCATCCTGTACTGATGAGGGGCCATCCACAATCATTTTAAAGTGGGGTTTTTCTTTTTCCTTTGTTTCTTTGTTCTCAGTCATTACTTCATCTGATCTGATTCCACCCCTCCTTTTGTTTTGATACAAATGGACCCTCGGGATCATTTACTATCATAACTTGACACTCATGTTCACTTCCTTGGTGTACCGGGTTATCGGCCGACATAGAGGTAGTGTTTACTTGCTTTACACTAATATTTCTCCTTGAAACAGCAACGCCTATCTCGCAATTCTGTTTTGGCTTACTGACCAATCATTAATCCTTCCATCTAACAGTAATTGTATGGGGGTATGTTCTGTCAGTATTGTGAGTGGATTAAGTCCAACTATGTAGGTGAAATGCTGTACTGCCCAGAAAACTGCTAACAAGTGTTTTTCACATACAGTCTACCCCTGTTCTACTGGTGAGAGCATGAGTGAAGCATAGCTTAACTGCCCATGCATCTCCTGTAACATCACTGCTGAGGGGGTGGTATCAGTTGTCGCCACCTCCAATGAGATTTGGGTTTTTAAAGCAGGCGCAGTGGCCAACGCTTGCTTCAGATCTGTGAGGGTCTGGGTGTGTTCTGATTTCCATCCCACACCACATTCTTTTTCAGTAACTCCATTAAAGGAGCTGCCTTAGTGGAAAATCCATCAATGTGATCCCTGCAGTAGCCGACCAGCCCCAGAAGGGACCGCAGCCCTTTCAGGTCTCGGAGAATAGGCAGTTTCATAACTGATTCAACTCTTCGCTTATCAATTTCTCTTCTTCCCAATGTCAAGATCATTCTCAAATAACTAACTTTTGTCTCGTTACCTGTGCTTTTTTAGGGTTTACCTTTAGTCCCAATGCAGAAAGGGGCAGCCGTGGGCACTCGTATGGGTCCCACCTATGCCTGTCTGTTTGTTGGCTTCGTGGAACAGTCGTGTTCCAGGCCTACACTGGTGACTGTCCCGCACTTTTCCTGCGCTACATCGACAATTGCATTGGTGCTGCTTCCTGCACCCGTGCTGAACTCTTCGATTTCATTCACTTTGCCTCCAGCTTCCACCCTGTTCTCAAATTCACCTGGTCCATTTCAAACACCTCCCTTCCCTTTCTCGATCTCACTGTCTCTATCTCCAGAGACAGCTTATCCATCGATGTCTGTTAGAAACCCATGAACTCTCATAGCAACCTAGACTACACCCCGTCCCACCCTGCTACTTGTAAAAACGCCATCCCATTCTCTCAATTCCTCCGTCTCCACCGCATCTGCTCTCAGGATGAGGCTTTTCATTCTAGAACGAAGGAGATGTCCTCCCTTTTCAAAGAAAGGGGCCTCCCTTCCTCCTCCATCAATGCTTCCCTCAACCACATCTCTTCCATTTCACGCATGTCTGCTCTTACCCCATCTTTCCGCCACCCCACCAGGGATCAATCCCTCTTGTCTTCACCTACCACCCCACCAGCCTCCGCATCCAGCACATAATTCTCCAAAGCTTCCACCACCTCCAGTGAGATCCCACCACAAAGCACAGCTTTCCCTCCCCCCAATTTCTGCTTTCCACCGAGATCGCTCCCTACGTGACTCCCTTCTCCATTTGTCCCTCCCCACTTATCTCTTTCCTGGCACTTATCCTTGCAAGTGGAACAAGTGCAACACCTGCCCCTACACCTTCCACTTCACGACCTTTCAAGGCCTTAAACAGGCCTTCCAGGTGAGGCAACATTTCACCTGTGGGTCTGTTGAGGTGTTATACTGTGTTCGATGCTCCTGGTGTGGCCTCTTGTATATCAGTGAGACCCGATGTAGATTGGGAGAGCACTTCACCGAGCATTTCCACTGCATCTGCCAGCAGAAGTGGGATCTCCCAGTGGCTACCCATTTTCATTCCACTTCCCATTCCCATTCTGATATGTCAATCCACGGCCTCCTCCGCTGTCGTGATGAGGCCACGCTTAGGTTGTAGGAACAACACCTTATATTCCGTTTGGGCAGTCTCCAACCTGATGGCATGAATATCGATTTCTCAAACTTCTGGTAATGTCTCCCAACCTCCCGCCCCCTTCCCTATTTCCCATCTCCTCTTCCCTTTCTCATATTATCTCCTTGCCCACCCATTGCCCCCCCCCAGTGCTTTCTTCCATGGCCTTCTGTCACTTTCACCAATCAACTTTCCAGCTCTTTACTTCATCCCTCCCCCTTCAGGTTTCACCTGGTGTTTCTCTCTCCCTCCCCTCATCTTTTAAATCCAATCCACTCCTCAGCTTTTTTTCTCCAGTCCTGCTGAAGGGTTTCGGCCTGAAACGTTGACTGTACTCTTTTCCATAAGGTGCTGCCTGGCCTGCTGAGTTCCTCCAGCATTTTGTGTGTGTTGCTAATAATTGCAGCAGTTCTGTCAATAGCTGGTAATGTTCCTGCTTGGTTTCACTCTGCAGGAGTAGATCATCTATGTACTGTATCAAGCACTCGGGTGTGAAAACCGTTTTAACCTTTCCCCTAAGCGCTGGTGAAATACAGATGGGGAATTATGGAACCCCTGTGGTAGGTAGTCCTCGTATACTGCTGTCTCTGAAAGGCAAATGCAAACTTGACCATGACCAAAATCCATCATTTATGTTTAAAACTGAACTTTTCTGCTCTTTCATTCCATTTGACCTCTGTTTCCGGGTTAGTTGCTACAGTTGGGACTGTTAACTGAGTTACTTTATTCACCTCTCGATAGTCAACCTCCACCTACCAACTGGTTTCCTCACTGGCCATTTGGGTGAGTTATTAGTGGAGGCTACTGGCCTCAGTACCCCTTGTTGTACCAAACTCTGTGGTACCTTACCCACAGCTTCCTCTGCTTTTTTGGAAACCCGTGGTTCTGTGGTTTGGGGTCTGGACCTTGTATGCTCACAGTGCCGACCATCTTTCTGCAATCATGCTTGTGCCTTGCAAGTGTCCCTGAGTTCTGTGCAACAATTTGCTGCACCTTCTAATCATTACTCATCTCCTCCGGTTTTATCCACATTTCACCCACTGTGTGTATTCTATCCTGACATCCGCCTGCTGGGATCTGTATGTGGTGTCTGTTATTCATGCCAGTTGGCATCTGCCAAATCATACAATTAACTGGGTCAAAACAAAGTCCCACATTGGCCATATAATCACTCCCCAGTTTATGTTCGTACTCCCTGGGTAATTCCACCAACACTGCTGAATATTTCTCCGGGCAGTGTGATCGAGGAAGGGTCGCAGCAGGAGGAGGAGAGAGGGGCTGGGGAGAGTGCTCAGTGCTGGGAAGCTGCTCAGGTGAGTGTGCTTTAAAAAGGAGTGTGGAGGGCAACCGAAGGGTTAAACAGAGTGTTGATTGGACAGAGTGAGTAATTGAGATAATTGGCAGGGACAAATAAAAGGAGGGGTAACTGAAGAGGAGCGGCCAGTGTGTGAGTGGCTCAGGGTAGGAGTGGAGCTTTGAGGCTTGGCTCGAGAGGCTTCGGTGAGCAGAGGCTGAGAACGAGCCTGCTCCCAGTGAGGTAGGGCCGGGTAAGTTCCTGTAATTAATTTAATTAACTTAGGAGTTGGTAATGGAGGCAGCAATTAGGACAGTTGAGTGCTCCGTTTGCAGTATGTGGGAAGTCAGGGACAGCACAATTGTCCCTGATGACTACACCTGTAAAAGGTGCATCCAGCTGCAGCTCCTGACAAACCTAGTTAGGGATCTGGAGCTGGAGTTGGATGAACTTCGGATCATTCGGGAGGCAGAGGCAGAAATAGACAGGAGTTTCAGGGAGATAGTCACCCCTAAAAGTCACGTGGCAGGAAGCTGGGTGACTGTCAGGAGGGGGAAGGGGAATAGACAGAATGAGCAGGGCACCCCTGTGGCCGTTCCCATCAATAATAAGTATACCATTTCGGATACTGTTGGTGGGGACAACCTACCAGGGACAAGTTGTAGTGGTCACGTCTCTGGCACTGAGACTGGACCCTCAGTTCAGAAGGGAAGGAGGGAAAAGAGGAGAGCTGTAGTGACAGGGGATTCAATAGTTAGGGGGACAGATAAGAGGTTCTGTGGGAGAGATCAAGAATCCCGGATGGTCTGTTGCCTCCCTGGTGCCAGGGTCCGCGATATCGCGAATCGAGTTTTCTGTATTCACAGGAGGGAGCGTGAGCAGCCAGATGTCGTGGTCCATGTAGGGACCAATGACATGGTTAGGAAGGAGGAGGAGGTTCTGCAAAGAGAGTTTAGGGAGTTGGGTGCAAAGTTGAAGGACCTCCAGGGTTGCAATCTCAGGATTGCTGCCCGTGCCACGTGCTAGTGAGGCTAGAAATAGGAAGATAATGCAGCTAAATACGTGGCTAAGGAGATGGTGCAGGAGGGATGACTTCATGTTTCTGGACAATTGGGCCTTGTTCCAGGGAAGGTGGGACCTGTTCCGACGGGACGGTTTGTACCTGAACTGGAGGGGGACTAACATCCCTGTGGGTAGATTTGTTAGTGCTGCTCCGGGGGGTTTAAACTAGATTTGCAGGGGGAGGGGAACCAGAGTGTTAGAGCAGATAGTGAGGTGGAGGAGGATAAAGGTCATGCAAGGACTGCATGTATAGACAGTAATCAAAGGTTTATATGTGATAGAAAGGTTCTCAGGTGCATCTACCGTATTTCAGTGCAAGGAATATTGTAGGTAAGGCAGGTGAGTTTAGGGCGTGGATTGGCACGTGGGATTACGAAATTATTGCTATTAGTGAGACTTGTTTGCAGGAGGGGCAGGACTGGCAGCTTAATGTTCCAGGGTTCTGTTGTTTCAGACGTTACAGAGGGGGAGGGATGAAAGGGGGAGGAGTGGAATTACTAGTCAGGGAGAATATCACAACTGTGTGTAGACAGGACAGCCCGGAGGGCTTGTCTACAGAGGCCATGTGCGTGGAGCTGAGGAACGGGAAAGGTGTGACCACACTAACAGGATTGTATTATAGACCGCCCAATAGTCAGAGAATTGGAGGAGCAAATCTGTAGAGAGAGATAGCAGACCGATGTAAGAAACAGGAAGTTGTAATAGTTGGGGATTTTAACTTTCCACATATTGACTGGGACTCCCACACCGTGAAAGGGTTAGATGGCGTGGAGTTTGTCAAATATGTTCAGGAAAGTTTTCTAAATCAATATATAGAGGTACCAACGAAAGAGGACGCAATATTTGATCTCCTATTAGGGAACCTGACAGGTCAGGTGACAGAAGTCACCTTCTGTTGAACATTTTGGGTCCAGTGACCATAATGTCATTAGTTTCAAGTTGTAGATAGTGTAGAGGATTGTCAAAGATTGCAGAGAGACATTGCTAGTTTGCAGAAGTGGGCTGAGAAGTGGCAGATGGAGTTTAACCCGGAGAAGTGTGAGGTGGTACACTTTGGAAGGACAAACTCCAAGGCAGAGTACAAAGTAAATGGCAGGATACTTGGTGGTGTGGAGGAGCAGAGGGATCTGGGGGTACATGTCCACAGATCCCTGAAAGTTGCCTCGCAGGTAGATAGGGTAGTTAAGAAAGCTTATGGGGTGTTAGCTTTCATAAGTCGAGAGATAGAGTTTAAGAGTCGCGATGTAATGATGCAGCTTTATAAAACTCTGGTTAGGCCACACTTGGAGTACTGTGTCCAGTTCTGGTCGCCTCACCATAGGAAGGATGTGGAAGCATTGGAAAGGGTACAGAGGAGATTTACCAGGATGCTGCCTGGTTTAGAGAGTATGCATTATGATCAGAGATTAAGGGAGCTAGGGCTTTACTCTTTGGAGAGAAGGAGGATGAGAGGAGACATGATAGAGGTATACAGGATATTAAGAGGAATAGATAGAGTGGATAGGCAGCGCCTCTTCCCCAGGGCACCACTGCTCAATACAAGGGGACTTGGCTTTAAGGTAAGGGGTGGGAAGTTCAAGGGGGATATTAGAGGAAGGTTTTTTACTCAGAGAGTGGTTCGTGCATGGAATACACTGCCTGAGTCAGTGGTGGAGGCAAATACACTAGTGAAATTTAAGAGACTACTGGAAAGGTAAAAAGAGGAATTTAATTTGTGGTGTTATATGGGAGGCAGGGTTTGAGGGTTGGCACAACAATGTGGGCCAAAGAGCCTGTACTGTGCTGTACTATTCTATGTTCTATGTTTAATTATGGATAAGGATAGGTCTGGTCCTCGAGTTAAGGTTCTAAATTGGAGAAGGGCCAATTTTGAGGAAATGAGAAAGGATCTAGGAAGAGTGGATTGGGATAAGTTGCTTTCTGGCAGGGATGTGTTCAGTATGTGGAAGGCATTCAAAGATGAAATTTTGAGAGTACAGAGTTTGCATGTTCCCGCCAGGATTAAAGGCAAAGTCAACAGGCACAGGGAACCTTGGTTTTCAAGGGATATTGGTGATCTGGTTAAGAAAAAGAGAGAGGTGTATAGCAGGTATAGGATTTCTACAAGTATATTAAGAGTAAAAGGACAGTAAGGGACAAAATTGGTCCCCTAGAAGATCAAAGTGGTCGTCTATGTGTGGAGCCTCACGAGATGGGGGAGATCTTAAACAGTTTTTTTGCATCAGTATTTACTCAGGACACTGGCATAGCGTGTATGGAAGGAAGGGAAATAAGCAGCAGTGTCATTGAACATATTGAGATTAAAGAGGAGGAGGTGTTTGCTGCCTTACAGCGAATAAAGGTAGATAAATCCCCCGGGCCTGACATGATATTTCCTTGGGCCTTGAGAGAGACTAGTGTGAAATTGCCAGGGCCCTGGCAGCAATATTTAAAATGTTCTTAGCCACGGGTATGGTGCTGGAGGATTGGAGGGTAGCTCATGTTGTTCCGTTGTTTAAAAACGGCTCCAAAAGTAAACCAGGTAATTACAGGCCGGTGAGCCTGACATCAGTAGTAGGTAAATTACTGGAAGGTGTTCTGAGAGATCGGATATACAAGTATTTGGATAGCCAAGGGCTGATTAAGGATAGTCAGCATGGCTTTGTGCATGGTAGATCGTGTTTAACGGATCTTGTAGAGGTTTTCGAGGAGGTTACCAAGAAAGTAGACAAAGGAAAGGCTTTGGATGTTGTCTATGTGGACTTTAGTGAGGTCTTTGACAAAGTCCCACATGGGAGGTTAGTTCAGAAGGTTCAAACACTAGGTATCCATGGAGAGGTTGTAAACTGGATTCGAAATTGGCTGTGTGGGAGAAGACAGAGAGTGGTAGTGGATGATTGCTTATCAGACTGGAGACCTGTGACTCGTGGTGTGCCTCAAGGATCTGTGCTGGGACCATTATTGTTTGTTGTCTATATCAATGATCTGGATAACAATGTGGTAAATTAGATCAGCAGGTTTGCTGATGACACTAAGATTGGAGGCGTTGTGGACAGTGAGGAAGGCTTTCAAAGCTTGCAGAGGGGTCTGGACCAACTGGAAAGATGGGCCAGAAAATGACAGATGGAATTTAATGCAGACAAGTGTGAGGTGTTGCATTTTGGAAGGACAAATCAAGGTAGGACATACACAGTAAATGGTAGGGCACTGAGGAGTACGGAGGAACAAAGAGATCTGGGAGTTCAGATACATAATTCCCTGAAAGTGGCGTCACAGGTAGACAGGGTTGTAAAGAAGGCTTTTGGCATCCTGGCATTCATAAATCAAAGTATTGAGTATAGGAGTTGGGATGTTATAGGGAGGTTGTACAAGACATTGGTGAGGCCAAATTTGGAGTATTGTGTGCAGTTCTGGTCACCTAACTATAGGAAGGATATTAGTAAGCTTGAACGAGTGCAGAGAAGATTTATTAAGATGTTGCTGGATCTTCAGGATTTGAGTTACAGGGAAAGATTAACAGGTTAGGACTTCATTCTTTGGAGCGTAGAAGAATGAGGGGAGATTTGATAGAGGTTTACAAAATTGGGGGGGTGTAGACAGAGTAAATGCAAGTAGGCTCTTTCCATTTAGATTAGGAGAGATAAATATGAGAGGACATGGCTTAGGGTGAAAGGGGAAAGGTTTAGGGGGAACTTCTTCACTCAGAGAGTGGTTAGAGTGTGGAATGAGCTGCCATCTGACATGGTAAATGTGGCCTGACTCTTAAGTTTTAAGAATAAATTGGATAGGTACATGGATAGGAGAGGTCTGGAGGGTTATGGACTGGATGCAGGTCAATGGGACTAGTGGAATAATGTTTTGGCACAGACTAGAAGGGCCAAATGGCCTGTATTTTGTGTTGTAGTGTTGTATGGTTCTATGGATGCTATGTCTCCTATTCTAACTTCCAATGGTACACTCACATGTCCCACTTGTAAATGTCCTGTGAATTCACTTAGGATCATTTTACCTTGTATCTCTCAATTTACGTTACTTATATTAATGGTGTTGATGGTGGTTTGGGATCCTCCAGTGTCCCATAAAAAGGAAACAGGGCAGCCTCTGACCCTACCACTCACTAGGGGTTTCCGGTTTGATACCACCTTGTGTCACACACCCATGTTGGTGAGGCCTGACACTATCATTCAGGCTCAGGGTACAATTCCCTGGATGATGGTGTCTCCACCATGTTATTTCATGGGCTTGGTCTTTCTGGCCCCTCCAAGGACGAACTGCATTGCTCTGCTCTTTGTTGTCTCAGGTTTGGACATTCTCTCTTCATGTGTCCCTCTTGGCCACAGATATAGCATTTAATTACTCCACCTTCAGTTCTCCCTGTTCCTGGCCCTGTTCCATTTCCTCTGCCCTTCTTTGACCCTCGATAGTGTGACAGGGAGACCCTCGGGGTGGGTTCCCTACCCTCATTTCTCCAGGCAGGTGCCTGACTTGTAACAGGCATCACCTTCCCATTCGGGAGTTTAGATGGTCTTTGTATCTCCTCTTCCATCGCTCCACACATTTTCCTCAGTCCCATGCCTCAGTATGTGTGGGTTCAGAAGGATCAAACATTTCCAGTATCTTTTTAGATTCATCGGTACAGTGAGACACCAGTGTCCCCAACCATCTAAATGGCCCCACTCTGATGCTGTTCCATAAACCCCTTGGAACACAGTCCATAAACGGAATACAAATGCAGTGGGACGTTCACCTTTCCTCTGGTGACATCTGGCTAACGCATCTACCGGGTCCCCTCTGTTAACACCCGTAACAGTCAATATTGCTTTCTTCAGTTCCTCACTTGTTCCCCCACTATGTCACTGTGTGTCTGGCAAAGCCGAGGGCATATTTGGATGGAAGTAGGCGGGAGGAGAGAGAAGCAGTACGCCGCGCGTACGCAGCCCTCCGATGAAAAATGATATCGTATCTGTTAAATAGGGGCCGTGGACAATTCTGATTTGATGGAGATGGATGTGAAAGCACAGAGGAACACCTGGAAAAATTTCTGAAACACTTGTTCACTGCTGTCGTGACTGCACAGTCGGGAATCGTTCGGAAGGAAGGCCTCAATATCCCCAGCTTTGCCTGCTGTTGGCGACTGAGAAGGAGGTCGAATCGTTCGGATAGAGATGGCGCTCAGTACTCGGTGTCGGAGAGCTGATCAGAGCTCGAAGTTTTCGGATGACTTAGAGTCGGACTGGTCGGGTATGGCAGGGAAAGTTTTTCTTTCTTCTCTCCATCTGTGTGAGATGTGGGACATTTGAGAGACTTTGAACTTTTACTGTGCTCATGGACTTCTTCATCAAGCTATGGTATTGTTGGACTGTTGTAACTATATGTTATAATTATGTGGTTTTGTTAGTTTTTTTCAGTCTTGGTCTGTCCTGTGTTTTGTGATATCACACCGGAGGAAATAATGTATCATTTCTTAATGCATGCATTACTAAATGACAATAAAAGAGGACTGCGTGTCTTCATAATCTAAAACGCATTATAATCAATCTCCTTTCCTCGAAGTTATCTCTGATGGCTGGTTGTTTGGAAAAGCTCTTGAGGATTGTCTCTGAGCACACGTGTCCTGATATCCTCAGCAATATCTTTAAGTTGCTGTACACTGAACAGTGTGGTGTATGTTATATTCTCAGTTTGATTTGCTCCCCTGCTCCCCCTCCCTGACAGTAATGAGGGGTGCCTATCATGCAGACAGTGGCACCGGCTCCCGTTGGTAGGCTGTCGGTGGGAGTTCCTCAGGAAATGGAGTTTTGTAATTGTTGTAACCATCTCTGCTAAATCGTGCCAATCAATGTCTCCATATTCACCTCCCCCACCACTTGGGACTGGGTTTGTTCTGAGGTGAGATCATAAAGAATGGCTTTGTTTTCAGGAGTGACGGAAGTGTGATCGGAGAGTGGGTTTGTCCTGAGGAGAGACAGTGGAGAGATCAGAGGCTGGGTTTGTTCTGAGGTGAGATCATAAAGAATGGCTTTGTTTTCAGGAGTGACGGAAGTGTGATCGGAGAGTGGGTTTGTCCTGAGGAGCGACAGTGGAGAGATCAGAGGCTGGGTTTGTTCTGAGGTGAGATCATAAAGAATGGCTTTGTTTTCAGGAGTGACTGAGGTGTGATCAGAGAGTGGGTTCATCCTGAGGAGAGATCGGACAGACTGGGTTTGGCATGAGGAAAGATCAGACGGACTGGGTTTGGTCTGAGTGGAGATCGGACGGGCTGGGTTTGGTCTGAGTGGAGATCGGACGGACTGGGTTTGGTTTGAGGGAAGATAATAATAATGCCTAATTAGTTTCAATAAACAATAGACAATAGACGCAGGAGTAGGCTGTTCGGCCCTTCGAGCCAGCACTGCCATTCACTGTGATCATGGCTGATCATCCACTATCAGTATCCAGTTCCTGCCTTCTCCCCATAACCTTTGATTCCACTATCTTTAAGAGCTCTATCCATCTCTTATTTGAAAGCATCCAGGGACTTGGTCTCCACAGTCTCTTGGGGCAGAGCATTCCATATATCCACCACTCTCTGGGTGAAAAAGTTTTTCCTCAACTCCATTCTAAATGGCCTACCCTTAATTCTTAAACTGTGGCCTCTGGTTCTGGACTCACCCATCAGCGGGAACATGCTTCCTGCCTCCAGCGTGTCCAATTCCTTAATAAACTTATATGTTTCATTAAGATCCCCTCTCAGCTTTCTAAATTCCAGAGTATACAAGCCCAGTCGCTCCAATCTTTCGACATATGACAGTCCCGCCATCCCGGGAATTAACCTTGTGAACCTATGCTGCACTCCCTCAATAGCAAGAATGTCCTTCCTCAAATTTGGAGAATAAAACTGCACACAGTACTCCAGGTGTGGTCTCACCAGGGCCCTGTACAGCTGCAGAAGGACCTCTTTGATCTTATACTCAGTTACCCTTGTTATGAAGGCCAGCATGCCATTAGCTTTCTTCACTGCCTGCTGTACTTGCATGCTTGCTTTCAGTGACTGACGTACAAGAACACCTAGATCTCGTTGTGCTTCCACTTTTCCTAACTTGACTCCACTTAGATAATAATCTGCCTTCCCGTTCTTACCACCAAAGTGGATAACCTCACATTTATCCACATTAAACTGCATCTGCCATGCATCTACCCACTCACCCAGCCTGTCCAAGTCACCCTGCATTCTCATAACATCCTCCTCACATTTCACACTGCCACCCAGCTTTGTGTCATCGGCAAATTTGCTAATGTTACTTTTAATTCCCTCATCTAAGTCATTAATATATATTGTAAACAGCTGAAAAGACTGAACTTGACCTTTGGGGATGTAATAAATGAGGAAGTAGCTGAAAATATCTCCTTTTTCATTGCAGAAGGAAGAACAACAGAGAGCTATCAGTGACTTGGGCATGAGAAAGTTACAGATTGGCTTTATCTGTCACAGATTCATCGAAATATACAGCTTCTTGTGTCACAGACAGATGTGCACATCATGCTGAGATGCATCCAGACAGGGTGCTGTCTATGGTGTTTAATAACTCTGGTCTTGTACTCACTGGAGTTTAGAAGAATGCTACGGGTGCAGAGGTCTCATTGAAAACTCTGCATTACTGAGGGGCCGAGATAGAGTGGACATGGAGAGGATGTTTCCAATTGTGGGGAAGTCTTGGATCTGAGGGCACAGCCTCAGAATAGAAGGATGGCCATTTAGAACAGAGATGAGGAGGAATTTCTTTAGCCAGAGAGTGGTGAATCTGTGGAATTCATTGCTATACACAGCTGTGGAGGCCAAATCAGTGGTCATATTTAAAGCAGAGCTTGATAGGTTCCTGATGAGTCAGGGAGTTAAAGGTTGCGGGGAGAAGGGAGTAGAATGAGGTTGAGATGGAAAATAAATCAGCCATGATGGAATGGTGGAGCAGACTTGATGGGCTGAATGGCCTAATTCTGCTCCTATGTCTTATGGTGATGTAAAAAAGTTTATTCTTGTAAATTGTTTGTGCAATAAATTAAAAAAAAACACATTTCTGTGGTCACCCAGCTCTTTGCAGAACGTGGATTTGCTAAGAGGATGTGGAGAAGATGCAAGAGCTCGTGTCACAGTTCATTCCTCGCAACAGCTGTGTAACAGCGGACTGACTCTCTGATGTACGGGTGTACCGAGGCAGACTACAAGTGTGCTGGAAGATCAGCAACTCAGTGACGGAAGTACTTTGTGTCAGGGAATGTCGAGGAGGCTTATCCCAAAAGCAGAGCAGCGGAGACGATTCAGCCGTGAACAATAACTTTGATAATAGACTGTAAAATAACAAGCCATGAGGGGCCATAAAACAAGAGAGAAACAGAAACAGGCAACAAGGTAAACTTTAGACAGGGAGAGTGAAGGCTGGGAATAACTAATTCAGGTCAGCTGGTTTGATGAGTGAACAAGGAGTGCGGATGAGAACTGGGTTTAAATAGGCTGCCGGTGATGAGTCTGGAACGATCGGCAGGTGAATCCTATTGGCTGGGTGGAGATGCGAGGTGCCTGAATGTGCAGGCTGGGGTTGTCAGTGTGAGCAAGCCTGACACTTTGATCTGCCCAAAACCTGTTGGTGACCCAAGGCAACGGGATGTCCAGTACCTCGATTGGAGGGCTGAGTGCGGTGGGGAAGCCCCTTGAACAGCCTAGCGGCCACTTAAATGTCAGTCGTGTTATAATTTTAAAAAATAGGTTGACACTAATTGATGACCTGAATATAAAGATTTTGTAGTTTCTTTGTATATATTTTTAATATGTACGAGGGTTATTTTTGAAATATCAAAGAGTGATGAGAACTTGCATGATTTATTTATGTAACACACATCAAAGTTGCTGGTGAACGCAGCAGGCCAGGCAACATCTGTAGAAAGAGGTACAGTCGATGTTGCGGGCCGAGACCCTTCATCAGGACTAACTGAAGGAAGAGCTACTAGGAGATTTGAAAGTGGGGGGGGGGGAGGGGGAGATCCAAAATTATAGGAGAAGACAGGAGGGGGAGGGATGGAGCCAAGAGCTGGACAGGTGATTGGCAAAGGGATACAAGAGGATCATGGGACAGGAGGCCCAGGAAGAAGGAAAAGGGGGAGGGGGGGGAAAACCCAGAAGATGGGCAAGGGGTATAGTCAGGGGGACAGAGGGAGAAAAAGGAGAGAGAGAGAAAGAATGTGTGTATATAAATAAATAACGGAAGGGGTACGAGGGAGAGGTGGGGCATTAGCGGAAGTTTGAGAAGTCAATGTTCATGCCAGCAGGTTGGAGGTTACCCAGATGGAACATAAGGTGTTGTTCCTCCAACCTGAGCGTGGCTTCATCTTTACAGTAGAGGAGGCCGTGGATAGACATGTCAGAATGGGAATGGGACGTGGCATTAAAATGTGTGGCCACTGGGAGATCCTGCTTTCTCTGGCGGACAGAGCATAGCTGTTCAGCAAAATGATCTCCCAGTCTGCGTCGGGTCTCGCCAATATATAAAAGGCCACATCGGGAGCACCGGACGCAGTATATCACCCCAGCCGACTCACAGGTGAAGTGTTGCCTCACCTGGAAGGACTGTTTGGGGCCCTGAATGGTGGTAAGGGAGGAAGTGTAAGGACATGTGTAGCACTTGTTCCGCTTACAAGGATAAGTGCCAGGAGGGAGATCAGTGAGGAGGGATGGGGGGGACGAATGGATAAGGGAGTCGCGTAGGGAGCAATTACTGCGGAAAGCAGAGTGGGGGGGAGGGAAAGATGTGCTTAGTGGTGGGATCCCGTTGGAGGTGGCGGAAGTTACGGAGAATAATATGTTGGACCCGGAGGCTGGTGGGGTGGTAGGTGAGGACCAGGGGAACCCTATTCCTAGTGGGGTGACGGGAGGATGGAGTGAGAGCAGGTGTGCATGAAATGGGGAAGATGCGTTTGAGAGCAGAGTTAATGGTGGAGGAAGGGAAGCCCCTTTCTTTAAAAAAGGAGGACATCTCCCTCGTCCTGGAATGAAAAGTCTCATCCTGAGAGCAGATGTTGCGGAGACGGAGGAATTGCAAGAAGGGAATGGCATTTTTGCAAGAGACAGGGTGAGAAGAGGAATAACCCAGATAGCTGTGAGAGTCAGTAGGCTTACAGTAGACATCAGTAGATAAGCTGTCTCCAGAGTTAGAGACAGAAAGATCTAGTAAGGGGAGGGAGGTGTCGGAAATGGATCAGATAAACTTGAGGACAGGGTGAAAGTTGGAGGCAAAGTTAATGAAGTCAACGAGCTCAGCATGCGTGCAGGAAGCAGCGCCAATGCAGTCGTCGATGTATCGAAGGAAAAGTGGGGGACAGATACCAGAATAGGTGTGGAACATAGATTGTTCCACAAAGCCAACAAAAAGACAGGCATAGCTAGAACCCATATGGGTGCCCATAGATATATTTATTTTATTTATTTATTTTCTTTAAAGTTAAAAGTACATTTATTATCAAAGTACGTGTGCAGTATTCAACCCTGAGATTTGTTTTCCCACAGACAGCCACGAAACAATGAAACACCGTGGAACCTGTTCAAAGAAAAAGCTCAGACACCCAACGTGCAAAAAACAGAACAAATTGTGCAAACAACAAAAAGAAACAAGCGAATAAAACACAGAATATAAAACATCAAACCGCAGATTTCTTCAAGCAGTGCAGGAATGTTCAGTTTAGTTCAGTTCAGCTCAATCTCACGCCGTCACTCGTTGCCTGCAGGCCGCAGAGCCAGTCCGTCCTGACCAAAATCACACAAAATAGCAAAAAAAAGGAGCATCCAGAGATCAGAAACACATCATAACATGAACTACAGAGTCCCATCCACAGCGATCAAACCTTGCCCAAGGCCCAAGATTCCAAGGGGTACAGGAGCCTCAGGATCCAGACCACCAGGCTCAGGAACAGTTATTACCCCTCAACCATCAGGCAAGAGGTACAGGAGCCCCAGGACCCACACCACCAGGTTCAGAAACATTTATTGCCTCTCAACCATCAGGCTCCTGAACAAGAGTGGAAAACTTCAGGTCAGCTCAACTATGAACTGATTCGACAACCTAGTTTTTCATTGATTCTGTTGATTTCTTTGTTCTACTGTGAATGCCTGGAAGAAAATCAATCTCAGAGTAATGTATGGCCTCATATTCGTACTTTGACAATAAATTCACTTTGAACTTTGAACCTCTAAGGAAGAGATTGGTCAGGTAGGATTGGAGTGTGGTCCAACAGTGGGTAAATCTAGAGATTCCTGGACATGAAAGGACCTGTAGACAAAGCTGAAGAGCAAATGAGTTGTCCAGCTTGTGACTTGTAAATAACAAAAATACCAAGAAAAACCAGGCTGATTACAAAGAATCAGAAGGGAATTGAAAATCAGAAGAGAGACGGTAAGAGAGTATGAGTAAAGGTTAGTTGCCTCTGTGAAGAATGACATAAAGCATTCTGTTGAGTTGTATATAGAAAGGTGCATGTCTGGATGGGGACAAAATAAACTGCAAACTTCTCTATGGGTGCTGACAAACTAATTGTTTCATCAGATTAAGTGGTTAAATGGTTTATTTTAATGTCTGAGAATGTTTACAGTATTCTTACTCTTCACAGGCATCCATGAAAAAAACGAAAGAAGGAAATTGTGAGAAACACTAGACCCCAAAGCCCCCCACCCCTTCCACTCACAAGCAACAAGAGAACATCAACCCTTCCCCCTCTCCCCACTTGTTCCAACAAAAAGCAGCAGCCATCAACCATTACCAATTAACCTACTGACTGGTACGTCTTTGGACTGTAGGAGGAAACTGAAGGAAACCCACATGGTCACGAGGCCAACGCAGAGTTGGCAGCACTGCTCCGTTGGTAAAAAATGAAATCAAATCATTAGAAAGAGGTGACCGAGGGTCGGAAGGTGTTGAATCATTGCAGATACAGATAAAGAACTGCAAGGGTTAAAAAACCCTGATGGGAGTTGTATACACACCCCCAAACAGAGGTAAGGATGTGGCATACAAATCACAATGGGAGATGGAAAATGAATGCCAAAAGGGCAATGTCACAATAGTTATGAGGGAGTTTAATATGCTGGTAGAGTGAGAAAATCAGGTTGGTGCTGGATTCCAGGAGGAGGAATTTCTAGAGTGCCTACGAGATGGCTTTTTAGAGCAGCTCATGGCTGAGCCCACTCGAGGATCAACTATTCTGGATTAGGTATTGTGCAATGAACCAGAATTGATCAGAGAGCTTAAGGTATAAGAACCCTTAAGTGCAAGTGATCATAATATAATCAAATTCACACTGAAATTTGAGAAGAAGAGGTGCAAGTCAGATGTAGTGGAGTAAAGGAAATTACAGAGGCATGAGTGAGGAGATGGTCAGATTGGATTGGAAAAGAACACTGGCAGGGATGATGGCAGAGCAGTAGCGGCTGCAATTTCTGCAAGCAATACAGGAGACTCAGGATGTATACATCCAAAGGGGGGAAAGTATTCTCCAGGAAAGATGACACAACCATGGCTAACAAGGGAAGTCAAAGCCAACATGAAAGCCAAAGAGAGGGCATATAATAGAGCAACAATTAGAAAATAAGACCATAAGACATAGGAACAGAAATAGACCATTCTGCCCCTTGAGTCTGCTCCATCATTCAATCATGGTTGACCCTTACCTTCCCTCCTCAGCACCACTACCCAGCCTTCTCCCAGTAATCTTTCATGTCATGGCCAATCAAGAACTGATCAAGCACCGCCTTAAATACATCCAACAACCTGGTCACCTCAGCTGTCTGTGGTAATAAATTCCACAAATTCACTACCCTCTGGCTGAAGAAATTTCTCCGCAACTCTGTTTTAGATGGACACTCCTCTATCCTAAGGCTGTGCCTTCTTGTCCCAGACCCCCCCCAGCATGGGGAACATCCTTTCCACATCTACTCTGTCTAGGCCTTTCAATATTTGAAAGATTTCAGTGAGATCCCCCTCGATCCTTCCAAAATCAAAGCCCTGTCCCCTGCACCAGCCTCTCAGCCACGCATTTATCTACCAAATCATCCCATTTCTACCATCACTGCCGCGTGGCACAGGCAGCAATGCAAAGATTACTACCCTGGAGGTCCTGCTTGTCAGCTTTCTACCGAGCTGTCTAAGTTCTCTCTTTGCTTTTCTTTGCTTTGTCATTGGTACCAATATGTATCAAAATGTCTGGCTGCTCTCCCTCCCTCTCCATAATGCTGTGGACGCGATCTGAGACATCCCTGACCCTGGCACCTAGGAGTCAATATCGCTTCTGGGTGTCCTGTTCATATCTACAGAATTTCCTGTTTGTTCCTCTGAATATCAGAAGCAGTTTTGGGCCCCTTTATCTTAGAACGGATGTGCTGAAACTGGAGAGGGTTCAAAGGAGGTTCACAAAAATGATTCCAGGATTGAATGGCTTGTCACATTAAGAGTGTTTGATGGCTCTGGGCCTGTATTCACTGGAATTCATTAGAATGAGGAGTGATTTCATTGAAACCTATTGAATGGTGAAAGGCCTTGACAGAGTAGATGTGGAGAGGATGTTTCCTATGGTGGGAGAGTCTAAGACCAGAGTTCACAGCCTCAGAATAGAGGGGCATCCTTTTACAATAGAGATGAGGAGGAATTTCTTTAGCCAAGGAGTGGTGAATCTGTGGAATTTGTTGCCATAGGCAGCTGTGGAGGCCAAGACTTAAGTACGTTTGTATATTTAAGACATAGGTTGATAGATTCTTGATTGACATGAAGGGATAGGGGTATAAGGCAGGAGATTGGGGCTGAGAGAAAAATTGGATTGGCCATGATGAAATGGTGGAGCTGATTCGATGGGCCAAATGGCCGAATTCTGCTCCTATATCTTACAGTCTTATGGTCACAGAGAGAAGGTACAAACTCCTTACAGACCGTGGCGGTAATTGAACCCTGGTTGTCTGTGGTCTTCACTGCACTAGGTGCCACCCCATCTCAACTGGCCCTTTTTCTCACTAATGACAGAGAGATATCACTCCTGCCACAGCAAGAGGTGAGGCCAACAGCTCACTGTTTCAACGTTACTGTCTGCAGTGTCGCTTATTTCGGGTCAACAGTGAGACAAGCCCCATTCCTCCCTCACACCCACCCACCCACACACAGGGACAGTCATCCAACCCCAGGCCTCCAGTCTCCAGTCTCAGCCTGACCTCAGTGGAAAAAAGCCTGTCCATACCCCCCACAATTTTGCATACCTCGATCAAACCTCCTCTCATTCTCCTACACTCCAGGGAGAATGTCCTCAAGCATTCAAACGTTCCCTGTGCATAGCAGACTGATTATTGCTGCAGACAGTACAAGAAACAATGTGACAGATAGAGCGGTGCACAGGAAGGGTCTCAACTCAATCCAAAATATCAACTGTCCATCTCCTTCCAAACCTCTCCTGTCTATTTGTCTCCACAGATGCTGTCTGACCTGTTCTGATACGGCACATATCAAAAATTTGATTCCTGCCACATTGGACACCCACCAACATGATTACAGACAGAACTGCTCCAGGAACACTTTACAGTGGTAGTGATGAGAGAGGCCTCCGTCGATCAGGGTCAACCATGGATGTTGTGTCTGCACTACCTAGATACGCAAGTCAGGGCAGTACCATATGGACAGAAGGTTGTTGCTCATGCAGCAAGATCCCCCTCTCCAAGCATCTGATGAACCCAAAGGAATGGCAGAGACCGGTACAGTTTGGCACCAGCTGTGTCACAGAAGTTGCCAGTCAGTGTTGAACTTAACGTAGGGCTGCCTGAGGGATTTCAGCTCCAGAATTTTCCCTCAGGGTTTACTCCCAAAGCCTCTCCATGAGTGGGTGTACTCACAAGGCAGTGGAGATTTGAGATCAGCATTTTCCTTCTCCTAGGTGAGCTGCCAACCATGACTGACGAGACCCATCTGTCCAAAGCGACTGGTTTTAAAGTGCCAGTGACCCACATGTGCCCTTTCTCCTGTCAGTAGAAACGGTTCCTCCGGGCTTTGTAGCTGAGCCAGATGTGAAGGCCAGGAGCTGGACTTGGTTGTCAGAGGCTAGTTCAGGCGCACGCCATTGGGATAGTGGATAGGTAGTGGATCTTGTACCTATTACCACCCTCAGCTATAACAACGTTAACCCTTTACAACGGGTAGTCAAAACTACCCAACACATCACTGGCACCAGCCTACCCAGCATTAAACACAGAAAGGTGCCAATAAAGGGCAGGTGACATCATGAATGATCTCACTCCCACCCCCCTTTTTGTCACGGACTGTTTGTCCCACTCCCATCAGGACCACACCAGGACAACCAGACTCAAAAACAGTTACTTTCCCTGAGCAGTAAGTCTAATCAACACCCCCACACACTAACCCACCCCTCCACACCCCCAACCACAACCACTTTATCATTTCTTGACAGGCACCTTATGTACAGACACTCCTGTGCCTAATGTCACTTTATGGACACACAATCAATCTGTGTATAAATTAGCCTACGCGTTATATATTTTAATTGCAATTGCCAGACCTATGTATCTTACCCCTGTTCACTCTAGGAATTGGACCGTAAAATCACAAGATATAGGAGCAAAATTAGGCCATTCGGTCCATCAATTCTGTTCCACCATTCCATTATGGCTGTTTAGTTACCCTCTCAACCCCATTCTCCAGCCCTCTCTCCGTAACCTTTGATACACTTACTAATCAAGAAACTATCAGACTCCGTTTTAAATATACACAGTGACTTGGCTTCCCACAGTCGTTTGTGGCAATGAATTTCACAGAATCACTACTGCCTGGCTGAAGAAAGGTGTCAATTCAGCTGGGAGGGAGTAAGTTCAAAGGGGGTGTGGGGAACAAATTTATCTTTACAGAGAGAGTGCTGGGTACGCAGAACGCACTGCTAGGGTGGGGGAAGGCAGATTCGAGAGAGGCGTTTAAGACACTCTTGGACAGATGCATGAATTGTGATTTGGAATATAGACTTGGTGTAGCAGAGGCAGTTAGTTTAGTTAAGCATTTAATTATGACTTTAAGTAGTTTGTGGACCGAAATGTCTTTTCCTGTGCTATACTGTTCTATGACTTTCTATCTAGCCTCCTGCAGAATTCTCTGGAAATTCTACAGTGCCGTGCAAAACTCTTAGATACCTATATATAGCTGGGGTGTCAAAGACATTTGCAGTTCTGTATTTGTCAACGTGGAGCGGAGAGCGAGTTTGTAAATGTGGTGGAAGCAAAGGCCGTTGGGAATGGTGAGGATGAAGTGCCACGGGACGGATGAGGGACAGGTGGCAGAGAAGTGCTGGGGCAGGGGGTGGTGCGGGTGCCGACACACTCAGACCTGAGACGCCAGCCAAGATCGTTTGATTCCAAACAACTGGTTTATTGATCATTACACAATGTCTCTCTGGTGTTTCCTACTCCCCTCCCCTTTTCCCAACCATGATTGCCCTCTCCCTGTCCCCTTTCCCACTCAGTCCACAATCGAGACCCATATCAGCATCAGGTTTATCATCACTCACAGAACAGAGAACATTGAAGAGTACAGGACAGGAACAGGGCGTTCGGCCCATAATGATCGCTGAACCAACTCAATAAATCAAAAGCTCCCAAACACTAATCCCCCCACCTACACCATGTCCATATCTCTCTACCTTCCTTACATCCATGCGCCTATCCAAACGTCTCTTAAAAGCCTCTATATATATATATATGTATATGCCTCAGACTTTTGCTCAGCTCCGTACTTGCATAAAATTTACTTCCAGTAAGCGCAAAGGGTTTGTCACTACCGTCGTGAGAAAGTGCACTGTGTTTGAAATGACTTCCTACCAGCCACTAACTTTGACAGTTCCTGAGCATTTTTTCAGGAAGTGAAGAAGCAAATCGAGCAGCTTCTGTCTTTCAGCGACAGGGAATAAAGAAAGAACTGAAGCGTGAGCGGACTCCATATCGAAGCGCTGGAAATGCTCTCTCTCCGGGTTTGTCTCTGCACGGTCCTGTTGTCCGTCTCAGTCCGGGGATACAGTAGGTGTTTTCCATTGTCCGCCTATCTCCTCGTTGTCTCTCTCCTAAAGGCTCGTTTTACTTTCTGGTGAAGCGCGATTGATTTAGACGTTGGTTCTGCCAATGGAGGGTTGGTGTTGGGACCCTGTCCTTCCCTGAGTGCTGGGATGGACTGCCTGCTGGTGACGATGAAGCCCAGTACTACTGGGGAGAGACGTCCAAGTTTGATGCCCAGGTAAAGGCCGGGCACAATTCCAAGCCTGGGTGGTCTGGAATTTGGAGCGAAGCTGTAGCGTGGTGGTTAGTATGATGCTCCACAGTCCCTAAGACCCAGGTTCAATTCTCGCCGCTGTCTGTGCGTTCTTCAGTTCTGAATGCTATTGGCTTACTTTTATTGTTTTCACGATCTTTCCCCTCTGTACATTGGCTGTTCGATGGTCTTCAGAATCAGAACCAAGCTTAATATCACCGGCATATGTCGTGAAACTTGTTAGCTTTGTGGCAGCTGTACAATGCAATACATAATAACAGAGAAAAACTGAATCACAGTAAGTGTATACGGATATTTGTGAGCCTCCGACTCGCTCAGCTCGTGTTCGTCCAGGGGAAGAACCTTCAGCCCCGCCAACCTGGGTAATCGAGTTTGTGTGGATGCTGTGTAATGTACCCCAGTACAGACCCACAATGCAAACATCAGACAGTACACAATAAGCGATTAAATGATTGCACTTTATAAATCTTACTGTGACTATGTGGTTAGTGGGGAAACAAAATATAAAAGAAAAAGGAGCCACTCTATCAAAGTTAAACAGCTCGTGCACAATCGCTGGAGCTCAAGGAACAGGGTCTTCTCTCCACCATTCAATTTCCTCCGAACTCCGCGACCCTCGGACTGGGACCAACCACGGTGGTCTACCAGAGTGCTCCCAGCACGTCCTTCCTCTTCGCCTCTCCTCCCGAAACTTCCCGCACACTCACTCAGGTTCCCACACATACAGATAGAGTAACATGACTTCCATTGGTTAGTTCCCCATTATCTCTATAGTTATAACCCAAACATTTCAACTACAAAGAAACATTACCTCATCAGTTAACATTACAGAGAAACCATTTCATTATAACACTACAGAGAAGCCATTTTATTATTAGCAGTTAACAGCTAATATTACTGAGAACCCTACATTCTCCCCCCACCGAATTTAGTCATGTCCTCATGACATTCAGATAATTTGCCAACTCTTCCTGCAAAACACAGAGCCCGATCCAAGTGCAGAAAGCAGTGAATTAGCTCCCCAAAACAGTAGAGATCACATCCTGTTCTCCAGGCACTACATAGGCCAACCCCTCCGGGGGGCGGGGGGGGTGGTTTCCTAATTCGCTGAGACATCTGTAGTACCCCCTCTTCTAACTCTTCCGGCTCAGCCACTACTGGAGACACTTCAGGGCTACCTGGTGAAACCTCCCGTGACCTGTCACTCAAACCCCTCTGCAACTCGGAGTCCCCTGTCCCGGGTTCGGGCCTCCCTCCCTCTCCTCCAGAGGCCGGCTGCACTCTCTGTTGTCCACCGTAGCCCCCCTCACCTCCCCTGACGCAGTGGGAGAAGGGCCTGGAGTCTCTTCCTCCGTCATGGGGAAGTTAGCGAACGGCAGCATGTACCACTCATCCGAATCATCGCCTTCCGAATCAGTATCCCTTTCCGGGGCTGGGCAGTCTCTTTTGCGGTGGGCTCTTCCATCGCCCTGTGCTTCCACAGAGTCCTCGTACTAGGTGTAGACTCCAAGTCGGGCTCTAGGTCTACCTGCACCTCTTGTCCCAGGGGCAGCAGGTGGTTCCGATGGAGAATCTTGACAGGCCCATTCCCCTCCTCGGGCCTCATCCGGAAAACCAGTGGGTTTGGTTCGGCATCTGATTCTCCACCACATAGGGTGTGGCTGCCCAGTGGTCAGCTAACTTGTGCTTTCCAGGTAATCCCTGTCACGTACCCCGTGATGGGAATAAAGAACCAGCAGAGATGGAAAACACTTTGGAGTCCAGTATTGCTATAAACTAATAATATTTATTAGTAACTACACAATACAGTAATATAAATGTAGATAAATCAAACAAGTTAGCAATGATTATATATATAAGTATATCAGTAAGTGTGGAAATATACGTATGAAAAACCAAGCTTCTTAAAGTCCAGGGGTAAAAAGATACAGTCTTACGATGATGAGTAAAATTCAGTTCATTTCAGTTCGTGGTATTGAGTTGAGCAGTGATGGAGAGAGAGAGAGGGAGAGATTTGAGTCTTCAGGTGAGCTGACGCCGTCGATCTTCTCGTTGTCCTCCGAAATCCTTTAAAGGTCACTGACTGTGACTTTAACAAAGGAAACCGGTTTTCTGTGGTAGAGCTATCATGCAGACGAGGGTGGGCACATGGACAACTCCCCACCAGTCAACCCCTTTCCTCTTTCCACTGCAAAAGCAACTGGTCGATCCGCCTGATCGATCCTCCAAAACCCACTTTTTCTGCGGGCACAACAATGCTCAGACATGTGTCTGAGGTCTGTATCATCTGACCTCCTACTTACCTCACCGTTCTGGATACCAGCTGTCATTCAAATAACTCCTCCTTCCTCTCTCTGTGTAAGAAATGAAAGCAGGCAATGTCCTTGAGAAGTATCAACACGCTGCCAGAAATCATAACATCGAGTGTCCATCAAATAACACTGCCTTCGGTCACCATAGCAACCTAGGAGCATCTCGGTGCTGTCTCCAACTCAGCAGAAATCCAAAAGTTACTTCCAGTGCTTTCTCGTTCCTTAAAGTGACAGTCCAACAGTTAGTCTTCATCTCTCTCTCTCTTTCAAAACAACATGTCGGTGTTAAATAACTCTCTCTCTCTCTCTCTTCAAAAGCACAGTTAATAGGGGTAATTGAGCAGAGTTCATAGGGGTAATTCAGGAGCCTGTCACATCCCAGGTTCCTTATGAAGACTCGGTCTCCCAGCAGGAGTTGGGAGAACTTCACTTTCTGGTCATACCTCCTCTTATTTCCCCAATTCTGCTTGGCGGCTGCCACCCCAGCCAACTCGTAAGCCCTTTTCAGCTCTCTCCTCATGTCAGACACATACTTCAGATAACGCTTCGGCAGTACGTCACCCGCGTCAGTCCTGAAACAGAGGTCAATGGGCAACCTCACCTTGCGCCCAAACATCAGATAATAGTGTGAATATCCAGTAGCTTCATTACGTGTACAGTTGTAACAGTGAAACAGATGCCCAAAATGTTGACTCCATCTGCTCTTTTTGCTGATCTCCAGAGCCCCGAGCACTCTGCTTTGGACATTTTTAACTTGCACTGCACACTTATAACTGATTTTAACTGACATGTGGCTGTTGTGTTTTACTATTTATTGTTATGTTTATTATCTAGTGTTGTGTTTGTTATGTTATGATTGCACTGCCCCTGAGAAACATTGTCTCATTCTGCCCTGCAGAGCTGATGTATGGTTAGAATGACAATAAAGTTTTTTGAATCTTTGAATCTTTGAATGTCTAGCGAGGTCCGATTAAATCTCTCAGGCTGGGGATCGCCCTGCAGATGATAGGGCATGGTCCTCGATTTCTCAACCCCCAGCATGCCCAGTAACTCATAGATGAGCTTACTCTCAAAGTCCCGTCCCTGGTCACTATGTATCTGCTGGGGAAGGCCATTGTGCACAAAATACTTCTCCCATAACACTTTTGCCATCGTTAGTCACCCTCTGGTACCTGGTAGGAAAAACCTGAGCATATCTAGTGCAGTGGTCCGTGATGACTAAGACATTCGCCGTGTTGCTGGCATCGGGTTCTATGGACAGAAAATCCATACGCACAAAGTCCAGGGGCCCTGCACTCTGCAAGTGTGACAAAGGAGCGGCCTGCACAGGCAGTGCCTTTCGGCGTATGCAGTGAATGCACAGCCTGCAGTACTCTTCAACCTCCGACTTCATTCTGGGCCAGTAAAACTGGTCCTTGAGCAATCCATAGGTCTTTTCCACCACCAAATGTCCAGAACCATCGTGCATTGCCTTAACACAATCTTCCGATACTTCCCAGGCAGAACCAACTGCCAACGCCGAGGTCGGTCCGGGAGTGACGTTACTCGGTATAAAATTTGGTTCTTCAACTTCAACCAAGGCCATTCCCTCAGTAGTGGAGACACCCAAACGTGTTTCACCTTCTCCGCCCGCACCATATCCCCCTTTTCCACCGCATAACAAATAGCGCCAATGCCCGGGTCATCTCGCTGAGCAGTTGCCACTTCCCCAGGACTTAACTCCGGCAACTGCTTAGTCTTCAGAGCAGTCAGGTCACAGTAAACTGAGGGCAGGGTGTCATCAGAAACCCCCAATGGTCCACTGCGCGATCCAGCCTTTCCTTTTCCTCGGCCTTCACGGTGATAGCAAACGGACACATGGCCTTCACCCCAGGGGCAGGAACGCTCTCCCACTCCTCGTCCCTCTCCAGTTCCTCATGCATCCGTCGGGACAAAGTGTCTTCGTTACTTCAGGCTGAAATCGTAAACCGACAATGCCGCCAACCACCGACGGCCTGTAGCATCCAGTTTCGCCGAGGTCAGGATGTAAGTGAACGGGTTGTTGTCCGTCCTCACCTCAAACTTGGCCCCGCAGAGGAGGCCGTTCCCATCAATACTAGGTATACCGTTTCGGATACTGTTGGTGGGGACAGCGTACCCGGGACAAGTTGTAGTGGTCACGTCTCTGGCACCGAGACGGGACCCTCAGCTCAGAAGGGAAGGGGGGAAAAGAGGAGAGCAGTAGTGATAGGGGATTCGACAGTTAGGGGGACAGATAAGAGGTTCTATGGAAGAGATCGAGAATCCCGGATGGTCTGTTGCCTCCCTGGTGCCAGGGTCCACGATATCTCGGATCGAGTTCTCGGTATTCTCAGGAGGGAGGGTGAGTAGCCAGATGTCGTGGTCCATGCAGAGACCAATGATGTGGATAGGAAGGAGGAGGAGGTCCTGCAAAGAGAGTTTAGGGAGTTGGGTGCAAAGTTGAAGGACAGGACCTCTGGCTCCTACACCTGTGGGAAATGTGTCCAGATTCAGCTTCTGAAGGACCGTGTTGCAGCACTGGAGAGGAAACTGGATGACCTTAGGTTCATCTGGGAAAATGAGAGTTTTCTGGACAGGACCTGCAGTGAGGTCGTTACACCGAGGATACTGGAAGAGAGAAGGGGGACGACGATGAGCAAGGAAAGGATGCCTGAAGTACAGGAGACCCTGGGGGATGTGCCTCTCGTAAACAGATTCATCCTCTTGGAAGCTGTCGGGACAGAAGATGATGCCAGCCTGAGAGGTGGTCAGGTCTGCGAGTCAATAATTGGCGCTGAAGCAAAGCCAAGGAGACAGATGTCAGGCAGAGCCGTGGTAGTAGGGGACTCCATAGTGAGAGGTACAGAAAGGGGTTTCTGTGGCAACAGGTGAGATTTAAGGATGGTGTGTTGCCTCCCTGATGCCGGGATCCAGGATGTCACGGGCCGATTGCAGGGAATCCTCAAGGGAGAAGGTGAACATCCGGAAGTGGTGGCGCATATCGGCACAAATGACGTCGGGAAGAGGAGGAAGGACATTCTACAGCGCGACTTCAGAGAACTCGGAAGAAGGCTGAAAAGCAGGACCTCCAGGGTGGCTATCTCCGGTTTGCTTCCAGTTCCTCATGCTGGTGAGGGCAGGAACAGGAAGATAGGGTATCTGAATGTGTGGCTGAGGAGCTGGCGCGGGAAGCAGGGATTTAGATTCTTGGACCACTGGGGTATGTTTCGGGGTAAGGATGAATTGTACAAAAGGGACGGGTTGCACCTTAACAGGCGGGGGACCAGCATTCTGGCAGGCAGGTTTGTCACTGCTACACAGGTATGTTTAAACTAAGTAGTGGGGGGTTGGCGGGGGGGGGGACGAACTGGAAATATAAGGATGGAGATAAAGGGAAAGTGAGAATAAGAAAAGTTAAGAAAGACAGCAGAATCAACAGAGCAGAAAGCTCAAGAGGGGATCGTACAGTATGGCCAAGTGAAATAGGAATTGATACGGGAGGTGAGGGAAGTAATGAATTAAAAGTGTTGTATATGAATGCACGGAGTACAATAAATAAAGTGGATGAGCTTGAGACACAGTTGGAAATTGGTAAGTATGATGTTGTGGGAATAACAGAGACATTGCTTCAAGTGGACAGGGCCTGGGAAATGAATATTCAAGGGTATACGTCCTATCGAAAGGACAGACTGATGGGCACAGGGGGTGGGGTGGTTCTGTTGGTGAGGAATGATATTCAGTCCCTTGCGAGGGGGAACATAGAATCAGGAGACGTAGAGTCAGTATGGATAGAACTGACAAAGTCTAAGGGTAGAAAGACCCTAATGGGAGTTATCTACAGGCCCCTAAACAGTAGTCTGGATATGGGGTGTAAGTTGAATCAAGAGTTAAAATTGGCATGTCGCAAAGGTAATGCTACAGTTGTAATGGGGGATTTCAACATGCAGGTAGACTGGAGGAATCAGTTTGGTACTGGACCCCAAAAAAGGGAGTTTGTGGAGTCCCCCCGAGATGGATTCTTAGAACAGCTTGTACTGGAGCCTACCAGAGAGAATGGAATTCTAGATTTAGTGTTGTGCAATGAACCGGATTTGATCAGGGACCTCGAGGTGAAGGAGCCATTAGGAGGTAGTGACCATAATATGATGTTTTAATCTACAATTTGAGGGAGAAGGGAAACTCGGAAGTGTCGGTATTACAGTTGAACAAAGGGGACTATGGTGCTATGAGGGAGGAGCTGGCCAAAGTTCAATGAAACAATACCCTAGCAGGGATGACAGTGGAACAGCAATGGCAAGTGTTTCTGTGAATAATGTGGAAGGTGCAGGATCAGTTCGTCCCAAAGAGGAAGAAAGATCCTAAGGGGAGTAAGGGGAGGCCGTGGCTGACAAGGGAAGTAATGGACAGTATAAAAATCAAAGAGAAGAAGTATAACATAGCAAAGTTGAGTGGGAAGCCGGAGGATTGGGAAACTTTTAAAAAGCAACAGAAGGTAACTAAAAAGGCAATACGTGGAGAAAAAATGAGGTACGAAGGTAAACTAGCCAAGGATATAAAGGAGGATAGTAAAAGCTTCTTTAGGTATGTGAAAAGGAAAAAAATAGTTAAGACCAAAATTGGGCCCTTGAAGACAGAAACGGGTGAATTTATTATGGAGAACAAGGAAATGGCAGATGAGTTGAACAGGTACTTTGGATCTGTCTTCACTAGGGAAGACGCAAACAATCTCCCAGATATAATAGTGGCCAAAGGACCTAGGGTAATGGATGAACTGAAGGAAATTTATATTAGGCAGGAAATGGTGTTGGATAGGCTGTTGGGTCTGAAGGCTGATAAGTCCCCGGGACCTGATGATCTGCATTCCAGGGTACTTAAGGAGGTGGCTTTAGAAATCGTGGACGCATTGGTAATCATTTTCCAATGTTCTATAGATTCAGGATCAGTTCCTGTAGATTAGAGAGTGGCTAATGTTGTCCCTCTCTTCAAGAAGGGAGGAAGAGAGAAAACAGGGAATTATCGACCGGTTAGCCTGACGTCGGTGGTGGGAAAGATGCTGAAGTCAATTATAAAACATGAAATTATGACACATCTGGATGGTAGTAACAGGATTGGTCCGAGTCAGCATGGATTTACGAAGGGGAAATCGTGCTTGACTAATCTTCTGGAATTTTTTGAGGATGTAACTATGAAAATGGACAAGGGAGAGCCAGTGGATGTAGTGTACCTGGACTTTCAGAAAGCCTTTGATAAAGTCCCACATAGGAGATTAGTGGGCAAAATTAGGGCACGTGGTATTGGGAGCAGAGTACTGACAAAGATTGAAAATTGGCTGGCTGACAGAAATCAAAGAGTAGCGATTAACAGGTCCCTTTCGGAATGGCAGGCGGTGACCAGTGGGGTACCGCAGGATTCAGTGTTGGAACTGCATCTGTTTACAATATATATTAATGATTTAGATGAGGGAATTAAAAGTAACATTAGCAAATTTGCCGATGACATAAAGCTGGGTGGCAGAGTGAAATGTGAGGAGGATGTTATGAGTATGCAGGGTGACTTGGACAGGCTGGGTGAGTGAGCAGATGCATGGCAGTTTAATGTGGATAAATGTGAGGTCTTAAAACGCAAGCAACAGGAAATCTGCAGATGCTGGAAATTCAAGCAACACACATCAAAGTTGCTGGTGAACGCAGCAGGCCAGGCAGCATCTCTAGGAAGAAGTACAGTCGACGTTTCAGGCCGAGAGGTTATCCACTTTGGTGGTAAGAACAGGAAGGCAGATTATTATCTAAATGGAGTCAAGTTAGGAAAAGGGGAAGCACAACGAGATCTAGGTGTTCTTGTACCTCAGTCACTGAAAGCAAGCATGCAAGTACAGCAGGCAGTGAAGAAAGCTAATGGCATGCTGGCCTTCATAACAAGGGGAGTTGAGTACAAGAGTAAAGAAGTCCTTCTGCAGTTGTACAGGGCCCTGGTGAGACCACACCTGGAGTACTGTGTGCGGTTTTGGTCTCCAAATTTGAGGAAGGACATTCTTGCTATTGAGGGAGTGCAGCGTAGGTTCACAAGGTTAATTCCCGGGATGGCAGGACTGTCATATGTCGAAAGATTGGAGCGACTGGGCTTGTTTACTCTGGACTTTAGAAGGCTGAGAGGGGATCTTATTGAAACATATAAGATTTTTAAGGGAGCTTTTAAAGATAGCGGAATCAAAGGTTATGGGGATAAGGCAAGAACTGGATACTGACTGTGGATGATCAGCCATGATCACAGTGAATGGCGGTGCTGGCTCGAAGGGCCGAAGGGCCTACTCCTGCACCTATTGTCTATCATCTATTGTCTTGACCTCCAGCGTTGCAATGTCAGGATTGCTACCCATGCCACGTGCTAGTGCGGCTAGAAACAGGAAGATAATGTAGTTAAATACGTGGTTAAGGAGATGGTGCAGGACGGAGGGCTTCATGTTTCTGAACAATTGGGTTTTGTTCCAGGGAAGGTGGGACCTGTTCCGACGGGACGGGTTGCACCTGAACTGGAGGAGGGACTAACATCCTTGTGGGAAGGTTTACTAGTGCTGCTCCGGGGGGTTTAAACTAGGTTTGCAGGGGGAGGGGAACCAGAGTGTTAGAGCAGATAGTGAGGTGGAGGAGGATAAAGGTCATCTGAGAACTGCAAGTATAGTGCACGAAGTAAAACCAGATCTAGCATATAAAGAGGCTTTGAGGAAAGAGAAGCAGAATAAACGGTGTAAAGGTAGTAAGGTAGAAGGGCTGAAATGTGTGTACCTCAATGCAAGAAGCATCAGGAACAAAGGTGATGAACTGAGAGCTTGGATACATACATGGAATTATGATGTAGTGGCCATTACAGAGACTTGGCTGGCACCAGGGCAGGAATGGATTCTCAATATTCCTGGATTTCAGTTCTTTAAAAGGGATAGAGAGGGGGGAAAAGGGGAGGAGGGGTGGCATTACCGGTCAGGGATACTATTACAGCTACAGAAAGGGTGGGTAATGAAGCAGGATCCTCTTTTGAGTCAGTATGGGTGGAAGTCAGGAACAGGAAGGGAGCAGTTACTCTTTTGGGAGTATTCTATAGGCCCCCTGGTAGCAGCAGAGATACTGAGGAGCAGATTGGGAGGCAGATTTTGGAAAGGTGCAAAAACAACAGGGTTTTATCAAGGGTGACTTTAACTTCCCTAATATTGATTGGCACCTGATTAGTTCCAAGGATTTAGACCGGGCAGAGTTTGTTAACTGTGTCCAGGATGGATTCTTGTCAAAGTACGTTGACAGGCCGACTAGGAGGAATGCCATACTAGATCTAGTATTAGGTAATGAACCGGATCAGGTCACAGATTTCTCAGTGGGTGAGCATCTGGGGGACTGTGACCACCACTCCCTGGCCTTTACCATTATCATGGAAAAGGATAAAATCAGAAAGGACAGGAAAATTTTTAATTGGGGAAGGCAAATTATGAGACTATAAGGCTAAAACTTGCGGGTGTGAATTAGGATGATGTTTTTGCAGGGAAATGTACTATGGACATGTGGTCGATGTTTAGAGATCTCTTGCAGGATGTTAGGGATAAATTTGTCCCGGTGAGGAAGATAAAGAATGGTACGGTGAAGGAACCATGGGTGACAAGTGAGGTGGAAAATCTAGTCAGGTGGAAGAAGGCAGCATACATGAGGTTTAGGAAGCAAGGATCAGATGTGTCTATTGAGGAACATAGGATAGCAAGAGAGGAGCTTAAGAAGGGGCTGAAGAGAGCAAGAGGGGGGCATGAGAAGGCCTTGGCGAGTAGGGTAAAGGAAAATCCCAAGGCATTCTTCAATTATGTGAAGAACAAAAGGATGACAGGAGTGAAGATAGGACTGATTAGAGATAAAGGTGGGAAGATTTGCCAGAATGGTACCGGAGGATTGGAGGGAGGCGAATGTTGTCCCCTTGTTCAAAAAAGGTAGTAGGGATAGTCCGGGTAATTATAGACCAGTGAGCCTTACGTCTGTGGTGGGAAAGCTGTTGGAAAAGATTCTTGGAGATAGGATCTCTGGGCATTTAGAGAATCATGGTCTGATCAGGGACAGTCAGCATGGCTTTGTAAAGGGCAGATCATGTCTAACAAGACTGATAGAGCCCTTTGAGGAGACGATCAGGCATATAGATGAGGGTAGTGCAGTGGATGTGATCTACATGGATTTTAGTAAGGCATTTGACAAGGTTTCACATGGTAGACTTAATCAGAAAGTCAGAAGGCATGGGATCCGGGGAAGTTTGGCCAGATGGATTCAGAATTGGCTTGCCTGCAGAAAGCAGAGGGTCGTGGTGGAGGGAGTACATTCGGATTGGAGGGTTGTAACTAGTGGGGTCTCACAAAGATCGGTTCTGGGACATCTACTTTTTGTGATTTTCATTATTGACCTGGATGTCGGGGTAGAAGGGTACGTTGGCAAGTTTGCAGACGACACAAAAGTTGGTGGTGTTGTGGATAGTGTAGTGGATTGTCGAAGATTGCAGAGAGACATTGATAGGATGCAGAAGTGGGCTGAGAAGTGGCAGATGGAGTTCGACCCAGAGAAGTGTGAGGAGGTACACTTTGGAAGGACAAACTCCAAGGCAGAGTACAAAGTAAATGGCAGGATACTTGGTAGTGTGGAGGAGCAGAGGGATCTGGGGGTACATGTCCACAGATCCCGAAAAGTTGCGTCACAGGTAGATCGGGTAGTGAAGAAAGATTATGGGGTGTTCACTTTCATAAGTCGAGAGATAGAGTTTAAGAGTTGTGAGGTAATGATGCAGCTCTATAAAACTCTGGTTAGGCCATACTTGGAGTACCGTGTCCAGTTCTGGTCGCCTCACTATAGGAAGGATGTGGAAGCATTGGAAAGGGTACAGAGGAAATTTACCAGGATGCTGCCTGGTTTAGAGAGTATGCATTATGATCAGAGATTAAGGGAGCTAGGGCTTTACCCTTTGGAGAGAAGGAGGAAGTCCCCCACAAACCTGCCTGTCCAGGTAGACCCACTGTCTCAGCTTGCTCCTGCCCCACCGAACTCATTTCTGCATACCTCGACACTGTTTTATCCACCCTTGTTCAATCCCTTCCTACCTATGTTCATGACACTTCTCACGCTCTGAAACTTTTCGATGATTTTAAGTTTCCAGGCCCCCACCGCTTTACTTAAACCATGGATGTCCAGTCCCTATATACTTCCATTCCCCCATCAGAAAGGTCTCAAAGCTCTCCGCTTCTTTTTGGATTCCAGACCTAACCAGTTCCCCTCTACTACCACTCTGCTCCGTCCAGCGGAATTAGTCCTTACTCTTAAATATTTCTCCTTTGGCTCCCCCCACTTCCTCCAAAGTAAAGGTGTAGCCATGGGCACCCATATGGGTCCTAGCTATGCCTGCCTTTTTGTTGGCTTTGTGGAACAATCTATGTTCCAAACCTATTCTGGTATCTGTCCCCCACTTTTCCTTCGCTACAGCGATGACTGCATTGGCGCTGCTTCCTGCACGCATGCTGAGCTCGTTGACTTCATTAACTTTGCCTCCGACTTTCATCCTGCCCTCAAGTTTACCTGGTCCATTTCTGACACCTCCCTCCCCTTTCTACATCTTTCTGTCTCTATCTCTGGAGACAGCTTATCTACTGATGTCTACTATAAGCCTACTGACTCTCACAGCTATCTGGACTATTCCTCTTCTCACCCTGTCTCTTGCAAGAATGCCATCCCCTTCTCGCAATTCCTCCATCTCCGCCACATCTGCGCTCAGGATGAGGCTTTTCACTCCAGGACGAAGGAGATGTCCTCCTTTTTTAAAGAAAGGGGCTTCCCTTCCTCCACCATCAACTCTGCTCTCAAACGCATCTCCCCTATTTCACGCACATCTGCTCTCACTCCATCCTCCCGCCACACCTACCACCCCACCAGCCTCCGGGTCCAACATATAATTCTCCGTAACTTCCGCCACCTCCAACGGGATCCCACCACTAAGCACATCTTTCCCTCCCCCCACTCTGCTTTCCGCAGGGATCGCTCCCTACGCGACTCCCTTGTTTATTCATCTCCCCCATCCCTCCCCACCGATCTCCCTCCTGGCACTTATCCTTGTAAGAGGAACAAGTGCTGCACATGCCCTTACACTTCCTCCCTCACCACCATTCAGGGCCCCAGACAGTCCTTCCAGGTGAGGCAACACTTTACCTGTGAGCCGGCTGGGGTGATATACTGCGTCTGGCGCTCCCGATGCGGCCTTCTATATATTGGCAAGACCCGACGCAGACTGGGAGATCGTTTCGCTGAACACCTACGCTCTGTACGCCAGAGAAAGCAGGATCTCCCAGTGACCACACACTTTAATTCCACCTCCCATTCCCACTCTGATATGTCTATCCACGGCCTCCTCTACTGTAAAGATGAAGCCACACTCAGGTTGGAGGAACAACACCTTATATTCCGTCTGGGTAGTCTCCAACCTGATGGCATGAACACTGACTTCTCAAACTTCTGCTAATGTCCCACCTCCCCCTCGTACCCCATCCGTTATTTATTTATTTATATACACACTTTCTTTTTCTCTCTCTCCTTTTTCTCCCTCTGTCCCTCTCACTATACCCCTTGCCCATCCTCTGGGCTTCCTCCAACCTTTTCTTTCTCTCTTGGCCTCCTGTCCCATGATCCTCTCATATCCCTTTTGCCAATCACCTGTCCAGCTCTTGGCTCCATCCCTCCCCCTCCTGTCTTCTCCTATCATTTTGGATCTCCCCTCCCCCTCCCACTTTCAAATCTTTTACTAGCTCTTCTTTCAGTTTGTCCTGACGAAGGGTCTCGGCCCGAAACGTCGACTGTACCTCTTCCTAGAGATGCTGCCTGGCCTGCTGCGTTCACCAGCAACTTTGATGTGTGTTGCCTGGAGCACTCTGCCTGCAGAGGTGTTACAGACAGATACATCAGAGATTTTTAACAGACGTTTAGGTCGGCACATGGATGTGAGGAAAATGGAAGGGAATGGACATTGTGCAGGCAGAGGGGATTAGTTTAGTTGGTCATTGGATCACTAATTTAATTGGTTCAGCACAACATTGTGGGCCGAAGCGCCTGTTCCTGTGCTCGACTGTTCTGTGTTCTATGTTCTCGTGTTAAATAGAGTAAATCTATGATCATCTGCTGTTGAGAAATCCTGGTTGTTCCCTACCCGGCTCACCAGGTGCCTGTGGTTCACGGCGTCACTCTGCTTCCCATTTCCAGAGAATAAAAATGAACTTCTGACATCACGATCTACCACCACGGGAGGAACACACGGAATGCTGCAGGATCTGAGCAGGTCAGGCAGTGTCTATGGAGGGGAATAAACAGTCAATGCTTTGACCTGACACCCTTCACCAGGACTGGAAAGGAAGGGGAAAGATGCCAGAATATGATGGTGGGGGAGTGGGACTGGCTGGGTTGTTCTTACACAGGGCCAGTATGAACTCAATGGGCTGAATGGCCTGCTGAATGCTGCAACTGTTCTGTCACTCTGAGGTAATTCCAGGAGCTCTCCTCCGTAACCGGTGCCCCCGATTCTCCAATCACTTCGCCTCCTGAAAATGAAATGGCAGGATTGTAAAAGCCATTAGACCCAGGGAACAGACGACAATGACAAACCCCCGAAACCCCGACTCGACCCCAGCCTGTAACACAGTATGGTTCATTCAGAGTCTGAGGTGAACAGGTTTGTCACCAAAGACACTGGAAAATTTCGATAGATATACCTGGAGAGCATTCTGGTCTGGAGGGGTCACTGCTCAGGATCAGAAAGAGCAGCAGAAAGTTGTAAGCTCAGTCAGCTCCATCACGAGCACTAGTGTCCCCAGCATCCAGGACACCTTCAAAATGCAATGCCTCAAAAAGGCAGCATCCATCATTACAGACCCCCAGCACCCAGGACCTGCCCTCTTCTCATTGCTACCATCAGGGAGGAGGTACAGGAGCCCGAAGGCACACACTCAATGTTTCAGGAACAGCTTCTTCCCCTCTGCCATCAGATTTCTGAATGGTCAATGAATCCATGAGCACTTCCTCAGTACTTTTTCACTCTTTTACCACAACTTATTTATTTACTTTCCTTATTTTATATGCACTTACCGTAATTTACAGATTTTATTATTATACATTGCTTTGTACTGCTGCTGCAAAATAACAAATTTCATGACATACACCAGTGATGTAATCTTGTTGTCTATTCCATTGTTTTAGAAACATAGAAAACCTACAGCACAATACAGACTCTTCGGCCCACAAAGCTGTGCCGGATATGTCCTTACCTTAGAAAGATCCCTCTGATCCGCCACACTGCCAAGAGTCTCACCATTAATACTGTATTCTGCCATCATATTTGACCTACTAAAATGAACCACCTCACACTTATCTGGGTTGAACTCCATCTGCCACTTCTCAGCCCAGTTTTGCATCCTATCAATGTCTCGCTGCAACGTCTGACAGCCCTCCACACTATCCACAACACCACGAACCTTTGTGTCATCAGCAAATTTACTAACCCCTCCCTCCATTTCCTCATCCAGGTCATTTATAAAAATCATGAAGACTAGGGGTCCCAGAACAGATCCCTAAGGCTGGTCACCGACCTCCATGTAGAATCTGACCACCCTTTGCCTTCTGTGGGCAAACCAATTCTGGATCCACAAAGCAATGTCCCCTTGGATCCCATGCCTCCTTACTTTCTCAATAAGCCTTGCATGAGGTACCTTGTCAAATGCCTTGCTGAATTCCATATACACTACATCTACTACTGTTCCTTCATCAATGTGTTTAGTCACATCCTCAAAAAATTCAATCAGGCTTGTAAGGCACAACCTGCCTTTGACAAAGCCATGCTAATTATTCCTAATCATATTATACCTCTCCAAATGTTCATAAATCCTGCCTCTCAGGATCTTTTCCATCAACTTACAAACCACTGAAGTAAGACTCACTGGTCTATATTTTCCTGTGCTATCTCTACTCCCTTTCTTGAATAAGGGAACAACATCCACCACCCTCCAATCCTCCGGAACCTCTCCCGTCCTCATTGATGCAAAGATCATTGCCAGAGGCTCAGCAATCTCCTCCTTCACCTTCCACAGTAGCCTGGCGTACATCTCATCTGGTCCTGGAGACTTATCCAACTTGATGCTTTCCGAAAGCTCCAGCACATCTTCTTTCTTAATATCTACAAGCTCAAGCTTTTCAGTCCACTGTAAGTCGCCAAGATCCTTTTCTGTAGTGAATACTGAAGCAAAGTATTCATTAAGTACCTCTGCTATCTCTTCCGATTCCATACACACTTTTCCACTGTCACACTTGATTGGTCCTATTTTTTCACATCTTATCCTCTTGCTCTTCACATACTTGTAGAATGCCTTGGGGTTTTCCTTAATCCTGTCTGCAAGGCCTTCACATGGGCCCTTCTGGCTCTCCCAATTTCATTCTTAAACTCCTTCCTGCGAGCCTTATAATCTTCTAGATTAGTATCATTACCTAGCTTTTTGAACCTTTCATAAGCTCTTCTTTCCTTCCTGACTAGATTTACAACAGCCTTTGTACACCACGGTTCCTGTACCCTACCATCTTTTCTCTGTCTCATTGGAACATACCTATGTAGAACGCCACACAAATATCCCCTGAACATTTGCCACATTCCTTCCGTACAATTCCCTAAGAACATCTGTTTCCAATTTATGCTTCCAAGTTCCTGTCTAATAGCCTCATATTTCCCCTTTCCCCAATTAAACGCTTTCCTAACTTGTCTGTTCCTATCCCTCTCCAGTGCAATGGTAATTGTGATCACTATCTCCAAAATGCTCTCTCACTGAGGGACCTGACATCTGACCAGGTTCATTTCCCAATACCAGATCAAGTACAGCATCTCCTCTTGTTGGCTTATCTACATATTGTGTCAAGAGACCTTCCTGAACACACCTAACAAACTCCACCCCATCTAAATCGATCGTTCCAGGGAGATGCCAATCGATATTTGGGAAATTAAAATTTCCCACCATGACAATCCTGTTATTATTACACCTTTCCAGAATATTATGTTATGGTATTGTTACACCGTTTGTAACTATATGTTATAATTATGTGGTTTTGTCAGTTTTTTCAGTCTTGGTTTGTCCTGTATTTTGTGATATCACACCGGGGGAAATAATGTATCATTTCTTAATGCATGCATTACTAAATGACAATAAAAGAGGATTACGTGTCTTCATAATCATTATATGTCTCCCTATCTGCTCCCTGATGTCCCTGTTACTATTGAGTGGTCTATAAAAAACACCCAGTAGAGTTATTGACCCCTTCCTGTTCCTAACTTCCACCCACAGAGAGTCCGTAGACAACCCCTCCATGTCTTCCTCCTTTTCCATGTCTGTGACACTATATCTGATCAACTTTGCCATGCCCCCACCTCTTTTGCCTCCCTCCCTGTACTTTCTGAAACATAGAAAGCCTGGCACTCGAAGTAACCATTCTTGCCCCTGAGCAATCCAGGTATCTGTAATGGCCACAATATCACAGTTCCAAGTACTGATCCTCACTCTAACCTCATCCGCTTTGTTCATAATACCCCTTGCATTAAAATAGACACATCTCAGACCATCAGTCTGAACACTTCCCTTCTCTATCACCTGCCTATCCTCCCTCTCTGACTGTCTCCAAGCTTTCTCTATTTGTGAGCTAACCACCTGTTCCTCAGTCTCTTCAGTTCGGTTCTCACCCCCCTGTAATTCTAGTTTAAACTCTCTTCAACAGCCTTTGCAAGGATATTGGTCAGCTGGGATTCAAGTGTAACCCGTCCTTTTTTTACAGGTCACACCTGCCCCAAAAGAGGTCCCAATGATCCAGAAATCTGAATCCCTGCCCCCTGCTCCAATCCGTCAGCCACGAATTTATCCTCCACCTCACTCTATTCCTATGCTCACTGTCACATGGCACAGGCAGTAATTCCAAGATTACTACCTTTGTGGCCCTGTTTCTCAATTATTTAATTTACTTTTCTTATTTTTATGTACTTACTGTAATTTATTGATTTTATTATTATGCATTGCTTTGTACTGCTGCTGCAAAACAACAAATTTCATGACATACAGCAGCAGTCCCCAACCACTGGGCCGCGGACCGGTACCGGGTCGCAAAGCATGTGCTACCGGGCCACGAGGAAACGATATGGCTTGGCGATATGAGTCAGCTGCACCTTTCCTCATTCCCTGTCACGCGCACTGTTGAGCTTGAACGCACGTGACGTCATTACCCGCGTGTCATCCATGTCAGCGCAGGAAGGAGGTCAACACTTCGAGCTTGCAAATGACGGCGGGCTGAAAAGTATGTTTGACATAACATCTCTGCCGGCATTCTGGATCAAAGTCAAGGCTGAATATCCTGAGGTAGCTGCGAAAGCACTGATAACGTTGCTTCCATTTCCAACATATCTCTGCAATGAATGCAACGAAAACTAAATTGCGGAATAGACTGGACATAAGGAACCCCCTTCGAGAATCGCTGTCTCCCATCACCCCTCGATAGGACCGTCTTGTTGCAGGGAAACAAATATTCAGCCCAGGGCTCCCATTGATTCAGCGATATTGGTGCATTGCAATGATTTTATATGTTCATACGGGGAAGATATGCGCTGTGTGTTTAATATCCAAACGTTACTTAAAATGTAATGATGCTATTGACTTATAAGTGACTTATATAACCATATAACAATTACAGCACGGAAACAGGCCATCTCTGCCCTTTTAGTTCGTGCCGAACGCTACTCTCACCTAGTCCCACCGACCTGCACTCAGCCCATAACCCTCCATTCCTTTCCTGTTCCTATACCTACCCAATTTATCTTTAAATGATAATATCGAACCTGCCTCTACCACCTTCTACTGTAAGTTCGTTCGACACTTACTTCAAGCTTCCCTGATAATTGACTTATCACTATATTCATGCGTGGAAAATATGTGCTGTGTGTTTAATATTAAATTCGTTAGATAAACCCTTTTAGAAACGAAATTGAGTGTATTAGCCACTTATCACCTATATTCCGGTCGTGATTAACACCCCCCCCCCCACCCCCGGAGCAGAATTGCCAAAAACGATTTGCAGGAAAAAAAATCGGTATGTACACGCACGCGCACTGGTGCCCACGCAAGGCTTCATGGCCATTGTAGTCTTTCTCGGGGTAAACAGAACGTATTTCACTGCTACTCTTGTCCATTGGCAACCCTACCCGCCCCCTGCCCCCCCGGGGGCCGGTCCACAGTGCAAAAAAGGTTGGGGACCCCTGACATACAGTACACCAGTGATGCAGTCTCATTGTTTATTCTATTGTTTTCTATATTAAATCTGATTCTGATTCTGATTCTGACGTAAACCCCACTCCGGACTCTACAGCATCACACCGCAGCGTGTACCCCACTCCCGAGTATCCATTATTGCACATATGAACTCCCCAGCCTGGACACTCCAATGGATCACAGCCTGTACCCAGTCCTGGCTATCCATTACTGCTCATTTCATTGTCAGGCCCTGCTGGTGTATCTGGAAGATCGCTGAAAGCCTGTGTCAATCAACTGGTGGGGAAGATGAAGGATATCTTCAATCCCTCACGACTGCAGTCAGAGGTCCCCACCTGCTTCAAAAGGGTAACAATCATACCGGTGCCCAAGCAGAGCAGGGTGAGTTGCGTTAACGACCCTCACCCAGGGGCACTCACATCTACTGCCATGAAATGCCGTGAGAGGTCACTCTCGGCTGGAATCCACTCCTGCCTCAGGAGGAACCTGGGCCCATGGCAATTTGCCTGTCACCACAACAGGTCTACAGCAGATGCAATCTCATTGGCTTCTCATGTTGTCTTGGGTCACCTGGACAACAGCAAAACCTTTGTACTGCTTATTTCATTGAGATATTTATCGATATTTATTGTAAATAATCGTTTTTATTTTTACGCTTTGCACTGTACGGCTGCGGCAAAACAACAAATTTCACAACAGGTGCCGGTGATATTAAACCTGATTCCGATTCCCCTCATCCCAGTTGCACCCCTCCCATGTCAGAGCCCAGCCTGTTACTCACTCCCCTGGTTTGATGGTCAAGTCAGGCCCACTGACAGCTGAAGATCCACACAGTGAAACTCCATGTCTGTTCCCCAGATTTTTCACCCACTTTCCCCACCTTCCCCACTCTTGACCCGGTTCCACCTGCCAGACGCATCTCCCCAACGGGTCCCATTCTCATCTCACATTATCAGGCTCTAGGACTGAGAGCCCTGAGTGACCCTCCTTCAAGCAACTGATTACAATCACTTCTCTCCATCTGAATCTCCTTTCCTTCCCTCTTCTCCATCCATCACCACTGACCACATCTCCCATCTCCCTTCCCCCTTCCATACCCAGCACAGCCTGCCCTTACCCTCGTACCCCACCTCAATCCATCAATCACCTCAGAGTCCGGTCTCTCCACTGATAAATCCATTGATCACATCAGACTCGTCTCACCCCACCTCAAACCATCAGTCACCTCTGATTCCTGTCTAAAACATCATAAATCCATCAATCACCTCAGACTCCTGTCTAACCCCTCCTCAATCCATCAATCACCTCAGACTCCTGTCTAACCCCTCCTCAATCCATCAATCACCTCAGACTCCTGTCTCACCCCTCCTCAATCCATCAATCACCTCAGACTCCTGTCTCACCCCTCCTCGATCCATCAATCACCTCAGACTCCTGTCTAACCCCTCCTCAATCCATCAATCACCTCAGACTCCTGTCTCACCCCTCCTCAATCCATCAATCACCTCAGACTCCTGTCTCACCCCTCCTCGATCCATCAATCACCTCAGACTCCTGTCTCACCAGTCCTCAATCAGTCAATCCCCTTTCCTTTCACTCTGGCCATTCAACAGCCCTCTATCAGTCCCGATGCAAGCCCAAAATTTCAGTGTTCTTTTACCCCCACAGTTGTTCAAATATCGACCACTGTCCACCCGTCCTCCCACTCACACACTCTCTGTCACTCACTCATTCACTCTCTCTCACGCAATCCCTGTCTCACTCACTCCCAGTATCTCTCTCTCTCTGCAGACTATTCACTCAATGGTTGGTCAATGTCCGGCGCTGATGTGGTCTCAGCGGTGGAAGGAGTCTCCGCTGTGTTACCGTGTACTTTCACCCACCTACCCAAAAACCTCGTCCCTTCCGGCACCGTGATCTGGTACAGGGAGAAACCAGGGGCAAGAAAACCGGTACTTAACTGCTCATATCCCGATTCCGGTCGCTCCTGGTGCGATACAACACTGAAGACTGGAGGAGGGCGGTTCGGATTCGTGGGGAACCTCAGTCGGAGAGATGCCTCGATAATGGTGCAGCGTCTGAACCGGAGTGACGGTGGTTGGTATCAGTGCCGGGTGGAGCTCAATGTTGGTAAATTTGAAACGGTGGTTCTAACAAATCTGTCTGTGAGAGGTGAGGACGATGTTCAAACATTGAGTTGTAAAACTACACTAATCATTTCACATTTTGTCTCCCTGAAAATTTATTTTATTCATAATCTACAAGTACATTTTGCAGGATAATCATGACAAATTGCACGTGATTGTCATGTGCACATCACATAGAACACTACAGCACCGTACAGGCTCTTCAGCCCACAATGTTGTGCTGACCCTTTAACCTGCTCCAAGATCAATCTAACCCTTGCCTCCCACATACCCTCCATTTCTATAACCTAGCCCCTCTCTCCTTCCCTCTCCCCCTCCCCCTCTCTCTCTCCCCCCTCTCTCTCTCCCCCCTCTCTCCCTCCACCTCTCTCCCTCTCTCCCTCTCTCCCTCTCTCCCTCTCTCCCTCTCCCCCTCTCCCCTCTCCCCCTTCCTCTCCCTCTCCCCCTCCCTCCCCCTCCCTCTCCCTCTCCCTCTCTCTCTCTCCCTCCCTCCCTCCATCATTCTCTCTGTCCCTCTCTCACTCTCCCAGTCTCTCAGTCTCCCTCCCCCTCTCTCCTTCTCCTCCCCCTTCTCCTCCCCCTCCCTCCCCTCTCTCCCTCTCCCCACCTCCCCCTCTCCCTCCCCTCCCTCTCCTCCTCTCTCCCCTTCCCTCCCCCTCTCCCTCTCTCCCCCTCCTCCTCCTTCTCCCCTTTCCCTTCTCTCCCTCTCCCTCCTTCTCTCCCCTCCCCCTCCCCTCCCTCTTTCCCTTTCCCTCTCCCTCTCCATCTCCCCTCCCCCTCCCTCTCCCGCTCTCTATCCCTCCCACTCTCCCTAACCCTCCCTCTCCCTCTCCCTGTCCCTCTACCTCCACCTACCCCTCTCCCTATCCCTCTCGCTCTCTCTCTCCCTCCCTCCCTCGCCTGCCCTCCCACTCCCCCTCGCCCTCTCCCTCTCCCCATCCCCTTCACCCTCCCCCTCCCCTTCTCCCCCTCTCCCCCTCTCCCCCTCCCTCTCTCCCCCTCTCCCTCCCCTCCCCTTCCTCTCTCTCCCCCTCCGCCTCCCCCCTCTCCCTCCCACTCTCCCTCTCCTTCCCCCTCTCCCTCTATCTCCCCCTCTCTCCCTTTCCCTCCCTCTTCCTCTCTCCCCCTTCCCCTCCCCCTGCCCCTGCCCCTGCACCCTCTCCCTCCCCCTCTCACTCTCCCTCCCTCTGCCTACCTCCCTCCCCCTCTCCTCCTCTCCTCCCCCTCTCCCTCTCCCCTTTCCTCTCCCCCTCCCCCTTTCCCTCCCCCTCCCCTTTCCCTCTCCCTCTCCCTCTCCCCCTCTCTCCTCTGCCTCTGACACATACCTGGCGAGGTGTTCTACACACTCACCACTCTCTGTGTAATGAACCTGCCTCTGACATCCCCCCTATACTTTCCTCCAATCACCTGAAAATGATGCCCCTTTATATCAGCCATTTCCACCCCAGGAAAAGTCTCTGGCTGTCTGCTCCATTATGCCTCTTATCATCTTGTTCACCTCTGATCTTTCTTCACTCCCAAGAGAAAGTCTCCAGCTCGCTCAACCTTTCCTCATTAAACATGCTCTCTGGTCCAGGCAGCATCCTGGTAGATCTCCTCTACATCCTCCCTAAAGCTTCCTCATCCTTCCTATAAAGACGTGAGCGGCACTGAACTTATTGCTGCTGCAGGTACGATTTTCACTGCACGTCTGCCTACGTGTCTGCACAGGTGCAGTGAAACTCTAGTTGCAGCAGCAACACAGGCACAGAGCGTTGCATCAGAAAATCAGCAATCAGGTTCAAGTTTATTGTCACCTGACTGTACACATATACAGAGCCAAACGAAACCACCTTCTTCCGGATCAGGGTGTTGGACACTTTCAGTACAGTGAATATCACTGCGCAAAGTGTTCACTGTAGAATTCCTTCTCAGACGCACCAGCTCTGGCTGTTGAACACCTTCAGTACAGTCAGTATTACACTGGAGAGGGTTCACTGCAGAATTCCCTGTCAAACACACCAGCTCAGACTGTTGAACACTTTCAGTACAGTCAGTATTACACTGGAGAGGCTTCACTGTAGAATTCCCTGTCAAACACAGCAGCTCAGACTGTTGAATACTTTCAGTACAGTCAGTATTACACTGGAGAGGGTTCACTGCAGAATTCCCTGTCAAACACACCAGCTCAGACTGTTGAACACTTTCAGTACAGTCAGTATTACACTGGAGAGGGTTCACTGTAGAATTCCCTGTCAAACACAGCAGCTCAGACTGTTGAATACTTTCAGTACAGTCAGTATTACACTGGAGAGGGTTCACTGTAGAATTCCCTGTCAAACACACCAGCTCAGGCTGTTGAACACTCTCAGTACAGTCAGTATTACACTGGAGAGGGTGCAGAGGAGGATTCAAATCCAGATCAAGATGATGTTTACTGCTATCTGACTGTACATAGCTACAAAAAAATGAAACAACTTTCCTCTGGACCATGGTGCACCCAGACAACGTATATCACACACAGCTCATAAAACAAAATATATTTAACCAAAATATACTTTATTCAAAAATAAAATTATGTACAATTAAACCATTCAATGACTGTCAATCCTTTACAGATGTTTTCATTACGGTCTACACATTTCCACCCACATGGCACTCTGTTGTTTCACCTTTCCACACCATTGTTGGGCGGTATACTCCCCACCACCCGACCCCCTCCCACTCCCGTGGGAGAAGAACCCTAAACTGTGGTCCTGACCCACTCGGCCCCATAAAACAAAATATTTCCACAAGTAAGTTAAGAACATGTTCTTTAAAGTGTATGGAGTGTGCAGCAGAGCTACAGAGTAAACAGAGAACAGAATGCTATCGTAGTGAGGAGAAATCAGAAGTGGAAATGCATTTATTAGTCTCACTCATTAATTAAAATTAAAAATGAATTATTTCACGAATTTTTGCAAGGTTTTACAAGAAAAAACACTATTATACCAAAGGAAAAACAAAATCCACTTTAGCCCTAGTGTTGATACACTGTAGTGCTACACCGTACTGATGAGTGTTGTTACAGTGTGGTGACTAGTGTTGTTACACTGTCGTGATTAGTTTTGTTACACCGTAGTAATTAGTACAATTACACGCCTGTGATTAGTCTTGTTACCCTGTACTAATTAGTCTTGTTACACTATACCGACTGGTGTTGTTACACTGTAGTGATTAGTGTTGTTACACTGTTCTGATTATTGCTGTGATGCTCTACTGATTACTACTGTTACACTGTAGTGATTTGTTTTGTTGCCTTTAGTGACAAGTATTATTACACTGAATTATAGAAACATAGAAAACCTACAGCACAGTACAGGCCCTTCAGCCCACAATCTGTGCCAAACATGTACTTACTTAGAAATTACCCAGTGCTATCCACAGCCCTCTATTTTACTAAGCTCCATGTGCCGTTATATTGAATTGAAATTACTTACATCTCTCAAACACTGCACAGACTAATGTTGTTACACTGTTGTGACTAGTGTTGTTAGAATGTACTGATTCATGTCGTAGCACTCTACTGATTAGTGTTGTTACACTGTAGTGAGTAGTCTTGTTACACTGTACTGATTGGTGTTATACTGTAGTGATTAGTGTTGTTACACTGTTGTGACTAATGTTGTTAGAATGTACTGATTGGTGTTGTAACACTCTACAGACAAGTGTTGTTACACTACTGGTTGGTGGTGTTATACTGTAGTGATGAGTGTTGTTACACTCTCCTGATTAGTGTTGGTGTCAATTAGTTCAACACCTGAATGGTTGAAGGGAATTAGCTGTTCCTGAACGTGGTGGTGTGAGATTTAGGCTTCTCTACCTCCTGCCCAATGGAACTGTTTTATGTTCGAAAAAGATTCTCTTGTTGGAATGGTTTGCAATTAGTCAGACACATGTGGGGGTGTTTTCATTTGGGAGGGTGCTGTGGGGAGTTTTTATTATTTTGTAGGCTGGAAATTTTGTCAGTGTTTAAACATGTTTGGTGGTGGTTAACTGATTTATTCTGGCACCTGTCCTTCCCTCAGCTCCCGGCGAGAGTGTCTCTGTGATGACTGGAACCGAGGGAGCTTCGGCCACGTTACCCTGTGAGTTCACACGGCCTCCGCAGAGCCTCACCGCACACACGGTGACGTGGATGAGGAAGGATCCCTACCGACACATCGTCACATTCAGGCGTTATGAAAATGGATCGTGGGCAGCGGAAAACGGAGTGACTCGGTACGAGCTCGTCGGGGACCCAGAGCGGGGAAACGCCTCGATCAGGATAAAGCAGCTGAGTGTGGAGGACAGTCACAGCTACCTGTGTCTGGCTGCGTTCAGGAAAAAGAACCATGATTATTCATTCGACAGAGACCACGTCAAACCCCCATTTATCCATGTGTTCCAGAGTGAGATCCAGCTGCAGGTCAGACCAGGTAAGAAACCATTGACACATTCTGCAGGGTATGGGGAGGGTTTTGGGAGTTGGGGGGCTGGGGGGGAGAAGTGAAGCCTGCTACCATTATCCTTTCTCTAATCAACCCCCACCCCGGGTTTATTGTCTGTCCCCGAGTGAGATCTGACTGTAGATCAGACCCGGAAAAGAACCCGTCGCCACATTCAAATTCAAGTTCAATTGTCAATCAGCTAGACATGCATACAGCACAACAAAACAGAGTTTCTCCAGGGACAAGGTGTAAAGCAGAGTAGCAACAGCACACAGTACACATCGTTACGATAGCAGAAAAGCATACAGTCACAAAAATACATAATATAGCCCAAGTTCCTGAGTGTTCTGGCTTGTAGCTTGATGGTAGATTGGATATTGTCCTGGTCCAGCTTGTCTCTCACTAAGTGAACACTGGAGGGCAGCACTGAGCAACAGAGGAAGGCAGCACCAATGGGAGGGGCCTGTCCCCCACCCACTATGGACTCCAGCAGGTCCACAGAGGCCTTTGCTCTCTTCCACACCATCTCGGCATCTTCTGCAGTGTTCAGGGATGTGTCGGGATCTCCAGCACCCATTGTATTATGTGTCCAGACTCTGGGGCTGAGTGTTATGTCGGCCACTCCCAGCCTCGGCTGGAGATGAGTTCCGTTTCCCCACCACATCTCCATCTCAGACAGTCCTTCACACAGGGTGGCCCCCAGACATTCAACGGGCCCCCTGTCGGGGCCTTGCCTGAGCCTGGGAGGAATGAGTGGAGTTCTAACGGAGGGTCAGGAAGCTTCCCAGAGAAGACACACACTCAACGTTTCAGGAAGAGCTTCTTCTTTTCAGCCGTCAGGTTTCTGAATGGACAGTCAGAAAAGTGAGGACCAGCTCACTTTTTTTTCTTTTTTCTCTATTTTTGTGCAACTTATCTAATTTAAAATAATACATGTAGATAGACATTTCATATTGCAATTTACAAATTTTTATTAATACGTATTGCAATGTATTATAAGGTGGCAGGGTGAAAATACATCTTTACCAAAGGAGGTGTAAGACACTCCTTCCCTCTGCTGGCCTCCAGATCACCCTTGGGCGAGGTGTAGCCCCTGCTTAGCCCCCCGATCAGGGTCACGTGAAGCCCTGAGAGCAGGTAGTGGATGGTCGTATGAGCAGCCGGTGCATATCACCAGTCCTGGTTATGTGACACCAGACAGACAATCTCTGAAGAGTACTGATAATGGCTGGTGTCACTCATCTTGTAAAGCCACTGCTCAGAAGAAGGCAATGGCAAACCACTTCTGTAGAAAAATTTGCCAAGAACAACCATGGTCATAAACAGGAGGAAATCTGCAGATGCTGGGGATCCAGAGCAACATACACAAAATGCTGGAGGAACTCAGCAGGTCAGGCAGCATCTGTGGAAAAAGGTTGAAAGGTTCATTTTATTGTCAAAGTATGCACGCAGAATACAACTCTCATATTCATCTTCTCCAGATAGCCATGATATACAGAAAAACCAAGGGAGAAAAGTCCAGCTCTCACCCCTCATCCTCACCACATTCTACAGAGGTTGTATTGAGAGCATCCTGAGCAGCTGCATCACTGTCTGGTTCAGAGATTGCACCATCTCGGATCGCAAGACCCTGCAGCGGATAGTGAGGTCAGCTGAGATCATCGGGGTCTCTCTTCCCGCCATTACAGACATTTACACCACACGCTGCATCCGTAAAGCAAACTGCATTATGAAGGACCCCACGTACCCCTCATACAAACTCTTCTCCCTCCTGCCATCTGGCAAAAGGCACCAAAGTATTCGGGCTCTCATGACCAGACTGTGTAACAGTTTCTTCCCCAAGCCATCAGACTCCTCAATACCCAGAGCCTGGACTGACACCAACCTACTGCCCTCTACTGTGCCTATTGTCTTGTTTATTATTTATTGTAATGCCTGCACTGTTTTGTGCACTTTATGCAGTCCTGGGTAGGTCTGTAGTCTAGTGTAGTTTTTGTGTTGTTTTAGGTAGTTCAGTGTAGTTTTTGTATTGTTCATGTAGCACCATGGTCCTGAAAAACGTTGTCTCACTTTTACTGTTACTGTACCAGCAGTTATGGTCAAAATGACAATAAAAAATGCCTTGACTTGATTTGACTTGAAAAGAAGACGTCAACCACCTTCCCACACGAAAATTAAAAAGAAAGAAACTCGCAAACCTCAAACACCCTCCCAACTCCCTCCCTCGCACAAACAAACAATATATCGTCCCCCTAGAACCCCAACACACCAATCGGCAACAAGAAAGAAAACAAACTGAAGGAGAGCAAAATATACTACAATCCAATAATCACATCAATCCCAGCATTTCAAAAACTTCCTCCCACCAGAAATGAGAAAACAGTCGATGTTTTGTACTGAGTCTCTTCATCCGAACTCAGGAAAGGGCCTGTTCTGTACTGTGTGAGTCCTGATGGAGGGGTCAGCCTGAAACGCCAGCTGTTTACTCTTCTCCATAGATGCTGCCTGGCCTGCTGAGTTCCTCCAGCATTTTGTGTGTGTTAGTCATGGTTCAGAGACTGTGATTGCCCACATCACACAACACAGCACACACTGATGATGATGATTGCAATGTACTGCTGCACAAAACACAAGCCAGTGAGATTATCCGAATCCCGATTGTGATTCTGCAGAATGTCAGGGGGAGGAGGCAGACAGGACACGATGACAGGACTCAACCTGTGACATTGATCAAGACAGAAGCCAGCCTCCCCTCCGTGGATTCTGTCTACACTTCTCCCTGCCTCTGTGAAACAGGCTGCAAAATCAAAGCCCCCTCCCATCCACCCTGGTCATCCTCTCTTCTGCCCTCTCCCATTGGGCAGAAGATACAACAGCCTGGATGCACGGAGCACCAGGCTGAAGGACAGCTTTTATCCTGCAGTTATAATGACTGAGTGGTCCCTGAGTACGATACGATGCACTCTTGACCTCATTGTTTATTTGTTTATTAATTTAGAGACACCGCACGGAACAGACTCTTCTGGCCCAACGAGACCCACCACCCAGAAACCCACCGATTGAACCCACCACAATTCACAATGACCAATTTACCATGACCAATTCACATTGACCAATTCACAATGACCAATTTACAATGAACAATTTACAATGACCAATTGATAATGAACAATTTACAAAGACCAATTAACCTACGAGCCGGTCCACCCTTAGACCGTGGAGGAAACTGGAGCACCCGGAGGAAACCCACGCGGTCACAGGGAGAGCGTACAAGGCGGTGCAGGAATTGAACTCTGAACTCCGACACCCCGAGCTGTAATAGTGTCACACTAACGGCTGTGCTACAGTGGCACCCCACTTCACCATGGCCCTGCTCCTCACTGTCTGCCCGCACTGCACTTTCTCAGTAACTGTCACACTTTATTCTGCACTCTGCTGGTGTTTTCCCCTCTACTGCCTCAGTGTACTGATGTGATGAAATGATCTGCTCGGACAACAAAGTTTTTCACTTCCCCAGCTACTTGTGACGGGAATGAATCGACGACCAGTTCACCTCTCGTGCTTGCTGAAGAGTTGTCGAATCTCTTGACCTGCAATGCTGAGAGTTGTTTTTCCTCTACAGACGCTGGCTGACCCACTGAGCTCCTTTGGCTGGCTGCTTTTTCACTCGACGTACAACTGGATGTTCAGAGCTTTGACCAGTGACCATTTGGTGTTTGGGATTGATTAGTTGGAGAAAATTAAAGGAAGGCAGGGAACGAGCAGGGGCCATCGTCACAGAGGCAGTCGTCTGAGTGGACAGAGTCTGAGTGGTGATCTCGAGGCTTTAGCTCTTTGAAGCTTCCGTGAGGAGAGGCTTCACTCAGAGAAAGCAAAGGAAAGAAAAGCTCAGGTTTACCATCTCTTCTTTATATCTGCTGAACTAAGACAATGGAGATGCTTGGCAGGATAGTGAAGTGCTCCTTTTGTGGGATGTGGGAAGCCAGGGAGACCTCCAGTGTCCCTGACGACCACAACTGCGAGAAGTGCATCCAGCCGCAGCTTTTAACGATCTGGGTAAAGGAAATGGAGCTGGAACTGGATGAATCCTGGATCATCCGGAAGGATGAGCGGGGGATGGAGAGGATGTATAGAGAGGTAGTTACACCCAAGGTGCAGGACACAGGAAACTGGGTGACAGTCAGGAAGGGAAAGGGGATAAGGAGCCGGTGCAGAGTACCCCTGTGGCCACCCCCCTCAACAACAGGTACATCACTTTGGATACTCTCTTGGGGGTGGGGGGTAGAGAGGGATGACCTAACAGAGGAAAGTCACACTGCTCGGGTCTCTGGCACTGAGTTTGCCTCTGTGACTCAGAAGGGAAGGCGGGAGTAGAGGCACACTGTGATGATAGGAGAGTCATTTGTTATGGAAATGGACAGGAGGTTCTGTGGTGACAACGAGATTCCCGGATGGTACGTTGCCTCCCGGGTGCCAGGGTCGGTGATATCTCAGATCGAGTCCTCAGCATTCTGAAGTGGGGAGAAGAGGCACACTGTGGTGATAGGGGAGTCGTTAGTTATCAGAACGGACAGGAGGTTCTGTGGTGAGGATGAGATTCCCGGATGGTATGTTGCCTCCCGGGTGCCAGGGTCAGGGATATCTCAGATCAAGTCCTCAGCATTCTGAAGTGGGAGGGTGAGTAGCCAGAGGTCATGATGCATGTCGTAGTAATGACATTGGTAGGATGAGTGATGAGGTTCTGCATGGGGAGTTCAAGGAGTTAGGTGCTAAGTTAAAGGGCAGGAACTCCAGGGTTGTGATCTCAGGATTGCTAATCGTGCCACGTGCTAGTGAGGCCAGAACTAGGGAGATTATATAGTTTAATACGGGGCTAAGGAGTTGGTGTCAGAGGAAGGGCATAAGATTTTTTTTGTAATTTATTTTTTATTTAAGTTCATCATCAAACAAACATTTTCATAAGATGTATTTCAGATACTATACCTATATATCATATAGTGATATTTGTCACAAATCCCCACATAATATTTATCTGAGGTATACACTTACAGAAAGGAGAGGAAAGAAAGAACAATCAAAAGAAGAAAACTATGTACAAGTAGGGAGTGATCTTTTTTTTTACAACATATTCATTGACTTGTGAGAATAAAATCAGGCCTATGAGGTGTTATGTAGCTAAACCATTTTTCCCAGTGTGAATCAAATTGTTCCAACTTATGATTAACAGATGCTGTTATCTTCTCCATTTTGTAAATGTCCATTATAATTTCCATCCATACATTTAAAGTTGAGCTCTCCTGTGATAACCATCTCCTGGTAAGGGTCTTTTTACCAGCCACCAGCAGTATATTCATTAAGTATTTATCTCTTTTCAACCATTCTTGAGGTACATACCCAAAATATATGGTCTTACTTTCTAAGGGTATTTCACATTAAAAGATGTCTTGTAGGGTATTGTGTATCCAGCTCCAATAGTCTTTGATAATGTGGCATTCCCCAAAAATATGATAATGGTTTGCATTTTGATTTCCACAATTTCTCCAGCAAACAGGGAGGTTACTATCATACAGGATTTCTGAGAGGATGTAATAAAATATCTTATCAAGTTTTTCTACCCAAACTCCCTCCATCTCTGTGAACTGGTACACTTCCATTGATTCCTCCATATTATTGTCCATTCTTCCTCGGATATAATTATCCATCCTTCCTTCTCCCATTTTGTTTTAATGTATGAAGTTGAATGTGTTTTAAGATGTGACAAACCCTTTTACATGCTTGAAATTATTCTACTACTGTTGTCTGAATTATATGCTTTTCTAAATAGCTCTATCAAACATGTACTTGCCTTGGTTACATTTTTAACCATCCTATTAACATACTGGCGCATCTAAAAATATCAATAAAAGTCTTGTTTTTCTAATAAGTGTTTCCCTTTGAGCATTTCAAAACTGAACAGTGTTCCTTCTTTCATTATATTGCAAATAGCTGTTATTCCTTTAGCTGTCCAGTCCTTAAATCTATCAACCAGTTTGTTCGGGATAAAATCCGAGCCTTATGCACACCATTTAAGAATTGCAACATCTCTCTCTAGTTTATATTCTTTTATAATAGTTTTCCATCTTTTAAGAGTTCATTTCACGCATGGGTTATCAATAGTACTTATGTAACTTTGTAGGTTGTTATCAGCCAAAATTGCCTGTATGGGGATGGAAAGTATTCTCTCCTCAATGTTTTTCCATTGAGCGTCATATGATGGGTTGCACTGGCATATCACAGCTCTCAACTGTGCTGCAAAATAATAACCTCTGAGAGAAGGTAGGCCCCATCTCCCCTTTTCCCTGACTAATTGCAAAGTTTTGAGACTCTATTCATTGAATTGATTTTGGTTCATCTCTATTGGTAGGGTCTGAAATAGATATAGTTGTCTGGGCAGTATATTCATTTTAATAGATTCAATCCTTGAACTGGGCAAAACAATGCCCAAATATTTGATGGACTCTGTTCACCATGCCACTACTTTCAATTTCTCTTGATGGGTTGTAGTTATATGAAAGTAGTTGGGTTTTATCTATGTTGATCTTGTATCCTGATAATTGGCCATATTGTTCAAAGTATTGCATCAATTTAGGTAAAGAGTATTTTGGTTGCCCTAGATAGATCAAAATGTCATCTGCGTAACAGGCCAATTTATGTTCTGTCCCTTTAATAGTAATTCCCCTGATATCTTCACTTTGTCTGATGTGTTGAGCTAATGGTTCCAGATACAATGCGAAGAGTAGCAGTGACCATGCACAACCCTGTCTCGTGCCCCTTTCTAGGGTAAAACTATCAGATAAGTATCTATTGATTTTAATCCTGGCAGTAGGATTGTTGTATAGTGCCTGTATAGTGTTAATAATTGTGTCATGTAAACCAAATCTATGTAAAACTCTATAAAGAAAATTCCTCTAGTGTATCCTGTGCCAAACTCAATTTGTGTTTTTTTTTCTAGTTCCTTCAGCTTATTTTGTAATTCCTCTGATGTTCTGTTCCTTATTTTTTTCTTATATGAAGATATCGCTATAATTTTCCCTCTTAAGACAGCCTACAGAGTATCGCATAGAATGGGAGGTGAGACCTCTCCATTATCATTGAATTTTAAGTAAAGACCAATTTCTTTTTTAGTTTGTTCCTTAAAATAGGGATCATTGAGTAGACTTGAGTTTAGTTTCCAAATAGTATTCTTTGGTTGTAGGTCAAAATCAACAGATAAATAAATAGGTGCATGGTGACTTACATATATTGTCCCAATTCCACAGGTGATTATCTTGTCCAGATGTTATGAAATAGTCTATTCTTGTATATACAGAATGGGGGGCAGAATAATTCAGTGTAATCCCTTCTGTTGGGGAAAATATATATCAATTAGACCAACATCCTCAAAAAGAGTGTTAACTTTTATATGTAAGCATTTTGTTTCATAACTTTTTCTATTGGAAGAGTCTGACTTTGATTGTAATTGTAAATCTAAGTCTCCCTCACATATCAAGAAACCTTCTGTTTCCATTACCATAATATTAATAATTTTCTGGAAGAAACTAATATCACTTCCCAGGGGTGCGTATAAATTCAATAAAGTAACTTGATTTCCATCTATATCCCCCCTTACCAGAATATATCTACCCTTCTTATCTCCCATTTTGAATACTTTTTCAAAATTTAGCTTGCTTGAGATGAGAATAGCAACTCCTCTTTGATGTCCTGATTTATATGAGGAGAAAAACAAATTAGTGAAGCCCATTCTCTTTAATTTTCCATGTTCATTATCACTTAAGTGAGTTTCCTATAAATATACTACATGGGCTTGTTCTTTTTTCATTTTTGATAGAATTTTACTGCATCTAATTGGATTTAACAGCCATTGACATTAAAAGAAATGAATTTTACTTTGTCCTTAGCCATCTGTTAGTATATCATTGAAACTTGCAGAATATAACTTAATCGATCTACTCCCTGAACAAATAAGAGGCAAGAAATGCGAATAATAAAAAAAGGTAACGGAGGTGTGATTCCAAGGTTGGGGTCTCTAGATGACCCTGGGTTGAGCAAGAAGAAACATCTAGCTGTGGGGGATAGCCCCTCCTACCTGTGAGTTGAGGGCCCCCACTGCAGTACCTATAAAAGTAAGGAAAAAAAAACTATGTCCATTACACAGAAATGATTTCCCTGTGTATTCCTTCCATATATATATTCTCATTTAGGTGGGGAAAAAGGAGTGAATGAATGAATTTTTAAAAATTGAGTAATATAAAATCCACATTATAATACGTATTTCTTGAGATAGGTATATCACCATCTATTTTTGCTTCTATTTAGTTTATCAGCACTTTTAAAGTTAGCCAAACCTTATAGTTCTTCTGGAGGAGGTGAGGGCTGTCTTCGGAGAACTCATAGTCTCTTTCTAATATCCTTTTCTTGTCCTCCTCCCGTCCCCTGCTTTCTCAGTTCTCTTACTACTGTATTTCCCCAGCAGATCCGGATAACTGCTCAGCCAGGCTTTCCCTCGGTCTGACCACACTAATGGGCAGCCCTCTGTTCCTCATGTCTGTAGTCTCTTCCACTGTCTGATATAGCTGTATCCGTCCTTCGCAAAATACTCTCAGTTTAGCAGGGTACGGGGTTTGGAATTTAATCTTTTCTTGCTTTAATATTCATTTCGCTTCAGAATATTCCTTCCATTTCTGTAGGACCACCGGAGGATAATCATGATCGAAATATAGACAATAGACAATAGACAATAGGTGCAGAAGTAGACCATTCGGCCCTTCGAGCCTGCACCGCCATTCTGAGATCATGGCTGATCATCTACTATCAATACCCGGTTCCTGCCTTGTCCCCATAACCCTTGATTCCCCTATCCATAAGATACCTATCTAGCTCCTTCTTCAAAGCATCCAGAGAACTGGCCTCCACTGCCTTCTGAGGCAGTGCATTCCACAGATCCACAACTCTCTGGGAGAAGAAGTTCCTCCTCAACTCTGTGTAAATGACCTACCCCTTATTCTTAAACCATGCCCTCTGGTACTGGACTCTCCCAGCATCTGGAACATATTTCTTGCCTCTATCTTGTCCAATCCCTTAATAATCTTATATGTCTCAATCAGATCCCCCCCTCAATCTCCTTAATTTCAGCGTGTACAAGCCCAGTCTCTCTAACCTGTCTGCGTAAGACCGTCCGGACACCCCAGAAATTAACCTAGAGAACCTATGCTGCACCTCCTCCACAGGCAGGATGTCCTTCCTTAACCCTGGAGACCAAAACTGCGCACAATATATTAACTTCCCGTTCCAAAACACCCTCTTCTTACTCCAGGCCCTTCGTAGAATCTGCGCCCTGCTCTTGAATCGAAGGAATCTAAGTACCATTGAGCGCGGCTTACTTTCTCTGTCTCTGGGAGGCCTCGGGACAAGCGCACGATGCACCCTCTCAATTTCAATCTCCGTAGTCAGGGGAATCTCCAGTGCTTCCCGCAGCAGCTTTTCTACAAACTCCATCATCGACAACCCCTCTGCTCCTTCAGGAACGTTATAGATCCTGATATTTTTCTATTGCGAACTTCCTTTCTGGTCAAGCAATTTACTTTCCTGTTGATTTAATATTTTTATCATCTTACTTCCACATTTTGCACGCGATCTTCCACCTTCTCAATTCGAGTCTCTGCCACCGCTATTTTCTGATTGACATTGGCGAGCTCTGACCTGATATCATTGAGTTGTTGTTTTATATCTTTTTGGACTTCACTTATTTCTTCCAGAATTGTTATCATATTTGCTGCTTTGCCTGAACAAGGCCCATCGTCAGCTTCGCCGCCACGCGCACGTGTAGGAGAGCCGCGCACCGCACCTCTCTCTTCCACAGGCTCCGCAGTGATGATTTTTTTACCCGCATTCTTGCCCCCCTCTTATCAATTCAGATATTTTTGAAAGATCTTATATTTGATGGATTAACGGGGCAAAATACTCGTTTTTCCGGAGCAGCTATTGATTTAAGCTGCCATTCTGGACGATGACATCACCGGAACCCTTGGGCATAAGATCTTCGGATCATTGGGCTCTCTTCCAGGGAAGGTGGGACCTGTACAGATGGGATGGTTTGCACCTGAACTGGAGGGGGACTAATGTCCCAGTGGGAAGGTTTGTTAATGCTGCACGGTGGGGTTTAAACTAGACTTGTAGAGGGATGGGAACCAGAGAGCCAGAACAGTTAGTGGAGAGGTTGTGGAGGCAGATGTTCATAAAACCTCAGACAAAGTTATGAATCAAAAGGTTGAGCATGGTGCGACAAATTTTAAAATGGTGAACACAGGACTGGAGGTGTTGTATCTGAATGCGCACAGTCTACGGAATAAGGTAGATGAACTTGCAGCAGAGTTGTAGGTAGGCAGGTATGATGTTGTAGGCATCATGGAATCATGGCTGAAAGATTATAGCTGGGAGCTTAGTGTCCAAAGATACACATTGTATCGAAAGGATAGGCAGGGAGGCAGAGGGAGTGGCGTTGTTCTGTTGGTAAAATATGAAATCAAATCGTTAGAAAGAGGTGATATAGGGTCAAAAGGTGTTGAATCATTGTGGATATAGTTAAGGAACTGCAAGGGTCAAAAGACCTGAGGGGAGTTATATACAGACCCCCAAACAGTAGTAAAGATGTGGTCTACAAATTATAATGGGAGAAAGAAAAGGCATGTTACAATAATCATGGGGTATTTCAATATGCAGGTAGATTGGGAAAATCAGGTTGGTGCTGGATTACAGAAGGAAATTCTAGATTCCTATAAGATTGCTTTTTGGAGCAGCTCCTGGTTGAGCCCACTAGGGGATCAGCTATTCTGGATTGGGTGTTGTACAATGAACCAGAATTGATTAGTGAGCTGAAGGTAAAAGAACCCTTAGGGGAAAGTGATCATAATATGATCGAATTCAACCTGGATTTTGAGAAGGAGAAGCTAAAGTCAGATGGATCAGACTGGAGTAAGGAGAATTACAGAGGCATGAGAGAGGAGTTGGCTAGGATTGATTGGAAAAGAACACTGGCAGGGATGACAGCAGAGCAGCAATGGCTGGAATTTCTGGTAGCAGGTCAAAAGGCACAAAATATATACGTCCCAAAGAGAGAGAAGTATTCTAAAGGAAAGATGACACAATCGTGGCTAAGAAGAGAACATAAAAGACAAAGGGAGGGCATATAATAGAGCAATAATTCATGGGAAGTTAGAGGATTGGGAAGCTTTTAAAAATCAACAGAAGGTAACTAAAAAAGTCATTATGAAGGTAAAGATGAAATATGAAAGTAAACTAGCCAATAATATTAAAGAATATACCAAAAGTTTCTTCAGATATTTGAAGTGTGAAAGAGAGGTGAGAGTGGATATTGGACTGCTGGAAGACAATGTTGAAGAGATAGTAATGAGGGACAGTGAAATGGCAGATGAACTGAATTTGTATTTTGCATCAGTCTTCACTGCAGAAGATGGTAGCTGTATGGTGAAAGTTCCAGGTGTCAGGGGTCATGAAGTATGTGAAGTTACCATAACTAGAGAGAAGGTTCTTGAGAAACTGAAAGGTCTGAAGGTAGATAAATCACCTGGACCAGATGGTGTACACAACAGAGTTCTGAAAGAGGTGGCTGTAGAGATTGGGGAGGCATTAGTAATGACCTTTCAAGATTCACTAGATTCTGGAATGGTTCCGGAAGACAGGAAAATTGTAAATGTCTCTCCAATATTCAAGAAGGGAGAGAGGCAGAAGAAAGGAAACTATTGGCGAGTTAGTTTGATCTCAGTGGTTGGGACGATGTTGGAGTTGATTATTAAAAATGAGATGTCAGGGTACTTGGAGGCACATGATAAAATGGGCTGTAGTCAGAATGGTTTACTTAAGGGAAAATCTTGTCTGACAAATCTGTTGGAATTCTTTGAAGAAATAACAAGCAGGATGGACAAAGGAGAATTGGTGAATGTTGTGTACTTGGATTTTCAGAAGGCCTTTGACAAGATGCCACACATGAGTCTGCTTTACAAGCTATGAGCCCATGGTATTCCAGGAAAGATACTAGTTTGGATAAAGCAGGGGCTGATTGGCAGGAGGCAAAGAGTGGGAATAAGGGGAGCCTTTTCTGGCTGGCAGCTGGCGACTAGTGGTGTTCCACAGAAGTCTGTGTTGGGACGGATTCTTTTTATGTTACATGTCAATGACTTAGATGATGAAATTGATGGCTTCGTTGCAAAGTTTGCAAACAATATCAAGATATGAGGAGCAGGTAGTTTTGAGGAAGTAGAGAGGCTACAGAAGGACTTGGGCAGATGACGAGAATGGGCAAAGAAATAGCAGATGGAATAGTGTCGGGAAGTGTATGGTCATGCACTGTGGTAGAAGAAATGAAAGGATTGACTATTTCTAAATGGAGAGAAAATACAAAAAACTGAGACAAAGGGATTTGGAAGTGCTTGTGCAGGATTCTGTGTCTGTGGTGAGGAAGGCAATTGCAATGTTAGCATTCATTTGAAGAGGAGAAGAATATAAAAGCAAAGATGTAATCACTAGAATTCAGAAGAATGAGGTGTTTCCCTATTGAAATCTTTTGAATGGTGAAAGGCCTTGATCGAGTGGATGTTTAGAGGATGTCTCCTGTGATGGGAGAGTCTAAGACCAGAGGACACAGCCTCAGAATACAGATGCATACTTTTAGAACAGAGATGAGGAGCAATTTCTTTGGCCAGAGAGTGGTGAATCTGTGGAATTCTTTGCCACAGGCAGCTGTGAAATCACAATAAGTTAGTGACAATAAGAAATATATAAAAATAAACAGGTAGTGAAAAAGAGAGTGCAAAATAGATGTACCGTTCATGGGTTCATGGACCGTTCAGAAATCTGATGGTGGAGGGGAAGAAGCTGTTGCTGAAACATTGAGTGTGAGTCTTCAGGCTCCTGTGCCTCCTCCCTGATATTAGCAATGAGAAGAGGGCATGTCCTGGGTGGAGGGGGTCCTACGTGACGAATGACACCTATTTTCAAAGACAGTGGGACAGGTACATGGATAGAATCACAAGCAAGTTAATTATCACAACTATTTTGTGAAATTTGTTGTTTTGTGGCAGCAGTGTAGTGTAGGAAATAAAAATTACCACAAGTTACAAAATTAAATGAATAAATAGTATGAAAGAGGAGAGATTTGGAGGGTTATGGGCCAAACGCTTGCAAACTGGACCTTGGATGATGACATTAGTCAGTATGGACCACCGGACCGAAGGGTCTGTCTGGCTGTACAGTCTGTCTCTACAACTCGAGTATCGGTCGGGAGAAAATGCCAGGGTGCAATGACAATGGAAGCACTGTACTGAGGTCTGGTGTTAAAGCTGCTCTCTGTCTCACAGCAAACTCCAACTCTCACATTTATGTGCTGCTCGTTCTCCTGTTCCTGGTCTGTGTCCTCGCAGTCTCCTGGAAGAAGAAAGGTGAGTGGAAAACTGGACAAGTGAAGATGACTGTCTCTCTCTATGAAGGAGAGTGGCTGGGGGAGAGTGTGTGGGCTGTGGGTGGGGAGAGTGTGGGATGCAGGAGGGGGTTGAGTGGGTGGGGAGCGTGTGGGGTGCAGGAGGGGATTGAGTGGGTGGGGGGAGTCAATGATGGGGCGAGTGTCTGTGGGCTGTGGGAAGGGATTCAGTCGGTGATGGGGGAGAGAGTCCGTGGGCTGTAAGAGGGGATTCAGTGGTGGGAGGGAGCAGAGTTCCTTTGGTCTACGAACCTTTCTTACTCTGCACTTCTTGGTACACAACACGGATTTCAGTTTTTAAATATAATAATTATCGTCTTTTTATTTCTTTAGTTCACTTCTGGCTGATGGGTCGCATTAGAGGTACTAGAAGGTAAGGTCAATAGATACGAAGACAAGGATTAGAGACCAGGCTGGGTTGAATGGGAGGTCTGTCACCCACAGGTCGAGCACAGAGTGCTGACTTTGTTCAGAGATCTGATTAGTCACTGGAGGCCTGTGACTAGTGGAGTCCCGCAGGGATCGGTGCTGGGTCCATTGTTTGTCATCTATATCAATCATCTGGATGATAATGTGATTAACTGGGTCAGCAAATTTGCAGATGACACCAAGATTGAGGCTGCAGTGGACAGTGAGAAAGACTATCATCGCTTGCAGAGGGATCTGGACCAACTGGAGAAATGGGCTGAAAAATGACAGATGGAACTTAATGTAGACAAGTGTGAGGTGTTGCACTTTGGGAGGACCAACCAGTGTAGGTCTTACATGGTGAATGGTACGGCAGTGAGGAGTGTGGTAGAACAAAGGGATCTGAGAGTACAGGTCCATAATTCATTGAAAGTGGTGTCACAGGTAGATACGGATGTAAAGAAAGCTTTTGGCACGTTGGCCTTCATAAATCAATGTATTGAGTAAAGGAGATGGATTTTTTTCTTGGCGGTTGATCGGGACAGGACTGCGCAGGCGCGTGTAAGTCAGTCGGTGAAGCAGCGGAGTATTTAAAAGAGAGCGGTTTGACGGAGTAGGGGGAGACAGAGTAGGGGGAGACAGAGTAGGGGGAGACAGAGTAGGGGGAGACAGAGTAGGGGGAGACAGAGTAGAGGGAGACAGAGTAGGAAGGCTTTGTCTCGAGAGGCTTCGGCGAGCAGAGGCTGAGGACGAACTTCACTCCAAGTGAGGTAAGGCCGGGTAAGTTCCTTTAAAAGGAGAACGGTCTGCAGCAGTACTTTATTTAAAGCAAGGCAGGCGGCGAGGCTGTAGCGTATTGGGCAGGTCATGACAGCTGAGATCGGCCCCGTGGTTTGTTCCTCCTGCAGCATGTGGGAAATCAGGGATACTTCCAGTGTCTCTGGCGACTATGTGTGCAGGAAATGTGTCCAGCTGCAGCCTCTGGCAGACCGCATTGAGCGGCTGGAGCGGCGACTGGATTCATACTGGAGCATCCGCGATGCTGAGAAAGTGGTGAATAGCGCGTTCAGTGAGTTGGCCACACCGCAGGTAAAGGCTAAACAGGCAGAAAGGGAATGGGTGGCCACTAGACAGCGTAGCAGTAGGCAGGTAGTGCAGGAGTCCCCTGAGGTCATCTCCTTCCTAAACAGATATACTGCTTTGGATACTGTTGGGGGAGATGTCTCATCAGGGGAAGGCAGCAGCAGCCGAGTTCATGGTACCATGGGTGGCTCTGCGGCACGGAGGGGAAGGAAAAGGAGTGGGAGAGCTATAGTGATAGGGGATTCGATTGTTAGGGGAATAGATAGGCGTTTCTGCGGCCGCAAACGAGACTCCAGGACGGTATGTTGCCTCCCTGGTGCGAGGGTCAAGAATGTCTCTGAGCGTCTGCAGGACATTCTGGAGCGTGAGGGTGAACAGCCAGTGGTCGTGGTGCACATAGGTACCAATGATATAGGTGAAAAAACGGGATGAGGTCCTACAAGGTGAATTTAGGGAGTTAGGAGATAAACTAAAAAGTAAGACCACAAAGGTAATAATCTCTGGATTACTACCAGTGCCACGTACTAGTCAGAGTAGAAATAGGAAGATATTTCAGATGAATACGTTGCTTGAAAAATGGTGCAAGGGGGAGGGATTCAAATTTCTGAGGCATTGGAACCAGTTCTGGAGGAGGTGGGACCGGTACAATTATTTACTTAGAGACAATACAACCATCGTTGGTAGAATCTCAGGTGGTGACGAGAGGGCGTACAGGAGTGAGATATGCCAACTAGTGGAGTGGTGCCGCAGCAACAACCTGGCACTCAACGTCAGTAAGACGAGAGAGCTGATTGTGAACTTCAGGAAGGGTGAGATGAAGGAACACATACCAATCTTCATAGAGGGGTCAGAAGTGGAGAGAGTGAGCAGCTTCAAGTTCCTGGGCGTCAAGATCTCTGAGGATCTAACCTGGTCCCAACATAATGATGTAGTCATAAAGAAGGCAAGACAGTGGCTATACTTTATTAGGAGTTTGAAGAGATTTGGCATGTCAACAAGTACACTCAAAATCTTCTATTGTTGTACCGTGGAGAACATTCTGACAGTCTGCATCACTGTCTGGTGTGGAGGGGTTACTGAACAGGACCGAAAGAAGTTGTTGAAGGTTGTAAATCTAGTCAGCTCCATTTTGGCAGTAGACTACAAAGTACCCAGGACATGCCCTTCTCTCACTGTTACCATCAGGTAGGAGATACAGAAGCCTGAAGGCACAGACTCAGTGATTCAGGAACAGCCTCTTCCCCTCTGCCATCTGGTTCCTAAATGGACATTGGAAGCTTTGGACACCACCTCACTTTTTAAATATACAGTGTTTCTGTTTTTGCACATTTTTAAAAATCTATTCAATACATGTAATTTATTTATTTATTTATTTATTATTATGTTTTATTTTATTATTTTTTCTCTCTGCTAGATTATGTATTGCGTTGAACTGCTGCAGCTAAGTTAACAAATTTCACGTCACATGCCGGTGATAATAAACCTGATTCTGATTCCAATACAGCCCAGAACAGCTCTTCTGACCCAACAACACCCAGTTTAACCCCAGCCTAATCACAGGACAATGTACAATGACCAATTAATCTTCTAACCGGTTTATCTTTGGTCTGTGGGAGGAAACCGGAGCACCTGGAGGAAACCCACAGGACAGGCACTCAGGATTGAACATAAAAGTTGCTTACAGAGGATGCCAGCATTGAACTCTGAACTCTGACACTCTGAGCTGTAACAGTGTAACTTCACAACCCTATCTAGCTGTAACAGTGTAACTTCACAAACCTATCTACATTTTGGAAGAAGAAATAATGGGGCAGATTATTATTTAGATGGGGAGAAAATTAAAAAAATTGGAAGTGCAAAGGGACTTGGGGGTCCTCGTCCGGATACCCTAAAGGTTAACCACCAGGTTGGATTGGCAGTAAGGAAAGCGAATGCTATGTTGGCATTCATTTCAAGAGGAATAGTGTATAAGAGTAAGGAGGTGTTGATGAGACTCTATGGGGCACTGGTGAGACCTCATTTAGAATACTGTGCAGTTTTGGGCCCCCTATCTTAAAAGGGATGCACTGATGTTGGTGAGAGTTCAAAGAAGATTTACGAGGATGAGAATCCAGGGGCTAACATATGAGGAGTGTCTGTCAGCTCTTGGATTGTATTCATTAGAGTACAGAATGAGAGGGGATCTCATAGAAACATTTCGAATGTTGAAAAGGTTGGACAGAGTAGATGTGGAAAGGCTGTTTCCCTTGGTGGGTGAGTCCAGGACAAGAGGCCACAGTCTTAGAATTAGAGGGTACCCATTTAAAACAGAGATGAGGAGAAATTTTTTTAGCCAGAGGGTCGTGGATTTATGGAATTCGTTGCCACATACGGCTGCGGAGGCCCGATCATTGAGGGTGTTTAAGGAGGAGATTGATAGGTATCTAATTAGTCAGGGTATCAAGGGATATGGGGAAAAAGCCAGAAATTGGAACTAGATGGGAGAATAGTTTAGCTCATGGTGCAGTGGCGGAGCAGGCTCGATGGGCCGAATGGCCTATTTCTGCTCCTTTGTCTTGTGATCTTGTGATCTAGCTGTGACACCACTTTCAGGGAATTACGGATCTGTGTTCCCTGATTGCTGTGTCCTGCCACACTCCTCAGAACCTGAGGTCTTGCATTTTGTCTTATTAAATTAAACCTGATCTGCCGTTCCTCGGCCCACTGGGTCAGTAGATCAAGCTCCCTTTGTAATCTTGGATAACCACAACTGGGAACATGCTGTGATTTCATGATCTTGGTTCTTTTCTCGACAGGAATGTTCCACGTTTGACCCAATCGGAGCAGGAACAGAAGCCGCCTCAGTCAGGTACTGAGCTGACAGCGCGAGGGGGTGAACCAGTCACGGCTCCCAGGGGACTGATCAATAACAAATCTAGAACAGGCAGGGAGCTCCACCACCTGAGGAAAGAGCAGACCAGCTTCAGATTCCATGGAATGTAGAACAGTACCGCACAGAACAGGCCCTTCAGCCCACCATGTTGTGCTAACCCTTCAATCTACTCTGAGATCAATCCAACCTTTCCCTCCCACGCAGCCCCCCAATTTTCTATCCTCCATGTGCCTATCCAACAGTCTCGTCAATGTCCATTACGTATCTGCCTCTACCACCAGCCCTGGCAGCATATTCCACGCACCCACCACTCTCTGTGTAAGAATCCCTTCTCGGACATTCACCCCAATATATTTCTCCAATCACATTAAAAGTATGCCCCTCATATTAGCCATTTCCACCTCTGGCTGACCACTCAATCTTATCATCTCGTACACCTCAATCAAGTCACCTCTCATCCTCCTTCACTCCAAAGAGAACAGCCCGAAGTTGCTCAACCAATCCTCATAAGACATGCTCTCCAATCCAGGCAGCATCCTGGTAAATCTCCTCTGCACCCTCCCCGAAGCTTCCACATCCTTCCTATAATGAGGTGACCAGAATGGAACACTTTACTCCAAGTGTGGTCTAACCAGGGTTTTATAGAGCTGTAACACTACCTCACAGGTCTTGAACTCAGTCCTTCAACTAATGAAGCCAAAACACCATCTGCCTTCTTAACAACGTTCAGGGGATATTTGTGTAGAGTTCTACATAGATACATTCAAATGAGACAGGGAAAGGATGGTCGGGTATAGGAACAGTGGTGTACAAAGGCTGTTGTAAATCCAGTCAAGAAGAAAAGAAAAGCTTACGAAAGGTTCAAAAAACTAGGCAATGATAGAGATCTTGAAGATTATAAAGCTAACAGGAAGGAGCTTAAGAATGAAATTAGGAGAGCCAGAAGGGGCCATGAGAAGGCCTTGGCGGACAGGATTAAGAAAAACCCCAAGGCAATCTACAAGTATGTGAAGGGCAAGGGGATAGGACGTGAGAGAATAGGACCAATCAAGTGTGATAGTGATAAAGTGTGTATTGAACCGGAGAAGATAGCAGAGGTACTTAATGAATACTTTGCTTCAGTATTCACTACAGTAAAGGATCTTGGCAATTGTAGGGATGACTTACAGTGGACTGAAAAGCTTGAGAATGTAGATATTAAGAAAGAGGATGTGCTGGAGATTTTGGAAAGTATCAAGTTGGATAAGTCACTGGGACCCATCAGGATGTACCCCAGACTACTGTGGGAAGCAAGGGAGGAGATTGCTGAGCCTCTGGTGATGATCTTTGCATCAATGGGAATGAGAGAGGTTCCGGAGGATTGGAAGGTTGCTGATGTTGTTCCGTTATTCAAGAAAGAGAGTAGAGATAGACCAGGAAATTGTACACCAGTGAGTCTTAGTTCAGTGGTTGGTAAGTTGATGGAGAAGATCCTGAGAGGCAGGATTTATGAACATTTGGAGAGGCATAATATGATTAGGAATAGCCAGCATGGCTTTGTCAAAGGCAGGTCGTGCCTTACGAGCCTGACTGTATTTTTTGAGGTTGTGACTAAACACATTGATGAAGGTAGAGCAGTAGATGTCGTTCATATGGATTTCAGCAAGGCATTTGACAAGGTACCCCATGAAAGGCTTATTGAGAAAGTAAGGAGGCATGAGATCCAAGGGGACATTGCTTTGTGAATCCAGAATTGGCTTTCCCACAGAAGGCAAAGAGTGGATGTAGACGGGTCATATTCTGCATGGAAGTCGGTGACCAGTGGTGTGCCTCAGGGATCTGTTCTGGGACCGTTACTCCTTGATTTTTATAAGTGACCTAGAAGAGACAGTGGAGGGATGGGTTAGTAAATTTGCTGATGACACAAAGGTCGGGGGCATTGTGGATAGTGTGGAGGGCTGTCAAAGGTTACAGCAGGACATTGATAGGATGCAAAACTGGGCTGCGAAGTGGCAGATGGAGTTCAACACAGATAAGTGTGAGGTGGTTCATTTTGGTAGGACAAATATGATGGCAGAATATCATATTAATGATAAGACCCTTGGCAGTGTGGAGGATCAGATTGATCTTGGGGTCCAAATCCATAGGACACTCAAAGCTGCTATGCAGATTAACTCTGTGGTTAAGAAGGCATACAATACACTGGCCTTTCATCAATCGTGGGATTGAGTTTAGGAGCCGAGAGGTAATGTTGCAGCTATATCAGACCCTGGTCACACCCCACTTAGAGTACTGTGCTCAGTTCCGGTCGCCTAACTACAGGAAGGATGTGGAAACTCTAGAGAGAAGGCTTAGGAGATTTACAAAGATGTTGCCTCGATTGGGGAGCATGCCTTGTGAGAATAGGTTGAGTGAACTTGACCTTTTCTCCTTGGAGCAAAGGAGGGTGAGAAGTGACCTGATAGACGTGTATAAGATGATGAGAGGCATTGATCGTGTGGATAGTCAGAGGCTTTTTCCCAGGGCTGAAATGGCTAACATGAGAGAGCACAGTTTTAAGGTGCTTGGAAGAAGGTACAGAGGAGATGCCAGGGGTAAGTTTTTTATGCAGAGGGTGGTGTAGAATGGGCTGCCAGCAATGGTGGTGGAGGTGGATACAACAGGGTCTTTTAAGAGACTCCTGGATAGGTACATGGAGCTTAGAAAAATAGAGGGCTATGGGTAACCTGAGGTAATTTCTAAAGTAAGGATGTTTGGCACAGCTTTGTGGGCCAAAGGGCCTGTATTGTGCTGTAGAGTTTCTATGTTTCTAACTTAACCACTTAAGACCATATGACCATAAGATATAGGAGCACAAGTAGGCCAATTGGCCCATCAAGTCTGCTCTGCCATTCAATCATGGGCTGATCCAATTCTTCCAGTCATCCCCACTCCCCTGTCTTCTCCTCGTACCCTTTGATGCCCTGGCTAATCAACAACCTATCGATCTCTGCCTTAAATACACTCAATGACTTGGCCTCCACAGCCACTTGTGGCAACAAATTCCACAGATTTACCATCCTCTGACTAAAGAAATTTCTCCGCATCTCTGTTCTAAATGGGCATCCTTCAATCCTGAAGTCCTGGACTTGCCCTACCATGGGAAATAACTTTACATATCTAATCTGTTCAGGCCTTTTAACATTCAGAATGTTGGTATAAGATCTCCCTCATTCTCCTGAACTCCAGGGAATACAGTCCAAGAACTATCAGACGTTCCTCATACGGTAACCCTTTCATTCACTTGCATTCCCATTCTGATGCTCTCAGGAGGGTGAGAGTAATGTATATAAGAATGTCTCTTTCTGAAGGGTGGCTGCGATCTGCTGTCCATTCTGATCAGAATGCACGCTAGACTCTGTAGACGATTGACTGTTGAGCGTCAATAACTTTTCGAGGCTGCCTGTCAGTGGGAATTAACCATCATTTCAATGCCATGCCAGGCAGTGGCCATCGCCACCAGGAATCTGACCGTCTGCCTCGTTGTCACGGTGAGCACTGGCACAATTCAACCGGGGAGCGGAGGAATGGCAGACTCCGTCACGGTGAGCACTGACGATAACTGAACCCAGGAGCGGAGGAACAGAAGACTCCGTCACAGTGAGCACTGACGATGACTGAACCCAGGAGCGGAGGAACGGCAGACTCTGTCACGGTGAATGCCAGCATGACTGAACTCAGGTGCTCCCCATGAAGAGGCGGAAACAAGGGGTTAGACACGGGAATACCAATAGAGTATCAGAGAGACAATCGAGTAACACTGTGAGACAAATCATTCTCCACAAACAGAATGACTCCACTAAGCACTAAATGAGAGTCCCCTTTGAACAATCATGGAAAGCAGAAAACCCGTGCCAGTCACAATCAACTTGACCAGATTAAACAGAAAGCACAAGGCCAAGGTAACATGTCTGAACGACTGGCGTCCTGTTGCACTCACCTCAATCATGAGCAAATGCTTTGAGAGGCTGGTCAAGGACCACATCTGCAGCTTGCTACCACCCCCAATGGACTCCCTACAATTCGCCTACTGACACAACCAATCAACAGATGATTCAATAGCCACAGCTCTACACACCATTCTTACACATCTGGAGAAGAAGGATGCTTATGTGAGAATGCTGTTCTTGGACTACAGTTCAGCATTCAACACCATAATCCCAACCACCTCCCCCCAACAGGCTCGACAAGAAGCTCAGAGACCTCGGCCTTCACCCTGCTGGATCCTGGACTTCCTGTCAGATCGCCAGCGGGTGGTAAGAGTGGGCTCCCTCAGCTCGGCCCCTCTGACCCTCAACACAGGTGCCCCTCAGGGCTGTGTACTAAGCCCCCTCCCTCACTGTCTGTATACCCATGACTGTGTCGCCACCCGCTGCTCCAATCTGTAATTGAATCATAGACGACACTACATTGATTTGCCTAATCTCAAACAGCTTTAAGTTCCTCAGCATAAACATCACCAAGGCTCTCATGTGGTCTGTACATACCGGCTGTGTGGTGAAAAAGGCACAATAGCGCCTCAGATGGTTGAGGAAGTTTGGTATGGGACCCCAAATCCTAAGAACTTTCTACAGGGGCACAACTGAGAGCATCCTGACTGGCTGCATCACTGCCTGGTATGGGAACTGTACTTCCCTCAATCACAGGACTCTGCAGAGAGTGGTGCGGACAGCCCAGCACATCTGTAGATGTGAACTTCCCATGATTCAGGACATTTACAGAGACCGGTGTGTAAAAATGGCCTGAAGGATCATTGGGGACCCGAGTCACCCCAATCACAAACTGTTCCGGCTGATACCATCCGGGAAACGGTACCGCAGCATAAAAGCCAGGACCAACAGGCTCCGGGACAGCTTCTTCCACCAGGCCATCAGACTGATTAATTCACATTGATACAATTGTATGTCTATGTTATATTGACTGTCCTGTTGTACATACTATTTATTATAAATTACTATAAATTGCACATTACACATTTCGATGGAGATGCAACGTAAAGATTTTTACTCCTCATGTAATAAAGTCAATTCAATGAAGGACTCTCGTGAAGGCAACAATCAGCAAGTACAGGTGCACAAGAAACCGAGAAGCTCAGCGCTCTACGGCTCCCCACAGGGGTCTGCAGGACATATGTCAGTCGTGTTGCCACTCTGGGTCTTGGGAGGAGGTTACCACTGACCAAGCACTCATCTGGACTAGTTATGTAAGCAGCAAGCAAGCCAGAGGCTGGGTCTCTGGGAGGGAGCAGCCCACCTCCTGATACCCCATGGCATTTCCACCTCTGCAAGGCACAAGGCATTGGCCGAGCCACACTTGGAGTATTGTCAGCAGTTTTGAAGCCCGTATCTAAGGAAGCGTGTGCGAGCATTGGAGAAGGTGCAGAGATTACAGGGAGAAGGCAGGGGAATGGGGTTGAGAAGGAGAATAAATCAGCCATGATGGAATGGTGGAGCAGAGAGTATGGTCTACTGTGTGTACTTCAGTTTCTCACCCATAAATCCACAGGGAGAACCTGTTCCCTTCTGAACCAAGATGCATGGTGTGAAAATGCTGGCCAGCAGTTACAAGGGGAAGGGTTAGGATTGTTTCAACCCTAAATCTGTAGTAGCAAAGGCATTCGGAGAAGTATTGGATTGGCAGGAGATAACGTCCAGGACCATAGGATAAGAGAAAGATCAATGGGCTGATAGGATTGTCCTCCTGAGAGCTAGTATGGATTTGATAGGCTGAATCTCCTGCTGTATGCTATCAGTGCTGCCCTCCAGTGTTCACTCGATGAAGACAAGTGGGATTGTGTTCATCTGCAGCTGCACTGGTGCACTAGTGTGAGATGAGGAACTGCTGCACGCTTATTCTTACAGAAACATGGCTCCAGGACAACATCCCATACAACACCAATCTTCAGGCTATGACACTGAGGGACGTGTGCTGATATTATTTTGTGACTGTATGGTTTTCTTTGCTATTGTAACAGCAGTATACGTGCCGTGTGTTTGCTATGTGCAGTGTGTGACTGTTGATGACTGTATTTTACACCTTGGCCCTGAGGAACGCTGTTTCGTTAGGCTGTATACATGTGTATGGTTGACTGACAATTAAACTTGAGCTTCATTCTCTGATCTGTGTTACAGTGCACGACAGCAGCCCGTTGTACGACAACATCGTCCCGAGCAGCAACAACAAAGGTAAACGCCAGCACCTTATTGATTGAGAGTTTTGATCTCGTTTGTAGCAGCAGGAGTATTGGGAACTGGAGTGACACTCAATCTGGTAGAGAAATTCAGCGGGTCGAACTGCATCTGTGGGGGAGAAATAAACTATCGATGTTTTGCAGGGTCTCAATCCGAAATGTCAACAATCCCATTCCTTTGAGCTGCTGAGTTCCTGCTTACCTTTCAAAGTTCAAAATAATTTTATCATCAAAGTACATATCTGTCACCATATACAACTTTAAGATCCATTTTCCTGCGGGCATACTCAATAAATCGAATGACAATAATAGAATCAATGAAAGACCACACCAACAAGGTGGACAACCAGGGTGTAAAGACAACAGGCTGTACAAATACAAAAAGAAAGAAATAATCATAGTGAATAAATAAGCAGTAAGTATTGAGAACACAAGATGAAGAGTCCTTGAAAGAGAGTCGGTAGTTTGTGGGAACGGTTCGGTGATGGGGTGAGCGAAGTCATTCCCTTTCATTTTGTGTTTATCTAACTTGTGTTTGGACTTGGTGGACCAAAAGCGATTGTGCTGAGGTGCCATCCTGTCGAGTTCTGAACCGTTTCAGCTGAGCCTCTCTGTTCCACTCCAGAGTGGAATGATCCTCTGACATGGGCAGTGTGTTTCCCACTGAACCCAGCACGAGGTCACCATGGTGTGGGGCACAGTCTGTCCTTCAGGAGATCGGGAGCGATCGCTGCCTGCTGAGATGGTTCTACATTAGTGGGTGGTGGAAGGGCCGGGGTGGGGGGAACGTTTGGCCACAATATGGGAGGAGGGTGGGGAGTTTTGGTTGACACAGGAGATTCTACAGATGCTGGAAGTCCAGAGCAAAACACACAAAATGCTGGAGGACACAGGTTCCCCTCAGTGGTGTGTACTAATTCCCCTCCCTTACTCTCTGTATACCCATGACTGTGTCGCCACCCACAGCTCCAATCTGTAATTAAATTTGCTGATGACACCACACTGATTATCTCAAATAATAACGAGGCAGCCTACAGAGAGGAAGTCATCACCCTGACACAGTGGTGTCAAGAAAACAATCTCTCCCTCAATGTTGCAAAAACAAAGGAGCTGGTTGTGGATTACAGGAGGAATGGAGGTCGGCTGACTCCTATTGACGTCAATGGATCTGGGGTTGAGAAGGTGAACAGCTTTAATTTTCTCGGCATAAACATCACTGAGGATCTCATGTGGTCAGTACATACCGGCTGTGTGGTGAAAAGGCACTGTAGTGTTCTCGTGCAGTGTGTTGAAACTCTGACTAAACACCAAGTTAAACCGGAGCCAGTGAAGACAGAGTCGTAGTAAGGTTAACCATTTACTGTTCACTCTTCCACATTAACATCGTATGGTAGAAACTGTTGATAAAAAACTACAAACATACACAGCGTCTGTTTCATTCTGGAGACCACACGTGCTCTCTTCTTTTAGCGAGTGTCTCCAGCCGCCCCGAGTAGCGGGCGAGGGGGGGTCCCGTCAAACCGCCATCGGGCTTAAGCCTACCCTGCATTTGAAATTCAAAAGCCAGCACGCGCGCCACCCCAACAGCCGCTTCCTTAACAGAAACCGCGTTAATATTTTTACTTCAAATACATTCATAGGAACTTAAGGCGTTGCTTCTATAATGTTTCTTTGTGGGTAGACACGGAGCTCTTCACGGTCATGCTACACACGTGGCACCCGCCTTCACACCTTCCCGAACCGGAGGTTACACATAAGACGCGGTGAAACCGGAGGTGAATTATCAACCTTCAACTTTAACTAGAAAATAGTTACAAACAAATCATTTAAAACGTAGACCCAACAAAGTCAAATAAATGCCTTAAGGGCAATGCACTCCCCGCCTGACCTTTGTAAGGTCACTATAAACATGGTATAGAACTTTAGTCTCTAGATCAGTCTTTAGGTAGAAGTAGAACAACCCCTGTAACTGGTCTCAGGTTTCCTTTCCAGGGTTCGTTGTAAAGATGTGAACCGATTGATTGCTTGCTCTTTGTTGTTTGGTAAGCGCTGGCATGGTACTCTGAATGCTAGTGGGGCGACCCAGGTGTTCGCTTCGTCTCTAAGGACCTTTGTGTCCATTATTTTTAAGAAGATGGCATCTTCCACAGATGGAGCAAGTTTATTATCGTGCTTAGTTTGAGCGAAGACTGACTGACCCAGTGTCTTCTCAGTTACTTTACTATGCTTGTGCCTTTGTTGTGCTTCCTTGATACATGCAACACTTGTGAGAAATTGAATGGTGGCCTTTCTCTAGCACGTTAGTCTTGAGCATGTTAACTGTCGGTTTCTGTACGTTGCCAGGGCACACCTCTCCTATCACCACCTAGCCCAGATCCAGACATTGGGCGAAGGGGGCTTTGTGTGGTCCATTGACCTGCTGCCTGACTTTGTGCATCCTAAGACCGTCTCTTCCGAGTAGCAGGGGTATTTCTGCTTCCGGATCCAGTTCTGGGATGTGCTTGGCAATGTGGTGGAGATGGGACTGGTGTAGCACTGCGCTTGGTGTCGGAATCTCGGATCTGTTATTTAAGATCTCATTGCATTCTAAGACTGGAGGGAGACTGATGACAACTTTACCACCCAGTGACTCGAGCTGGAAGCATTCTGCCTTCCTGCCATACGTTTCTGCGATGCCAGAGCAAGTTCTGAGGTAGTATGGGAATGGATTACCCTTTACGCTGAACAACTCGAAGAACTCTGGTCTCAGTAGTGAGTGGTTACTCTGGTCGTCCAGAATTACATAGGCTTTGATGGTCTTGTCTTTGGCTCCCTTAGGGTATACCTTAATGAGGCAGATCTTTGAGCACGAATGACTCGACTGACCTGGACTGTGAACTGTGCAGTTTGAGCTGACAATAGTTGTATCAGAGTGATGATCTCCCTCCCCGCCATCCTCTTGTGGGAGCGGAGGAGCCTTGGCAGTTTGCGGTGACGGGCCGGGATGCATGGCTCCATCGTGATTACTGCTGTTACATTCCGAGCACTTTATGGGGAACATACACTCTTTAGCAAAGTGGGAGGTAGAGGAACAGCACTTAAAACATATTCTTCTTTCCTTCAGAAGGGCCTTTCTTTCGTCAAAGGGTTTGTTTCAAAACATTCTGCATTTTCTGAGGGGGTGGGGTTTGTTGTGCAATGGACATTTCTTGCTAGGATCATCGTTGATTGGTGAGACTATAGTTTTATGCACTGAGACGGGTTTATTGATGACAAAATTGTTTGAAGTGGGTTTGACTGGGTTGGTGTGAGTTGTGGTGCTGCCTTGATTCTTGAAGCTAGGGTCGTTTCGCCTCTTTGCCTCCTTGCACGCAAACCTACTAAAATACTCAAAGGGAGGGAATCGACCACCGTTCTCTTCCTTGTCCTCTGAGCCAATAGACACCCACCTTTCCTGCAGCCCAAATGGAAGTTTGTCCACAATTGGTCCAACTCCGCGTGAGGTATCCAGATACGACAGGCCAGTAAATAGCCGTCTTCTTTAGCACCTTGAATCTCGATGAGTAAATCTCCGAGTTCTCGTAATTTAGTGTGGTCCTTGGCTGACACCCTAGGAAAATTGTCCAGCCGTTGAAATAGCGCCTTCTCAATAGGGGCCGCATAGCAGTCCCAAGGTCTCTCCCATGCTTTGTGTAAGGCTAGCTTGGGGTTATTGACGTACGCTGAGCGTATGCATTTCACCTGTTCACTTGATTCCTTTCCCAGCCATTTAGTCATAAGGTCCAACTCTTGGGTTGCTGTGAGCTGGACTCCGCCGGTGGCACTGGTGAATGAGGAGTACCACGCACAGTGATTCTCAGGCTTATCGTCAAACTGGTACAGTCCTGAATTGACGAGGTCTCGTCGCGCTAAATACTGTGCCAAGGGTTCTGCTGCAGATGGCGTGCTAGCTGGGGAAATATGTTGGGGAACATATGACTGAGTGTGTACGTTCATGATGGGATTTGATGTTCTGACTTCAGCCTTTGTCTTGGATCTCACCGGATCTGGTAAGTTTGGTGTCGGGAAGTATTCATAGTCAGCCCTTTCATACTTGAGTTTGTGGCAAGGGTGCAATAGTGAGTTGTCTTCCCCAGGTGGACGCGATGCAACAAAGTTTCCCTGTGATTTCACACGAGATGGGATGCCAACAGGCAAGTATGGAGAGGGAGAATGAATCTGCAGTTCAATTTGAGATTGGACATACTCCCTGGTGCGTTCCAATTTGGCCCTTTCTGATATAGATTTTCCTGCTTCGTCTAGAATGTGCATTTCTTCAGCGTTTTCCAACACTTGTGCCTCCACCGCGGCCACATCAGCTTCTCGTTGTAGCGTCAGCACTTCTAACTCTGTACCTAACCTTGCCTTTTCCAACTGGTTTTCCGCTTCTCTGGCAGCCTTTTCCATCTGGTTTTGTGCGTCTCTTGTGATACTTTCCGCATCTCTGGCAGCCGTTTCCATTTTCAGTTTTGCTTCTTGGTTAGCGTATGACACTCGCACCTTGGTGGCTTCCGCTATAGCTTTTGCGAGGGCAGCCACACTTGTCCATGTCCTACTGCTCTTGGCACTGAGTGCAAGCGACTTGAAGCTTGATCGTGAAGCCATCGTACCACTTGTCAAAACATCTACTGATTCTGCCTTTTCACTGTAGTGTTCTCGTGCAGTGTGTTGAAACTCTGACTAAACACCAAGTTAAACCGGAGCCAATGAAGACAGAGTCGCAGTAAGGTTAACCATTTACTGTTCACTCTTCCACATTAACATCGTATGGTGAAAACTGTTGATAAAAAAATACAAACATATACAGGCAACACACATCAAAGTTGCTGGTGAACGCAGCAGGCCAGGCAGCATCTCTATGAAGAGGTACAGTCGACGTTTCAGGCATCTGTTTCATTCTGGAGCCCACATGTGCTCTCTTCTTTTAGCGAGTGTCTCCAGCCACCTCGAGTAGCGGGCGAGGGGGGTCCCGTCAAACGCCACCAGGCCCGAGCCCACCCCGTGTTTGAAATTGAAAAGCCGACACGCGCGCCACCCTAACAGCCGCTTCCTTAACAGAAACCACGTTAATATTTTTACTTCAAATACTTTCATAGGAACTTACAGCGTTACTTCTCTAATGTTTCTTTGTGGGTAGAAACGGAGCTCTTCACGATCATGCTGCACGCACGGCACCCACCTTACACCTTCTCCGAACCGGAGGTTGCACATAAGACGCGACGAAATTGGAGGTGACGTCATCACATGCCGTGATATACCATTGACAATGAATTTACCTTTGTTATGCTGTAACTTAATTATCAACCTTTAGCCTTAACTAGAAAATAGTTACCAAAAAATTATTTAAAGCGTAGACCCAACAAAGTCAAATAAATGCCTTAAGGGCAACACAGGCACAACAGCTCCTCTTTCACACACATTCTGAGAACTTCCTACAGGGGCACAATTGAGAGCATCCTGACTAGCTGCATCACTGCCTGGTATGGGAACTGTACTTCCCTCAATCACAGGACTCTGCAGAGAGTGGTGTGGACAGCCCAGCGCATCTGTAGATGTGAACTTCCCACTATTCAGGACATGTACAGAGACCGGTGTGTAAAAAGGGCCCAAAGGATCATTGGGGACCCGAGTCACCCCAACCACAAACTGTTCCAGCTGATACCATCTGGGAAACAGTACCGCAGCATAAAAGCCAGGACCAACAGGTTCCGGGACAGCTTCTTCCACCAGATCATCAAACTGCTTAACTCACGCTGACACAACTGTATTTCTATGTTGTACTGACTGTCCTGTTGTACATAATATTTATTATAAATTACTATAAATTGCACATTGTGCATTTAGGTGGAGACGTAATGTAAAGATTTTTACTCCTCATGTATATGCAGGATGTAAGTAATAAAGTCAATTCAGTTCAGCTCAATTCAGGAACTCAGCACCTATCTACTCTCCTGTCTGTTACACCGCTGAGGTTTCGGGCAGCAATGGCGGTCCCCCATCTCTGGCCTACTTCATCATGTCCGTAGCTTTCTTCCTGTTTTCATGACTGTCAGTCATGCAAGGCCCAGATGGAGACTCAGGAATACCATCGCACTCAGATGTAGAAGAATTCTTCATTGCTGTTTCAGTAACAGATCTGATTGACCAGTCAGGGTTGTTAGCCCTGAGCTGAACCCCCAAAACTGGAGAACAAGTGGACCACGCTTAGACCAGCCTCTACCCTTTGACCTGTTTGGCATGGCTGACCCTACCAAGAGCCAAAGCATAAAACCCAAACTCCAGCCGACACGGCTCTCCGAGTCATTGAGGCACACAAGCCTCCAAACCCGATGACAAGGTTGTGATCCTCTTCGTAGAGGCAGCATCTATGGAGAGGAATAAACATCTGATGTTTCAGGATGAGACCCTCATTCCCCTCCATAGATGCTGCCTGACCTGCTGAGTTTCTTTAGCATTTGAGTATGTTACTCTGGAGAGTTTTTAGACTCAGATGTGTGAGGCCTACAGAAACAACAGCCTGAATATTTCAGCTAAGTTAGAAGGGAAAAAGCAAGTCCCATGGAACGAGGACCCAGAATAAACTCATAGGGCCAGATTTCCTTTTGTCCTGTGTTTCGTGACAGCGCAAGACAACGGCAGTGTGTACGACAGCGTTCTCTTCAATCGCAGTGAGAGAGGTCAGCATCAGTGCCTCATTTGCTGAGGAATTTTATCTAATTTGTATTCAGAACTTAACCAGATAATCGACAAAACCTTTTGATTTTCTTAAAGGTGCTGAAACAGTTGCCAGTCAGTGATTCAGAATATGGTATTTACACTTAGTGGCCACTTTATTAGGTACACCTGTACACTGACTCAGTACTTTGATTTATGAAGGCTATTGTGCAAAACTGTTCTGACAGCACTATGTACCTGTGGACACCACGCTCCAAGGTCTTGTACAGTCTGCAGGTAGTTTAATTAGACCAAAGGCTCTATCTAAATGTGAGCTGCTAGGTGTTGTAACATTTCTTGCTTTCAGACGTTTACAGTCAATTCGGACTAATCACTCTCGTCCTTACAGAGCAGCCAGATTCCTGCACTTATGCCAATATTTCAACAGAAGGTGGGAAGGCAAGCAAACCTCAAGCTGAAGATCGAGGTACGGTCTCCATTTACCGTTTACCATTTCTCAGACTGCCTGCTGACCATCGAATATTGAAAACCTAGACAGAGCGGAATTGGAGAGCATATTTCCTATAGTGGGAGAGTCTAGGACCAGAGGACACAGCCTCAGAATAGAGGGACGTCGCTATAGAACAGAGATGAGGAGTGTGTTGAATCTGGGGAATTCATTGCCACAGAGTGATGTGGAAGCTAAGTTATTGGCTATATTTAAAGCTTTAGTCAGGGTGTCAAAGATTATGGGAGAAGGCAGGAGAATGGGGTTGAGAGGGAAAATAAATCAGCCATGATGGAATGGCAGAGCAGACACGATGGGCTGAATGGCCTAATTCTCCTCCTATGTTTTACGGTCTTAAGTTTTCTTTAAACATTTTACCTTTACACTTAACCTTTGACCTCTGGTTCAGGTCTCATAGAAACATAGAAAATCTACAGCACATTACAGGCCCCTCAGCCCACAATGTTGTGCTGAGCATGTAACCTACTCTAGAAACTGCCTAGGATCTCCCTGCAGCATAGCCCTCAAATTTTCTAAGCTCCATGTACCTATCTAAGAGTCTCTTATGTCACGTACCCTGTGATGGGTTAAAGAACCAGCAGAAATGGAAAACACTTTGGAGTCCAGTATTGCTATTAACTAATGGTATTTATTAGTAACTACGCAATACAGTAATATAAATGCAGATATATCAAACAGATTAGCAATGATTATATATAAGTAAGTGCGGAAATATATGAAAACCAAGCTTCTTCGAGTCTAGGGGTAAATAATGTAGAACCACCTCAGCAGGCAGCGATCACTCCCGATCTCCTGAAGGACAGACTGTGCCCCACACCATGGTGACCTTGTGCTGGGTTCAGTGGGAAACACACTTCCCATGTCACACGATGATGAGTACAGTTCAGTTTGGTTCATGGTATTGAGCTGAGTAGTGATGGAGAGAGAAAGAAGGAGAGATTTGAGTCTTCAGGTGAGCTGACACCTCCAGCATTTTGTGTGTTTTGCTGTGGATTTCTAGCATCTGCAGAATCTCCTGTGTTGACTAAAAACTCCCCACCCTCCTTCCATATTGTGGTCAAACGTTCCTCCCACCACGGCCCTTCCACCACCCACTAATGTAGAACCAGCTCAGCAGGCAGCGATCGCTCCCGATCTCCTGAAGGACAGACTGTGCCCCACACCATGGTGAACTTGTGCTGGGTTCAGTGGGATACACACTGCCCCATGTCACACGATGATGAGTAAAGTTCAGTTCAGTTCGTGGTATTGAGTTGAGTAGTGATGGAGAGAGAGAGAGAGAGGGAGAGAGAGAGAGATGGAGGGAGAGATTTGAGTCTTCAGGTGAGCTGATGCTGTCAATCTTCCAAAATCCTTTAGAAGTCACCGACTGTGGCCACAACAAAGGGCACTGTTCTTCTGTGGTGGAATTGTCAACCCAGGCAAGGGTTGGTCACACAAATAACTCCCCACTGGTCACACCCTTTTCACACTGTGAGAGCCACTGATCAATCCACCAGATCTATCCTCCAAAACCCACTTTTTCTGTGGGCACAACAAAGCTCATTCAGTGTCCAAAACCATGTGTCTGTAGGTCTAACAGCTGACCTTCCATTTATCTCACTGTGCTGAATACCAGCTGTCCATCAAGCAGCTCCTCCCTTCTCTCTCTGGAAGAACTTGGAAGCTGCCAGTGTCTTTGCAAAAGTGTAAATAAACTGTGAGCAGTCTTCGCCTCTCTCTCTCTTTTTTTCTCTCTCTTTTTAACAAGGTGTCTGTGTTGGACACCTCGCTCTCTTTTTCCAAAAGCAAAGTTCATAGGGGTAATTCAGGACCCCGTCACACTTAAAAGACCCTATTGTATCTGCCTTTACCACCTTCACCAGCAGGGCATTCCACGCACCCACCACTCTCTGTGAAAAACTTACCCCTGACATCCCCTCTGTACCAACTTCCAAGCACCTTAAGACTGTGCTCCCTCAGCAAGTTTTCTCACCCAACCTCAGTGGAAAAAGCCTGCTTGCATTTATCTTATCAATACCCTTCATAATTTTGCATGCCTCTATCAAATCTCCCCTCATTCCCCTACACTCCAGGGAATAAAGCCTCTCCCTGTAACTCAGGTCACCAAGTTCTGGCAGCATCCTTGTAAATTTTCTCTGCTCTCTTTCAATCTTATTCATATCTTTTATGTAGCTGGGTGACCAAATCTTCACACAATACTCCAAATTGGGCCTCACCAATGTCTTATTCAGCTTCAACATAACATTCCAACTCCTGACTTTGATTTGCTGTCGATTCAAACGAATCTCTCTCCTTACAGAGCAGCCAGATTCCTGCACTTATGCCAGTATTTTGTTTGGAGGTGAGAAGGCAAGCAAACCGCAAGCTAAAGATCGAGGTACAGTCTCCATTTACCCTTTTCCATTTCTTGGATCACCTCGAGGTCATCCTGCTGACTAACAGAAAATTCTTCTTCAATTCCAGGTGGGCAGAAGCAGGAAGCTGGACCTGTAGGTGAGGCTTTCCTTCAAGGTATTCTTGAAAATGATCTCCTTCAAATGCTCCATTCTCCCGTCCCTTCCCCTGGCAGAGTGTGTGTCTGGCTGCTGCTGGGTCCTGCGGTCCACCTCACTGTGACTGGAGGGAAGGATTGGAGAAGCAGTGAAGAGTGGGAGAGGAGGGGGAGATGGTGGAAGAGGAGGGAGAGAATGAAAGAGAGGGAGAGGGGGAAAGAGGAGAGAGGATGAGGCAGGGGAATGGGGATAAAAGAGAGCGAGGAGGAGAGAAGAAGGAAAGAGAGAAGCAGGTGAGGGAAAGGCAGAAGGGGATTGGGAGAGGGAGAGGGACAGAGAAAGGGGGAAGAGAGAGAGGGAGAGGAAGGGGGTGAGGGAGGGAGGGAGAGAGAGGGTGAGAGTGGGGTGAAGGGAGGGAGAGAGGGAGAGGGATAGGAGGGAAGGGGATAGTTAAGGGAGGGAGAGACAGAGTGAGGAACAGAGGGAGGGGGAGGGGGAAAATGGAGGGAGGAGGAATGAGGAGGAGGTGGGGGAGAGGGTGAAAAGGGGAGGGGGAAGGGGAGGCAAGCATACTTTGTATGTTCTTGTGGCACAGGTGTGGACACTAGCTGGGAGACGGTGACGTACGAGACGGGAATAGGGAATGGTGAGCTGACTGCACAGGCCCTTTGAGCTTCCTGTTCATCAGAGAGGCCTGGCCAATCTCCGATTTAGATTCATGTATCTATCACACATACATCGAAACATACAGTGAGATGCGTCATTTGCGTCAACAGCCAACACAACACGAGGATGTGCCGGGGGCAGCCCGCAAGTGTCACCACACATTCCGGCGCCAACATCGCACGCCCACAATGTTCAGCAGAACAACAACCATGAGAAAAAACAAACCCAGCAAACAACCCCTTTCCTCCCTCTCACCACCCCCCCCAACACACATACACCGTCAGGCTTCCAACCCAGGACAGGCCACCTCCCAGCCTTCAGCTGCCAGTCGACTCACAGACATCAGGTCTTAGATTTCTAGACGTGAACCCTGGGACTCAACATCTGGGCTGGCCAACTTCAGTCTTCAATCTTCAGTCTTCAATCTTCAGCCTTCAATCTTCAACCTTCAGCCTTCAACCTTCAGTCTTCAATCTTCAGTCTTCAATCTTCAACCTTCAAACTTCAGTCTTCAATCTTCAGGCTTCAACCTTCAACCTTCAATCTTCAGTCTTTAGTCTTCCATATCAGCTCCAGTAATCACAGCGACTACACGATATGGGAGCAGAGTTAGGCCATTTGGCCCATCGAGTCTTCTCCCCCACTTCAGCACGGCTGGTCCAATTTTTACTCTCAGCCTCAATCTCCTGCCTTCCACTACTCCCCACCCCTCTGTATCCCTTCACACCCTGACCAATCAAAAATCTATTATCCTCTGCCTTGAGACACCCTGAGCTCCAGGCTTCTAACTCTGGAATCGCAGCAACCTCCAAACTGGAGGTTGACTGGGGAGGGGAGGGCTGGGTCACTGGTCCTCATGTCTCCGATCCAGCGAGTCACCAACCTGGGGGACAGAGGGTGGTGGTCACAGAAATTCTTGGGCCAACGGTCGGACATTTTCCTGTGTACAGGAATACAAGAGGCTACAGAGAGTGTTGGGACTTAAGTTCAGAGTAAATTCATTATCAAAGTACATCTGTGACCACATACAACCCTGAGATTCATTTTCTTCAGGGCATTCACAGTAAATACAAAGAAACACAGTAGAATCTTTGAAAGGCCTCGCCAGGCAGGATGGACAAACAACCAAAGACCCAAAGACAATGTAACGCAAATACAAAAGGAAAACTAATAAAATAATAATAAATAAGCAGTAAGTATTGAGAACATGAGATGAGGAGTTCCTGAACGTGAGTCCATAGTTGGAGGGAACAGTTCAGCCTGTTCCATCACAGGTACAGCTCCCCTCACCAGAGGCAGTGCCTCAGGAATTCCTTTGGCCCATAATGTACGTTCTGACCATGAGCCCATCTGCCTGACCGCGGTCCGAACCCCTTCATTGGAGGAATTGGAGATGGGAGATGCTGGAAATCCAGGCCAACACACACAAAAAGCTGGAGGAACTGAAACACTGCAGGCCACACCCTGGTGAATCAGAAACAGAGGAGATTCTGCAGATGCTGGAGATCCAGAGCATCACGCACAAAAAGCTGGAGGAACTCGCATCTCTGGAAATGAATACACAGTCGATGTTTCCCGCTGAGACCCTTCATCAAGACTGGAAAGGAAGGGGGATGAAGCCAGAACAAGAAGGGAGGGGAGGGGAGGGGAGGAGTACAAGCTGGCAGGTGATAGGTGAGGCCAGGAGAGGGGCAAGGTGGGTAGGGAGGGGAGGGGGATGAAGTCAGAAACTAAAACACCACTTTCATACCTGCCTCCACCACCACTGCAGACAGTGTGTTTCAGGCACCCACCACTCTCTGTAAAAAAACCTTGCTTCATAGATCTCTTTTAAACCTTTCCTTCTCATCGTCAATCTTTCTCCTCCAGTATTTGACACTTTCAGAGAGAAAGACTGCCTATCTCCCATGTCTACATCGCTCATGATTTTCTGTAAGACACAGAAGCAGAATTAGGCCATTCTGCCCATCAAGTCTGCTCCACCTGCCAGTCATGTCTGATTTACTTTTTACTCTCCTGAACCCTATTCTCCTGCCTTCTCCCGTAACCCTTAACCACCTTAGCAATCACAGACTTACCAATCTCTGCGTTAAACACATCTGATGTCATGGTCTCCACAGCCGTCTGTGGCAATGAGTTCCACAGATTCACCATCCTCCGGCTAAAGAAATTCCTCCTCATCTCTGATCTAAAGAGACATCCCTGGCACTCTGGTCCGAGACTCTCCACTCTAGGAAACACCAAACACTCCTGGTCTGTTCACTTGGAGGAATGTGTGAGATATCATGGGGGTGTCATCGCTGTTCCCCACGTTCTCACTGGAACCACCTCACTTTCAAACACTCTAAACTCATGTTCTCAATATCATTTATTTTTTATTTGCACCCTTTGTCTTCCTCTGGATATCGGATGTCTGATTGTCTCTATGTTGAATTGTTAATAAATTCCATAGTATTTATTTTTTCTCTGTAAATGCACGCAGGAAAGTGAGAATCTGGGATATGAGTTAAGGAAGTGTGTGGTGACAGAAACATTCTTTGATAATAAATTCACCTGGGCTTGGACTTTGTCACAGTGACCCTCGTCCTGATGGTGTCATCGTCCTGTCTCCCTGGATACTCCTGGGTCTGGTGTCGGGGTAAGCTCCCCTCGCTGTCTGCACTAATGTCTGATTTTTGTGTTCCAGAGGTGATCTACGCAGCGATGAAGAAACAGTAATCGGCAAGGAGGACTGAACCCTGGGCGGGGAGGCTGCATCATTTCCATCCTCGGTCCAGGAGAGACAGCACTCACTACTGACTCCTCCTGACATGTCTATGCTTCTGCAATACAGTTGTAACATGCTATAGAGTTTCACTGCTGTGTAACATGCTGTAAGATTTCATTGATAATGTGATGGTTTCTCCATAGCAGCAATGCTTGGGTTATGACTAGAGATAATGGGATTTGGAATGCCATTGTTCTTTCTGGAAGAGAGATTTTCGTGGTCTTTTGCCGGGGAGAGATGAGGAGAGAAGATGCGAATGGATAGAGTTGGTTATCCGCCGGACGGGGTGGACTTGGAGCGAGGGTCCAAAGGGCAGCAACGATCGGAGGAAGTCGATGGTGGACGATTGGCTTATCAGTGAGCTCCAGCATTGCGCAACAGGCTGTTTCATAAAATTGGGCCCTTTTTCTTTTTTGGTTTTCTTTACTAACCATATAGTCAAGTAAGAATTATAAAGCTTAACATTTTATCACATATTGTGTACTGTTTGTTATTTCGGAGTACTGATTTGTAACAGAGAACACTGTGCAGCATCCACCCAAACAAGATTTCTTAAGTTTGGCCAGGCCAGGGGCTATCACCCCCTGTATTCAGCCACTAGCCAAAGCAAGAGTTACAATTGTAGGGGCTCATCAGGGATAGATTTTGTTGGATGCTGTGTGATTACCCTGAGCAATGAACCAATGGGGCAGATATTTGTACTCCAGATGAATTGTTAATTCACCTGTTAAGTGCTGTTGAAGTTGCGATTGTGGGCAGAGGTTTGATAAAATGGCTGGCGCAGCTCTCGTTTTAATGCAGACCAGCGCTGAGGTAATGGTAGCTGGGGGTGGAGATTTCAAAGGCAGGGTTCTCTCGTTTCTGAGGAGTGAGGGGAAAGAGTGGTCAGATTTGGAATGTCTAATTAGTCCACGTCCCCCGGTGAAGAGTGGGAATTCTGAGGTAATATCCACCCAAACTTCTCTGGCGAATAAATGGAAAAATCAGGTTCAAAGTCCCAGCTATGGCAGGCTCCACCTATTCTCTGAAATAACACCCATACCTAAAGGGGAGGAGGAGTATGAGACTTGGGCGGAGAGGATTTCTCAGTTGTTAGATGAGTGGCAGTGCTCTGATAACTTAAAACGACAGAGATTGGTAGAAAGTTTGAATGGGCAGGCCTTTGTGAGAGCTGTCAGGATGAAATATCTGGTAGTGACAGCTGTCAATTTCATGCAAGCACTGGACAAAGCTTTTGCGACTGGAAGCCCAATGGTGCTCCTGGTGGGGTTTCGAAACATGCGTCAGGAGAAGAGGGAGAAGATTTCTGCTTTATTTTTCAGCTAGAGAGGCAGCTAAATAGCTTGCAGCGCAGAGGGGTCATTCAGGCAGCTGAGGTGGATCGGTTAAGAGTGAGCCAGGTAGCCTGAGGTGCCCAGTCCCATGACCTGATTGCTTGGGGGCTCCGACAATCTCGTAAGATGTGCCCCCCTCCATCTTTTGTTGAGCTGATCACAGAGGTATGGGAAGAGGAGTTTGGGTGCGAGGCAAAGTTGCCCATTGACCTTTGTTATGGAACTGACGAGGGTGACTTACCACCGAAGATTTATCTGAAGTATGTGTCTGAATTGAGGAGAGAGTTGAAGAGGGCTTATGAATTGGCTGGGGTCGTGGCGGCCAAGCAGAATCAAGGGAATAAGAGGATGTATGATCAGAAAGTGAGGTTCTCCCAACTCCTTCCGGGAGACCGAGTCTTCTAAAGGAATTTGGGGCTACCTGGAAAGCACAAGTTGACTGGCCATTGGGGCGGCCACACCCTTTGTGGTGGAGAGTCAGATGCCAAACCTACCGGTTTTCCGGGTGAAACCAAAGGATGGAAATGGGCCTGTCAAGATTCTCCATGGGAACCACCTGTTGCCCCCGGGTCAAGAGGTGCGGGTTAACCCAGAGCCCGACTTGGAGCCTACACCTAGTAAGAGGACTCTGCAGAAATGCTGGGGAACTACCGGGCCCCCAACAGGTGAGGTTAGGCCTGCCCCCACCCCTGAGAGGGATACTGATTCGGAGGATGAGGACCTGGATGTGCGGTATATGCTGCCTTTCGCTAACTCCCCATTGATTGAGGAAGAGACTCCCGGCAGTTTTCCCATTGAGACAGGTGAAGTGGGGGTGGGGGGAGCTATCTGTGGGCAGCCTGGGTTGCAGAGGGACTCTGCAGGGGAGGAAGCGGGGTTTGACCATGGGACAGAGGGCTCCAAGTTGCAGGTGGGCACGGGTGATAGATCAGGGGAGGCCTCACCAGGTAGACCAGAAGTATCCCCAGTAGTGTCGGAACCTGAAGAGTTAGATGATGGGGTGCAGAGGTCTCAGAGGATTAGGAGACCACCGGATAGGTTGCCCTACGTAGCACCAGGGGAACAGAGTGTGACCGCTACTGTGTTGGGGAGCTATGTCACTGCCTTTTACACCTGGATTGGACTTTGTGTTTTGCAAGAACGATTGGCGAATTATCTCAACGTCATGAGGACATGACTAAATTTGGTGAGGGGAGAGTGTAACACGCTGTAGGGTTTCACTGTTGTGTAACATGCTGTAAGGTTTCACTGATAATGTAATGGCTTCTCTGTAGCAGCAATGTTTGGGTTATGACGAGAGATAACGGGGTTTGGAATGCTGTTGTTCTTTCTTGTGAGTCTGGAAGAGAGACTTTCGTGGCCTTTTGCCGGGGAGAGATGAGGAGAGAAGATGCGAATGGAGAGAGTTGGTAGACCACCTGACAGGGTGGACTTGGAGCGAGGGTCCGAAGGGCAGCGACGATCGGAGGAGGTCAATGGTGGACAATCGGCTTATCAGTGAGCTCCAACTTTGCGCAACAGACTGCTTTAATAAGATTGGGCCCTCTTTCTTTTTTATCATTTTCTTTACTAACCATATAGTCAAAGTAAGAATTATAAAGCTTAATCATTTAATCGCATATTGTGTACTGTTTGTTATTTCGGGGTACTGATTTATAACAGGGGACACATCACGCAGCATCCACCCAAATGAGATTTCTTAAGTTTGGCTGGACGGGGGCTATCACCACCTAGATTTAGCTGCGAGCCAAAGTGAGAGTTACAAGTGTATTCTGGTTAATTGAGTCACTGTTTAATCAGGGCAGCTACTTATTGGGACGACTCTTAAAAAACAAAAACTATTTGAGAAAATAGCCGGGATTCCCATCGTTTAACTGGGACAGTCTGCTACTGAATTGTGACAGGAGCCTGTCACTGGACAATTTTAATCTTGTCACCGAGTAATGGAACTGATCAGGGTTTGTCTTCCACCATCAGGCCTCGAAACTGCTACCTCCAGTGCTAGCGTTCTCCACTCTCATCTTCGCTAGACATCCCAAGAGATCAAAAAAGCACCAGATCACTTAGTCGCCTCAAAAGTACAAAGGAAAATCGCAGTTCAGAAGTTTGTCTAGAAGGGTATCAAAGTGTTTAAAGGTTAATTTAATATCAGAATGAATACAGTATACAACCTGAAAATCTTACTCTTCACAGACATCCATGAAACAGGAAACCATATGGAATGAATGAGAGAAATATTGAAGCCCTGAATCTGCCCCCCTCCTCACCCTCCCCACACAAGCAGCAGCAAAACCATCGACCACCACCCCCCAACTTGTGCCAGAAGAAGTACTGACCTCCCACCCCCACCATGCAAGCAACAGCAGAAGCCCCTCAAAGAGACCTCGATCCAGAGTCCATCAAATCTGCAGTCCGTAACCCAGCACACTGGTGTCTCAGACAGGCTCTCTCTCCTCGTGAGGCGGAGAGAGATTGCTCCTGCAACATTAGGAGTGGAGACTAACAGCTCACCGTTCTACAATCTTCCACGTCACTTCTCCAAGCACCCCCATCTCAAGGACTGACAGGGAGAGGGAGAGGGAGAGATATATATCTCTACAACGTGTCAGACTGGTCACTAATGCCACCGTGCCACCGAACAAGATAATTTTCATTACAGTCAATCAGAAGGACACAGCAGCTTACACTGGATGAATTCCTCGGTCAATAACTATTAGGAACTAACACACAGTTTTATGGTATTGTAGTACTGTTGATGGTGTTCTAATTTGTTCTATATTTCATTTAAATACATAATTTCTTACTCAGATTGTCTTTTTTATATCTCTTTAACTCTTTCCGTGAATCTTCGGCTGATTGGGACAGCTGCTTCTTTGGGCTGAAATGTGCTGGTCCTGATGTGCCCATTAACTGGAGTCACTGTGTTATTGGAACTTAATGACCTCGACACCCGTACTGCTGAGGAGCCAGGCTGAGAGTTGCATTGAGCTGTGAGGGCACTGATGCCAAGTCTCCGGGTCACTGCGGAAGGCACAAAGCATAAAACAGACTTGGTATGAGGCATCTCCCCGAGGCCTTTAGAGCCAGAGAGTTGCTAATTCAACGTTAAAACAAGAGAAAGAAACGGTAAGGTAGCAGTTGGCGTAAATCTATTTCAGCGCCAATGACCCGGGTTCAAGTACTTGTACATTCTCCTCCTACATTCCAAAGACAAACTGGTTAGTGGGTTAATTGGTGACGTGAGTGTATAATGGGAGGTGTGGGTCCAATGGGCCAGAAGAGTCTGTTACCATCTTATAACTCTAAACAAATTTGTATTGGTATTGCGTACACTGACATAGGGAAACTATGTGCTCTGAAGCAACCCATTTCAGAATCGATATAAACCATTCTGACCTGGTTCAAAGGCAGAGTCCAGACCGCTGCAAGCCAGTACTAACATACTGTTCCAGGCTGGTCCATGTCTACACTGACAACAACGGTCATTTAGACTGGGTAGGTCTATACCATCATTAGTCTGGTCTATATCATCACCTGTCAGATCCATACCATCACTGGGCGGATCTATACCATCACTAGTCTGATCTATACCATCACCAGGCTGGTCTATACCATCACCAGGCAGATCTATACCATCACTGGGCTGGTCTATACCATCGCCTGTCTGGTCTATACCATCAGCTGTCCAATCCATACCATCACTGGGCAGACAACAGGAATTCTGCAGATGCTGGAAATTCAAGCGACACACATCAAAGTTGCTGGTGAACGCAGCAGGCCAGGCAGCATCTCTAGGAAGAGGTGCAGTCGACGTTTCAGGCCGAGACCCTTCGTCAGGACTAACTGAAGGAAGAGTGAGTAAGGGATTTGAAAGTAGGAGGGGGAGGGGGAGATCCAAAATGATAGGAGAAGACAGGAGGGGGAGGGATGGAGTCAAGAGCTGGACAGGTGATAGGCAAAAGGGGATACGAGAGGATCATGGGACAGGAGGTCGGGGAAGAAAGACAAGGGGGGGGGACCCAGAGGATGGGCAAGAGATATATTCAGAGGGACAAGAGGAACTCGTTGACTTTATTAACTTTGCCTCCAACTTTCACCCTGCCCTCAAGTTTACCTGGTCCATTTCCGACACCTCCCTCCCCTTTCTAGATCTTTCTGTCTCTGTCTCTGGAGACAGCTTATCCACTGATGTCTATTATAAGCCTACTGACTCTCACAGCTATCTGGACTATTCCTCTTCTCACCCTGTCTCTTGCAAAAACGCCATCCCCTTCTCGCAATTCCTCCGTCTCCGCCGCATCTGCTCTCAGGATGAGGCTTTTCATTCTAGGATGAGGGAGATGTCTTCCTTTTTTAAAGAAAGGGGCTTCCCTTCCTCCACTATCAACTCTGCTCTTAAACACATCTCCCCCATTTCACGTACATCTGCTCTCACTCCATCCTCCTGCCACCCCACTAGGAATAGGGTTCCCCTGGTCCTCACCTACCACCCCACCAGCCTCCGGGTCCAACATATTATTCTCCGTAACTTCTGCCACCTCCAACGGGATCCCACCACTAAGCACATCTTTCCCTCCCCCCCTCTCTCTGCATTCCACAGGGATCGCTCCCTACGCAACTCCCTTGTCCATTCGTCCCCCCCATCCCTCCCCACTGATCTCCCTCCTGGCACTTATCCGTGTAAGCGGAACAAGTGCTACACATGCCCTTACACTTCCTCCCTTACCACCATTCAGGGCCCCAGACAGTCCTTCCAGGTGAGGCGACACTTCACCTGTGAGTCGACTGGGGTGATATACTGCGTCCGGTGCTCCCGATGTGGCCTTTTATATATTGGCGAGACCCGACGCAGACTGGGAGATCGCTTTGCTGAACATCTACGCTCTGTCCGCCAGAGAAAGCAGGATCTCCCAGTGGCCACACATTTTAATTCCACATCCCATTCCCATTCTGACATGTCTATCCATGGGCTCCTCTACTGTAAAGATGAAGCCACACTCAGGTTGGAGGAACAGCACCTTATATTCCATCTGGGTAGCCTCCAACCTGATGGCATGAACATCGACTTCTCTAACTTCCGCTAAAGCCCCACCTCCCCCTCGTACCCCATCTGTTACTTATTTTTATGCACACATTCTTTCTCTTACTCTCTTTTTTTCTCCCTCTGTCCCTCTGAATATACCTCTTGCCCATCCTCTGGGCCCCCCCCCTTGTCTTTCTTCCCGGACCTCCTGTCCCATGATCCTCTCGTATCCCCTTTTGCCAATCACCTGTCCAGCTCTTGGCTCTATCCCTCCCCCTCCTGTCTTCTCCTATCATTTTGGATCTCCCCCTCCCCCTCCCACTTTCAAATCCCTTACTCACTCTTCCTTCAGTTAGTCCTGTCGAAGGGTCTCGGCCTGAAACGTCGACTGCACCTCTTCCTAGAGATGCTGCCTGGCCTGCTGTGTTCACCAACAACTTTGATGTGCATCACTGGGCAAGTCTATACCATCACCAGTCTGGTCTATACCATCACCAGTCTGGTCTATATGGGAAGTGTGGATGGAGTCAAATGAGGGGAGGCTGATTTGCATCATGGACTGGGCTGTCCACAACTCTCTACAACGCCTGCAGTCAATTAGAATATGAGGAACACAAGGGATAAGAGGCCATTCAGCCCATCAGGTCTGCTCTGTCGCTCCACTGACAGCATGGACAATCTTTTTCCCTCGGTGATACTTTCCTGCACTAACTCCATCTCTCATACGCTACAACATCGACAATCTATCAAACCCACCCAATGTGCTGGAGGGACTCGGCAGGTCAGGTGAGAGGGAAGATGGGTTCCTGTTCTCACCTATAACCTTTCCTTCCCCCCACCTTCTTACTTCAACTTTGTCCCCCTTCCATTCCAGTTCTATTGAAGGATTCCCCCTTCCTTTCCAGTCCTGAGACTTCAACTGTTTATCCCCCTCCATAGATGCTGTCCGACCTGCTGAGTTCCTCCAGCATTTTGTGTGTTGCTGTGGATTTCCAGCATCTGTAGACTGGTATGGCACGGTAAGGTCAGCATGGTGGGGTCGGCACGGTAGGGTCGGCACGGTAGGGTTGGCACGGTAGGGTTGGCACAGTAGGGTCAGCACAGTAGGGTTGGCATGGTGGTGTAGTGTTTTGCAGATTGCTATTACAACACCAGCAATCATGGTGCAATTCCCACCACAGTCTGTACATTCCCCTTGTGGGTTTCCTCCGGCTGTTTCAGTTTCTTCCCGTTCGGGTTAGTCAGGGAATTGGTCACGTGGTGCAATTGGGGGCGTGGTCTCGTTGGGCCAGAAGGGCCTGTTATCGAGCTGTCTCTCTGAATAACAAACTAACACGATTCTCTTGTGTCTATCACTCCCTGTCTTTCACACACCGAGTGGCTGGGCCTCCAAACCTCTCGGGTAGTCACTCCCCTCTGGGTGAAGACATTTTGACTCCTTGTTCAGTAAGAGGTGTGGGAATTGTGTACAGAATTATTCTCAGCTGCCAACTCTCCAACTCAGCACAATTCCACGCACACGGGAGAAAGTGGCAGGATGATCCGGGAATGAAAGGGTTGATGACTCTGGGCCTGTACTGGCTGGACAGTTTAGAAGAAAGAGGAGGGGATCTCATTGAAACCTATTGGCTGAGGCAGAGTGAGTGTAAGGAGGATGTTTTCTATCGTGGGAGAGTCTACAACCAGAGAGCACAGCTTCGGAATAGATGGACGTCCATTTGGAGCAGAGATGAGAAGGAATTCCTTTAGCCGGAGGATGGTGAATCTGTGGAATTCATTGTCCCAGATGGCTGTGGAGGTCAAATCATTGGACATATTTAATGCAGAGATTGATAAGTTTTTAATTGGTAAGAAGATAAATGGCTTTGTGGAGAGGTCATATGGGGGGGTTGGGGTTTGAGAGTTTTTGTTTCTTTTTCTTCTTGTGCAGGGAGATTTAAGTCTTTCTATCAACTACTTCTATCATTTTCTATATTTTACAGCTATCTGGAGAAGACAATTCTCAGAGTTGTATTCTGCCCACATACTTTGAACCTTTGCCTGGGGTTCAGAGGGACAATAAATTAGCCATACTTCAATCAGACAGCAGAGGGCAGCATTGAGACATGGGAAATTGCAGAGGGAGCTTCACTCTGTGTCTGACTCTGGGAGTGTGTGATGGGATAGTGTAGAGGGAGTTTCACTCTGTGTCTGAACCAGGAGTGTGTGATGGGACAGTGTAAAGGGAGCTTCACTCTGTGTCTGACCCCGGGAGTGTGTGATGGGACAGTCTGGTGGGAGCTTCACTTTGTGTCTGACCCCCGGAGTGTGTGATGGGACAGTGTCAAGGGAGCCTCACTCTGTGTCTGACCCCGGGAGTGTGTGATGGGACAGTCTGGTGGGAGCTTCACTCTGTGTCTGACCCCCGGAGTGTGTGATGGGACAGTGTCAAGGGAGCCTCACTCTGTGTCTGACCCCGGGAGTGTGGGATGGGACAGTCCGGAGGGAGCCTCACTCTGTGTCTGACCCCCGGGGTGTGTGATGGGACAGTGTAGAGGAAGCTTCACTCTGTGTCTGACCCTGGGAGTGTGTGATGGGACAGTGTCAAGGGAGTTTCACTCTGTGTCTGACCCTGGGAGAGTGTGATGGGACAGTGTAGAGCAAGTTTCTCTCTGTGTCTGATCCCGGGAGTGTGTGATGGGACAGTGTCGAGGGAGTTTCACTCTGTGTCTGACCCTGGGAGAGTGTGATGGGACAGTGTAGAGCAAGTTTCTCTCTGTGTCTGACCCCGGGAGTGTGTGATGGGACAGTGTAGAGGGAGTTTCTCTCTGTGTCTGACCCCCGGAGAGTGTGATGGGACAGTGTAGAGGGAGCTTCCCTCTGTGTCTGACTCCCGGAATGTGTTATGGGACAGTGCAGAGGGAGCTTCACTCTGTGTCTGACCCTGGGAGTGCGTGATGGGACAGTGTAGAGGGAGCTTCACTCAGTGTCTGACCCTGGGAGTGCGTGATGAGACAGTGTAGAGGGAGCTTCACTCTGTGTCTGACCCTGGGAGTGCGTGATGGGACAGTGTAGAGGGAGCTTCACTCTGTGTCTGACCCCGGGAGTGTGTGATGCTGACATTTGCCTCCTGTTTTACTGTGTGAGGGCTGTCGATGTTGGAAGGGAGCCCCAGTCTTGTGTCCCCGCCGAGTGAGACCCCTCCCTTCCCAAGTGTCCTGTGTTCGGTGACACTCTCCCCAATGTTGTGTAACCCTGTGTCATCACAGAACACCACAGAGTACATCTTACACTGTCATAGACTTGTCTCTATTTGTGTCATTTCACAAAGCTCTGTATTCGTCACGTCTTGTATAAATTATGTTCAGTGTATTGTCTTTCCGACGTGCCTGAGATGCTACTGCAAGCAGGTTTTCATTCCAGGGATTATGGGACACGGTTAGGAAGTTATGGGTTGGCGATTTTGGCGACACAAACATGGCGATGCTTGCGGGCTGCCCCCAGCACGTCCTCAGACTGTGTTGGTCACTGACGCAAACGACACATTTACTCTATCTGAATGTGAATGTCAAACATCAGACTGTTGTGACCAACTAAAACTGAGCCACACGGAGGCTGTAAATGGAAAATATCAAAGTCTTTATTCACAAATGAAAAGTAATCTTTTATCTCGGAGAGCCTCACAAGAGATTGTGGGAGCTTGCTGTGCAACCTGCAGATGGACTGTGACCTTGCGGTCTGTATGAGAAACTTCCCAAGTCCCAGATAAATACTCATTAATTTAGTCAGAGATACAGAATGGTGATAGGCCCTTCCGGCCTGACGAACACATCCGTCCAGTTACACCCATGTGACCAATGAACCTCCCAACCCGTACATCTTCGGCGTGTGGGAGGAAACCGGAGCACCCGGAGGAAACACACCCAGTCACGGGGAGAACGTACAAACTCCTTACAGACAGTGATGGGAATTGGATCTGGCTTACTGGCTCTGTAATGGTGTCTCACTAACTGCTATCTTAGCGTGCCATCCATAGAAATAATAACATGCCCACACAACTGTGGACTGTGGGAAGACACCGGAGCACCTGGAGGGAATGTGTGGTCACAGAGAGAACGTACACAGTTGTGTTTTCCTTACCCCTCTCCCAGTAAGGCCTAGTCTTTCCTCACAGCCTGACAAAGGCAATCTGCACTTAATGTGATTCACAGAAGGTGCTTTGCATCAGGCTTGTCCCTTTCCCTTTAATTTGAATTTAAAGGGATCATTCACATCCTGCTGGGCTTATTTTCTCTTCTTGAAAGCTGCATTTTTTAAAAAAATTTCTGTGAGCTGTTCTTCCACTTGACTGATCCACAGTCAGGCCAAGTGGCAATCCTTACCACCTCAACAATTGGCCAGAAAAGGGCCAGTAACATCATGAAGGATCCCACTCCCCCTGCTCACAGACTGTTTCTCCCACTCCCATCGGGGAGGAGGCCACATAACATCCACGCCCGGACCACCAGACTCAAAAACAGTTACTCTCCCCAAGCAGGAAGGCTGATCACCACCTCCACCCACTAACCCCACCCTCCACACCGCCAACCACCACTACTTTATCATTTCCTGTCAGTCTCCTTATACACAGACACTTTATGGACACACAATCAATCTATTATATAAGCTCTCTTGTCTATTTATATTTATTGTGCTTTCTATTATTGTGTTTGTTTTTATTTGTGCTGCATCGAATCTGTTTGATACCGGCAGTGTTGCAGGAGTTGTCAGTCAGTATTGAACTCAACATTGGACTGCCTTAGGCACTCCAGCTCCGGATATTTTCCTTGGAATTTACTCCCAAACCCTTCCCCTTGAGTGGGAGTAGCTGCAAGGAAGCAGAAGTTTGAGATTAGAGTTTTCAGTCTTCAAGATGAGCTGGCAACAACAAATATATAGATGCAATAACAAACTGAACACTACGAACATAAAATTAGCTTGCAGAATCAGGTTTATTACACTCACCGGCCACTTTATTAGGCATACCTGCTTGTTAATGCAAATATCCAATCAGCCAATCACATGGCAGCAACTCGATGCATAAAAGCACGCAGACATGGTCAAGAGGTTCAGTTGTTGTTCAGACCGAACATCAGGAGGGGGGAGGGAATGAGATCTGTGACTGAGAAATAATTGTTGGTGCCAGACGGGGTGGTTTGAGTATCTCAGAAACTGCTGATTTCCTGGGATTTTCACACACAACTGTCTCTAGAGTTTACAGGGAATAGTGCAAAAAACAAAAACCTTCCAGTTAGCAATTCAGTGGGTGAAAATGCCTTGTTAATGAGAGAGGTCAGGGGAGAATGGCCAGACTGGTTCAAGCTGACAGGAAAGTGTCAGTAACTCAAATAATCACACCTTACAACAGTGGCGTGCAGAAGAGCATCTCTGAATGTACACGTTGAACCCTGGAGTGGACCGGCTGCAGCCTCAGAAGACCTCACAGAAGTTTTTCTCCTGTATCTAATAAAGTGGCCACTGGGTGTATGTATAATAATTAAGATGAGCAAAGAGGTAGTGTTCATGGGTTCAATGTCCATTCGGAAATCTGATGGTCGAGGGAAGAAGCTGTTCCTGAAAAGTCGAGTGTGTGCCTTCAGGCTTCTGTAACCTCCTTCCTGCTCCCTGATGGTAGCAATGAGAAGAAGGCATGTCCTAGGTGATGAGGTCCTTATGATGAATGCCGCCTTCTCCATGCTGGGGGGGGGGGGGGCTAGTGCCGATGATGGAGCTGGCTGAGTTTACAACTTTCTGCAGCTTTTTCCAATCCTGTGCAGTGGCCCCTCCATACCAGACGGTGATGCAACCAGTTCGAATGCTCTCTGTAGAAATTTGGTGACACACCAAATCTCCTCAAACTCCTAATATAGGGGAATTAGGTTAGTATTAGTGGGCGTGGTAATGGATTTAATTAGAGAGTATTAGGGTGGTGTTTGTGGTACAGCCACTGACGTGCCTTCCTCCTAATTGAAATATTATTGTATTTCTTACATATATTTTTATGTTGGAAAGATTGTTTTGAAGTTTTTAAAACGTATGCAAAAATCTGATCCTAGTTTGAAGGCAAGTTCAGAATCAGAATCAGGTTTAATATCACTGGCATGAAATTTGTCGTTTTGCAGCAGCTGAACATTGCAATGTAATAAATAATAAATACAATTCAAGATTCAAGTTTTTTTTAACCATTCTCTTTGTAAAAACCCCTACTTGCCATTTTTGATCTGTGTCTTTTAGAACAAGACTCCATCTCCAACCATTTTTGATCTGTGTCTTCAGCACATTGGCTGTTTGTCCGTCCTGTCGGGCGTCGTTTTTCACTGTGTTTCCCTGTATTTGCTGTAACTGCCCACAAGAACAGGAATCCCATGGTTGTTTATGGTGACACACACGTACTTTGATAGTAAATTTACTTTGAACTTTGCAGTATTTTGACAGCTAGAATCAGAATCACCGGTATACATCGTGAAATCTGTTGTTTGTGGCAGCAGTACCTAATTTTAAAACTGTACATTGCAATTAGAAAAATGGAGGGCTATGGGTAACCTCAGGTAATTTCTAAAGTAAGTACATGTTCGACACAACAACAGGAATTCTGCAGATGCTGGAAATTCAAGCAACACACATAAAAGTTGCTGGTGAACGCAGCAGGCCAGGCAGCATCTCTAGGAAGAGGTACAGTCGACGTTTCAGGCCGAGACCCTTCGTCAACCTCCTGACAAAGGGTCTCAGCCTGAAACGTTGACTGCACCTCTTCCTAGAGATGCTGCCTGGCCTGCTGCGTTCACCAGCAACTTTTATGTGTGTTACATGTTCGACCCAGCTTTGTGGGCCAAAGGGCTTGTATAGTGCTATAGGTTTTCTATGCTTCAAATAAAAATATTTTTTTATAAAATTAAGTAAGTAATGCACAAAGAGAGCAAGAAAAAATAGTGAGATAGGGTTCATTGTCCATTCGGGAATCTGATGGCGAAGGGGAAGAAGCTGTTCCTGAAACGTTTCGCGTTCCAGCTGTAGAGAGACAGACAATTTTTAAAATGCCTCTTTGCCGCTTCTCCTCGGCGTTTAAGTTCTTTTAAAAGAAACTTCTCCCAGCCGAGCAAATGGCTGTAATTTATTATAGAGTTTTCTCTTAAAAAGACTTAGACGGGGACTGAAAAGTTCAAAGGGAACTTTCGGAAGCTTCAATCTGAGTGGGCGATGTATCTTTAAATGTTTTCCGAACTGCTTTCAAGTTCGTCTGAGGAGGCTTCATCTCAGCTTCCCTTACATCAGCACCAGATTAAACTCCACTTATCTCCTTAACTGTTGGATTTCTCTCTCCTCCCTTCTGGAGAGGCCGCTCCTGGCTGGAGAGAGACACGGAGTGGAGATACCGCGGCCAAAAGTTTCAATCGGTTCTTTTCTTCGAGCTTTGCTTCCTGCCCCGGTCCTCGTTTATTTTCATTCTCCTGCTCCCCGCTCCCTCTGGGAACCCCGCCCTGTAGTCGGGTCCCTGCCGCAGATTCCCGGCCCCTCATCGAAATCCCGAGGGGGAGACCCGCGCCCCCTCACTCCGTCCCGTCCCGCCTCTCTCTCTCTCCTGTCCCGGCCGGGATGAGTGCCCGCACCGGACCGTGGCGTCGGCTGCCCCTGCTTCTGCTGGTCCTCGTCTCCGGGCAGGCGGCAAACGCGAGGCAAGACAGGAGCTCGCTGCGGAGACCAGGTAGGGAAGATCCCCCGAGGAACGCGGAGGGTGTGTGATGAACGCTCCCCCGGCTTTCCTGAGGCGGGCGAGGGGGGAACGTGAAACATAGGACGGTCCTTCGGCCCACAGTGTCTGTGCCGACCACAATGCCAAATTAAGACCATAAGACTGTAAGACGTAGGCCATTCGGCCCTTCGAGTCTGTTCTGCCATTTATTATCCCAGTCTCCTGCCTTCTCCCCGTAACCTTTGACACCCTGACTAATCAAGAACCCATCAACCTCCGCTTTAAATATACCCAATGACTTGGCCGTCTGTGGCAATGGATTCCAGAGATTCACCACCCTCTGGCCAAAGAAATTCCTCCCCACCTCTGTTCTAAATGGGCGCTCCTCTATTCTGAGGCCGTGTCCCCTGGTCCTAGACTCCCCGCCTGTTGGTGGGTTCAATTTGAACATTTAAGAGGAGTTTGGATGAGTAGGTGGATGGGAGGGGTACGGATGGCCATGGTTCAGGTGCAGGTCAATGGGACGAGGCAGAGTAACAGTTTGGCATGGACTAGATGGGCTGAAGGGCCTGTTTCTGTGCTGTAGAGTTCTATGACTCTGCCTCTATTCAAAACATGTTTATCTTGGCTAGATCCATTTGCCTGTGTTTTGTCCATACCTCTCTAAGGCTTTCTAATTCATATACCTGCTCAAGTATCTTTTAAACTTGGCAATTGTACCCTCCCCCTCCCCCTGCAGCTTGTTCCACATACCGACCACACTCTACCTAAAGACATTGCCCCTAAGATCACCGTTAGATCTTTCTCCCACTCTCCCTAAACCTATATCCTCTAGCCTTGGAAGCCTCTACCCTGGGAAGAAGGTGTCTACAAGGTCTCCCCTCATCCCCCGATCTCCAGGAAAGCAGTCATAGAACGTGGAACATGTCACAGCAGTGTATTGGTTAGCACAATGCTATTACAGGTCAGGTGTCAGAGTTCAGAGTTCAATTCTGCCATCCTCCCTAAGAAAGTACCTTCCTGCGCACACATGGGTTTCCTCGCACAGTCCAGAGGCGTACTGGACGGTGGATTAATTGGTCATTGTGAATTGTCCTGTAATTAGGCTAGGGTTGAATTGGTGTGTTGCTGGATGGTGTGGCTCATTGGGCCTGAAAGACCTATTCCATGCTGTTATAGTAATAAGCATCCGTTAGTCTCATCAGACCATGGATTTGAGCTTTAGAAGGTTTCCAGGGCGCAGGCCTGGGCAAGGTTGTATGGAAAACCAGTAGTTGCCCATGCTGCAAGTCTCCCCTCTCCATGTCAACAATGTTGTCCAAGGGAAGGGTACTAGGGCCGATACAGCTTGGCACTGGTGTCGTCGCAGAGCAATGTGTGATTAAGTGCCTTACACAAGGACACACACGCTGCCTCAGCTGAGGCTCGAACTAGTGACCTTCAGATCACTAGACGAATGCCTTAACCATTTGGCCACGCGCTGTATCTCCAAATAATAAATAAGTAAATAAGCAACAGAGTACCGGCCCTTCGTGTCGAACAGGGCTGACCCAAAACCAGTGTAGCAGAGATGATTCAACAGCGAACAATAACTTTTAATAGTAGATCACAAATAACAAGCCCTGAGGGGCGACAGGACAAGAGAGAACAGAAACTAAACATAACAGGCAACACGGTAAACTTTGGGCCGGGAGATATCCTGGAGCACCTGGTTGAGGCTGGCTGGTCTGATAAGTGAACAAGGAGTGTGACTGCGAGCTGGGGTTAAAAAGGCTGCCGGTGATGAGTCTGGAGCGAGCGGCCGGTGAATCCTCGTAGCTGGATGGGAACTGGGAGGTGCCTGCGTGTGCAGGCCTGATACTTCTGCCCACGATGTTGTGCTGGCCTCTTAACCTGCTCCAAGGTCAATCTAAACCCTCCCTCCCACATGTCCCTCCATTTTTCTAGGCCTGAACAGTACTGCTCCAACCAGTCGCTCGAGCTCCACAGTGCCAGCAACATCGCCGTTTCGGACTCTAGTTTTATACCCTCTAGCTTTGGACTCCCCCACCCTGGGGAGAAAACCTTACCCATGTCCCTCAGGATTTTACATTATATTGTAATTTATATAGAGATACAGCAGGGAACAGGCCATTCCGGCAAACGAGCCACGCTGCCCAACTAACCACCAGTTTAACCCCAGCCTAGTCACAGGCCAATTTACAATAACCAGTTAACCTACCAACAGCATTTGGACTGTGGGAGGGAACTGGAGCACACGGAGGAAACCTACGCATGTGGGAAGGAACTCCTTACAGCAGACGCTGGGACTGAACTTTGAATTCTGACACCCCGTGTTATCACTACCATGGTGCCCAATACACCTCTCTAAGGTCACCCCCCAGCCCCTGACACTCCAGGCTGTTCAATTTCACCTTATCCCTCCATTCTAGGCAGTGTCCTCGTGAATCTTTCCTGCACCCCCTTTAGTTTGATAACACCCTTCCTGCAGTGTGGTGACCAGACCTGGGGTGACTGTGGTTGTGGGCCCAGCTCCTGTGGGGAAGGGGTCCTCGTGCCGTGGGCAACACCGAGCCATACGCCACCCCTCTGTGCCTCCCTTCCGTCTCCTCAATCTGTGTCTTCTCCGGTTCAGATCGGCCGAGCCCACCTCAGGACGTACAGCTGGTGGCCCTGAACTGTACAGCCTTCAGAGTCCAATGGAGAGCACCGCGGAGGCACGGCAGAATCACCGGATACACGGTAACGTGGGAGGCATTCGGAGTCCAGGGAGGGGATGGCAGTGTTTGTGAGGACAATTGGAGAATCTCGATAAGATCAGCGGCCAATGTGACCTTCCCACCCAGAAGGAAGGGAGAAGCCTTTGGCTATTGCCCTGGGTTCAGGCCACGGATGGAGAGCTGATGGTCAGGGTCCTGGTTCCACACCATGGACTGAGAATCAATGGTCAGTGAAATAGCCAATGTCTCAAGAACTGAACTTGTCCTCATGTCCTGGCTGGAGACACAAGCAGTTTTGGTCAATGTCTTTGATGGAGGGGACATTTGGTGACTGTAGACTTTGTCTGGGTGATGGAGGTGAGGGTGGAGTTGGTTCCCATAAGGGAGAGAGGGGGTAGTGGTAGGAGAGTGGAATCTCCTTGGTGATGTCTCTCCTCTAGCTTTCTGTTGGCCAGGTGCTGTACACGGAGGTGAAGAGTGACAGGGAGACTCTACCCACGAGAACTCAAGATCTGGTGCTCAAGCTGAACCAGCACTCTGAGGTTAGTACTGGCTGCTGAGTGTGTCTGGTTACCCATACTCATTGCAGATGGTCTGTTGGAAGCCAGACCCTGCGGTATGGGGCGGGGATCGAACCAAGCTGGGGGCAAATCTGAAGCAGCAAAGAATCTGCTGGAGAAGATCAATGGACCGGGCAGCAGCTGTGTGGGGAGATTCCTGGTGGGTCAAGACCTTGCTTTAGGACGGAGAGTGGGGAAGGGAGGTGGGCAGGTTACAGGGGAAGGGGTGGAGCCAGGGTGAGCAGGTGAATCAAAAGCAAGGACTTAACGTTGACGCTTTATAAGGCATTGAGCAGACCACACTTGGAATATTGAGAGCACTTTTGGCCCCCTTATCTAAGAAAAGATATGTTCCAAAAGATTGGAGAGGATCCAGAGGAGGTTCACAAGAATGATCCTGGAAATGGAAGCACAATGTATGAGGAGCATTTGATGGCTCTGGGCTTGTTCTTACTGGAGTTTCGAAGAATGACGGGTGGCGGGGGTGGAATCTCATTCAAGCCTATTGAATATTGGAAGGCCGAGACAGAGTGCATGTGGAGAGGATGTTTCCTATAGTGGGGGAGTCTAGGACCAGAGGGCACAGCCTCAGAATAGAGGAACATCCACTTAGAACAGAGATGAGGAGGAACTTCTTTAGCCAAAGGGTGATGAATCTGGAATTCATTGCCACAGGCAGCTGTGGAGGCCAAGTCATTGGGTATATTTAAGACAGTGGTTGGTAGGTTCGTGATTAGTCAGGGCATCAAAGGTTTTGGGGAGAAGGCAGGAGAATGGAATTGAGACAGGTAATAAATCAGCCATGATGGAATGGCAAAGCAGACTTGATGGACCGAGTGGCCTAATTCTGATCCTATGTCTTATGATCTTGTGGTCATTTATTCAAATTAGAGGACTAGGACCTCATATTCTGCCTGGGCAGTCTCCAAACTGAGGGAATCAACACTGATTTCTCTAACTACTGGTAACCACGTTGTCCCTGTTCCACCTTTATCCTGTTCTGACCCCTCTTGATCCCACCAGCCCCATCATTTCTTCTCTGTCCCCTCCACATCCTCAACCATCTGCCCATCACCCACTCAATCCTCTCTCCGATTCCCCGCCACACTTCCTTCCCTTTATTCCAATGGTTTACTGCCCTCTCTATCAGAGTCCATCTTCTTCAGCCCTTTTGTCATTTCCACCTATCAGCTCCCAGCTTCTTACTTCATCCCCACTCTCCTCCCTTTCACCTGGATCCACCTATCACCCACCAGCTCCTGCTCCATGCCTTCCGCCCCCCACCCTTTCACATAGGCTACCTCCCCTCTCCCTTTCATCCTGATGAAGAGCCTCGGCCTAAAAAAATGGCCTGTTTATTCCACTCCATAGATGCTGCCTGACCAGCTGAGGTTCTGCAGCGTTTTGTAGATATATATGGTCTATATCTAAATGGAGCTGATAGTTGTATTTAATATCAAATGCTCAAGTGCATAGAGTCGTACTCCACACGGATACGGGCTCTTCAGCCCATCTAGCCCATGCTGAACTGATACTGTGCCCAGTCCCGTCGACCCACACCTGGACGGTGGCCTCCACACCCCTCCTGTACTTAACCAAACTTCTCTACAAAGAAAATACTATTACAGCCTCACAGACACAGAGCATCAGATTGACAGCATCCACAAGAAAAACACCAACTAAACATAAATTATTTACAACTTTTACAAGAAAGAACACAATTCAAGCAACACCAAGTCCATTGTAGCGCAAAATAGTCAAAGTGATCATGGTGTTGCTGAACTCTAATGATTAGGGTTGTGCTGGTTGGTTCAGGAATCGAATGAGTGAAGAGAAGTAGCTGTTCCTGAATTGGACCAATGGGACCGAACTTCTGTACGTTCTGCCCGATGGGAGTGTGAGAGATGGCGTGGCCGGGTGGTGGTGTGGGACTACAGGATTCAGTACCTCCTGCCCGATGGGAGTGTGAGAGATGGCGTGGCCGGGTGGTGGTGTGGGACTACAGGATTCAGTACCTCCTGCCCGATGGGAGTGTGAGAGATGGTGTGGCCGGGCGGTGGTGTGGGACTACAGGATTCAGTACCTCCTGCCCGATGGGAGCTGTGAGAGATGGCGTGGCCGGGTGGTGGTGTGGGACTACAGGATTCAGTACCTCCTGCCCGATGGGAGTGTGAGAGATGGCGTGGCCGGGCGGTGGTGTGGGACTACAGGATTCAGTACCTCCTGCCCGATGGGCGTGTGAGAGATGGCGTGGCCGGGTGGTGGTGTGGGACTACAGGATTCAGTACCTCCTGCCCGATGGGAGTGTGAGAGATGGCGTGCCGGGTGGTGGGGATCTTTGATGATGGACGTGGCCTTCTTGGTGCAGCGTCTCCTATAGATACGACCGATGGTGGGGAGGGATGTGACCCTTAATTTCCTGGGCTGAGTCCACTGCTCTCTGCAGTTGGATCTGGAGATACAAAGGGGTGGGGGGGAGAGGTGGAAACAAGCATATGAGGTGTGTGATGGTAAATTGCTACAGATGTACTGCAGAGAGCATTCTAATTGGCTGCATCTTCCTGAGGGGCCAGTGCTCGGGATCGAAATAAGCTGCAGAGAGTTGTCAGCTCACTAGCCCCAGCAACCAGGACATCTTCAAGAAGCAATGCCCTGAAACCCAGCATCCATCATTAAGGACCCCCATTACCCAGGACATGCCCTGTTCTCATCGCTATCATCAGGCAGGAGGTACAGGGGCCTGAAGACACACACTCAGCGGTTCAGGAACAGCTTCTTCCCCTCTGCCATCCGATTTCTGAATGAACAATGAACCCATGAACACCTCACTGCTTTTTTTTCTCTTTTAGCACTACTTATTTATTTAGTTTAATTAAAAATTGTAATATATGTATTTATTTATTGTAGTTTTTAATATTATGCATTACGATGTACTGCTGCCACAAAACAACAGATTTGATGACATATGTTAGTGATCTGATTCTGATAGGCCATGATGGTCTGACCTCTCACTCATTTTGAAGATGAATTTCTCCTCGGCAGGGAGTCTGAACGTTACTGTAATTTATATTCCTCTCTTGCAGGATCAGATAAAAGACCCACAGAACTATGTAAGTACTTTTGGGACCCCAGATCCCTGCTTGAACCCTCTCCGTCAGATTAGTCATTGACTGTTAGTCTGGTTTTAGACTCAAGTTCAAGGTTATCGTCATCTGATTGTACATACAGACAATCAAACGAAACAGCATTCCTCCAGACCACGGTGCACCCACTCAATATATATTACACACAGCAAATAAAACAAAACACTAGCACAAATAAGTTAGTGAAATATAATTTGAAATGCATGTGAAGAGTGAGGCACAGGTGATCAGTAGCCGATAAGCCGTTCAGTAAACAGTAAACAGCTCACAGTCCCAGTGACGAGATCTCAGTGGTGACAGGGCATTCATTAGTCTCCCAGCCTGAGGGAAGAAACTGTTACCCAGTCTGGCAGACCTTGTCCTGGTGCTTCTGTACCTCCTTCCTGACAGTCATGGGTCAAAGAGATTGTGGGTTGGGAGGAGCGTTCCCTCTAATTTACTTCACAGCTGTGCAGACCAACCATTGCTCTGAGCAGGAAATTCTTACATGGCCTAAAAACTGCACCGCACTTTGTATTATCATTATGTGAAAGAAGATTCCAGCTGCACGGCGACAGAGGTTCTGTACGCAGGAGCATTGCTGTTACTGCACTGCTATGCACCCGCTCAGCTTCGAGGAAACTGTGGATGGGCGGCAGAGATTCTCAACAATGCTTTGAGCTCCGTATACAGTGCTCCTGGAAAATAGAGGGAGGGAGACCCCAGTAATTCTCTTGGCAGTATTTACTATCAGCTGTAGGGTTTTGCAAACTCAAATGCCCATCTGCCTTCTGCCTGCAGCCTCCCCTTCCAGAAGCTCAGACACATCCGAGTCCCTGGTTACCTGGAATTAACTCCAGTGTCCGGCTCTTCCCCAGCACCAGCCCTGAGAATGTAGGCCTCGAGCAACACGCCAGGCCTCCTTGCTTTAACTTTGGGCCTGCTCACTCAGTCCTTGGCTCACTCTCAGCTGACCAAGAGTCCTTGAAACTTCTGTGGCTCCTCAGAGAACTCCGATGGAGCCTGGGAAAACTCTCAGGGGGAGCTGGCACACAAAAATCTTCTTCACCTCTCCAGACATCCCACCTTACAAAAACTCATTTCAGGGAGGTAGCACCATCAATCCGCAGGAGACTCCTGGAACTTCCAGGAGAGGTGGGATGTCTGCAATAGAGTAGCTCCTTAGCAGCTAACCAGCTAGTTTAAATAACGTTAGCTATGCTAATGAACAAATGACACCTGTTAAACTCACCTCAACATGTCTTTTACAGTCTTAACCCACCATGGGCAATAGAAAAGTCACTGTTGCAAACAGTGCAGCGAGCAACACTGTCATTATTTTGACCCCTGTTAGGCAGGGGTGCACTTTAGTGTAGTCTGGGGTGACGTACGTTTTATTTTTTTTTGGAACATTCTGCCATGGCGCGCTCTCGCTCTCTCTCGCTCGTGCACTCTCTCGCTTGCTTGCTCTCTCTCTCGCTCGTGCGCTCTCGCTTGCTCTCTCTCTCTCTTGCTTTCTCTCTCTCTTGCGCTCTCTCGCTTGCTTTCTCTCTCTCTCATTTGCTTTCTCTCTCTCTTGCTTGCTTTCTCTCTCGCGCTCGCTCTCTCTCTCTCTCTCTCTCGCTCTCTCGCTCGCTCTCAAAAAAATTGATTTCCGTGACATTGTATATAATTTGCGGGCATCAAGGAGCCACTATTAATATGCGGGAGACTCCCAGAACTTCCGGGAGAGGTGGGATGTCTGCCTCTCAGACACCCCCTTGCTGCTTCCATCAGCTCACAGGCTGACACCAGCTCTGCTTCTCAGCTTCACACAGGCTGTCCTTGGTTACCAGCGAGTTCGGAAAGTCAATTTTGTTTGTGAGTCAGAAAATACAGTAAAAAAATGCAGTAACCACAGTTCTTCAGCGTTGTAATGAACAGCGTCAAAGGTACAGAAGACTAATCCGAAAGAACAATTATGAAAATGTAGAGCATACAGCAGTATGCTACAGGCCCTTTGGCCTACAATGTATCAACATTTTAACCTACTGCAAAAGCAATTTAACACTTCCCTCCTGCATAACCCTCCATATTTATTTCATACATGTGCCTATCTAAGGTTTTCTTAAATGTCCCTAATATATCTGCCTCTACAATCAGTCCTGGCAGGTTGTTCCACACACCCACCACTGTCTGTGTAAAAAAAACCTGCCTCTGATGTCTGCCTTGTACTTTCCTCCAATCATCTTGTAGTTATGCCCTGTCCTATTAGCATTTCCACCCGGGGAAAATGTCTCTCGTTCAATCGATCTGTGCCTCCTATCATCCTGTACACCTCGATCAGTCACCTCTTATCCTCCGAGCTCACTCAACCAATGTTCCCTCTAATTTGTAATGACCAGTGTGCACAAAAACCTTGAGCCGTGAAATCTTTTTGCCCAGTGACAACAACAACACGTACGCACTGAATGTTTAAGTGGAAGTAAACCTGAAGCTGTTCTAATAAACTACCAAGTCCAGTTTGTGGTTCATTGTGCAAAAGAAATTAAATAATACACATTAATGGGCCTTATTTCTCATATACTGCACGACAACATGTAATAATATCAATCTTTTCACTTTGGAATTCAACATAGTGAATCAATAATTTCCTCAATAAAACCAGTGTACATAAGCTCGTTCTAAAATCTGCAGACAAATCATCGCTAACTCCACATTGTCAACACTATTTGCATCGGAAACTTTGTGAAATATTCTTAACATGCCAACGAGGTAGAGGGTGCTCTTTGTGAGCAGTTTGAATCCCTTTGTGCACTAGTAGCAAAAGATGTGTGTGTGCGCACACCTTCGAGGGAACATTGTGCTCAACCCATCCTCAGAAGACAAGCTGTCTCATCCAGGCAACATCTCTACACCCTCTGTATAGCTTCCACATCCTTCCTATAATGAGGCAACCAGAACAGAACACAATATTCCAGTTGTGGTCTAACCAGGGGTTTACAGAGCTGTAACACTACCTCACGGCTCTTGAACTCAATCCCCCCGACTAACAAAGGCCAACCACACCATAACAACCCTTTCAAGCTGAGCACCAACTTTGAGGCTTCTACCTGCTCTGCGGTGTGTTGTACTGGGTCTGCCTGGGTCTGCTCTGAATCTGCTGTCCCTCTTTGTGCAGGATCTGGTGGTGGGGAGCCTTCTTCCCGGGACCAGGTACCGGGTGTCGGTACGAGCTCGCAGCCCGGCAGGCAAGGGGAAACCCAGCCCCCTGAAGGATGTGACCACCATGTCTCAAGGTAGGAACCTCCATTAGGAGCCCTGCAGGGACTGGGGCCCCTCAGCCCAACCTTTTCTGCTGGTATAATCACAAGAGATTCTGCAGTTGCTGGAAATCCAGAGTAACACACGCAAAATGTTGGAGGAACTCAGCACATCAGGCAATGAATTAATGGTTGTCGTTTTGGGCTGAAACCCTTCATCTGGACTGGAAAGAAAGAGGGAAGGAGGACATGTTTGTTTGTCTGTCATGCATTAATGAGAACCCGTCTTGTCACCCACAGTTTGCAGGGGCTGGGCTGGCCTGTTGGTTCGCAAATGGCTGGAGAGGCCAACCCATGCTCAAAAAATCCTTTAGCAGTGTGGACAAAAGATGGCAGCCATGTTGGTTTGGGCTTTCCTGGCCGGCCTACGTCTCTCAGCTGCAAATGTCCTTTCTGTCTCACGTGTCACTGCCTCCTTATGGAGGGAGGAGTGTCACCCAACACACAGCAGAGCAAATGGAAGCCTCAAAGTTGGTGCTCAGCTTGAAAGGGTTGTTATGAAAGCATATGGTGTGGTTGGCCTTTGTTGGTTGGGGGATTGAGTTCAAGAGCCGTGAGGTAGTGTTACAGCTCTGTAAACCCCTGGTTAGACCACAATTGGATTATGTGTTCTGGGTTGATGCCAAAGGCTTTTTGTGAAGTTATCAGGGTGTCTTTATAGTGTTTCCTTTGCCCTCCTTCGCCCTGCATGGGAACACTTTCCTTTCTGTAGTTCACTGTAAAGCAGCCTCTCAGGCAGCCAATGGTTTGGCCTACGAGCTACGTGACCTGCCCAGCGTAAAAGGGACTGCATCAGGATTATGTAGATACTGGGCAGGTAAGTACCTCAGAGTCAGGGATTCTGTCTTGCCACGTAATGTCGAGGAGCTTTCTCCAGCAGGCTGTACGGAAACGGCTCAGTTTCCTGGCATGCCGTTGGTACACTGTCCATGTTTCTCAGGCATAAAGCAGAGTGGCAAATACCCTGGCCCTACACACCCTCAGCTTTGCCTGCAGACTTACGCCACTTCTATCCCAGACGTTGGTACAATGTCTGCCGAAGGCTACTCTTGATCTGGCGATCCTGGCATTTACTTCACCATCAGTGACGATGTTCTGGGATACAGAGTGCTGCCAAGGTACGTGAATCTGTTCACTGAGTTGAGTCTTTGACCATTCATTGTGATGTTTGGCCCAACGTATGATTCCCTGGAACTGGCTGATGCTTTACTTCAGTCTTGGTGTTGATGGTGAGCCTGAAGTTGGTACATGCATCTGAAAACCTGTCGACACGGTGCTACATATCGTCTTTTGAGGGTACAGTCATCAGCAAGGAGGAGGTCTCTGGTGATGTCTGTCGTGACCTTAGTTTTTGTTTGGAGCCTCCTGAGGTTGAACCGTTTCTCATCAGTGCTGAATCTGTTGTCAATGCCCCTGGAATCCACACTGGCTCTCTGGTACGGAGTTCCCGGTCAAGGTATGACGTGAGACAGTTGAGAAGAAGCCTGGCGAAAATCTTGCCTGCAATAGACAGCAAGGACATTGCCGATATTTGCTGCAGAATGTCAGTACCCCTTTCACTTACACAGGTGAATGATGGATGCATCTTTCAATTCCTGTGGAGTTGTCTCTTGCTGCCACATAAACTGGAAGAGCTGATGGAGTCTATCTATTAGCACCGCACCATCTTCCTCATAGGTCTCAGCTGGTATTGCACTAGAGAGCTGACGTGTCGCTTTCTGGGCCACGGTTAAGGTCGGTGAAGTGTCCAATGCTTCTTTGATAGGTAGTTGGGCCAAGCGATCATGGGCTTTGTCATTTACAGAACACTGTTAAAGTGCTCAACCCACCTATAAAGAGTTTTCTCTTTGTCCCTGATCACTGTTTTCCCATCAGAACTAGAGAGGGGATGAACCTGATGATGTGGGGCCGTAGGCTTCTTTTAGCACAGGCCCCAGCATCACTGTAGCAGTGTGGTAGATCAGCTCTCGAAGAATTGACCAAACAGTTTCCACATTCTGATTGTCCAGTGCCAGGGAGTTTAAGCAGGCTTTCAGAGTGTGAGCACAAGACTGCTTTTTGTTGCTGCTTTCCAGCTTGGAGACGATCAACCATCTTGGGGCTTTCTTTTGCTGTGGGAGTGTCTGGCTGGCCATGACGTCCTTAGTGTCTCATCACACTCTAAGCACTCTACAGTACCTTGCTGTGTCCACCTTCCTGCCCGTTGAGCCAGACTGGTAGGTCCAGCGTTTGCTAGCTTGGGTAGGCAAACCCAAACTCACCGAGGGTTAAAGACCCATCGTTCACCCGCACCCAGTTTAGCCCGCTCATCGAAGTGGCTAATCAGGGTGTGGCTGCTGTCGCTAGCAAACAGCTGCTTGGCGCCACGGGTTAGATCTGAGTGCCCCATGGACCAATGGAGGATGAGCTATTGCCAAGGGATCACGACGTGCCCACCCCATCGGAGGTGCCACCCTCCCTGACACCCCAAGAAGGGAAGCAAGGCAAGTTAGAAGGTGATAGGTGAAGCCAGGTGGGTGGGGAAGGGGGGCATGATGTAAGAAGTCGGGAGGTGATGGGTGGAAAAGGTATGGGGCTGGAGAAGGAGGAATCTGATAGGAGAGGAGAGTGGACCATGGGAGAAAGGGAAGCAGGAGGGGCACCAGATAGGCAGATGAGGAGGCAAGGTAAGAGGTCAGAGTGGGAAATAGAAGGAGAGCAAAAGGGGGGAGGGACGTTTGGAGAAATCTATGTTCAAGCCATCAGGCTGGAGGTTACCAAGGTTGAATATCATCTCATATGAGCAGCCGTGGCCAATGAGCCCTCTCCCTCCTCTAGCAAAGACGGTGCTGAAGCAGAAAGAGTGCAGGAATGGTTTAGGAGAATACTGTCTGGGTTATAGGGAGAGGTTGGGCAGGTTGGCACTACATTCCTCTGAGCATAGGAGACCGAGAGGTCCACCAGGATGACCGAGGAATGAAAGGGTTAACGCACAAGGAACTTTTGATGTCTCTGGGCCTGTACTCACTGGAGTTTAGAAGAATGAGGGGGATCTCACTGAAGCCTATCAAATATTGAAAGGCCTGCATAGAGGAGATGTGGAGAGGAAGTTTCCTATAGTGGAGGAGTCTAAGACCAGAGGGCACTGCCTCACAACAGAGGGACAGAAAGAGCGAAGAGGAGGAATTTTAGCCAGAAGATAGTGAATCTGTGGAATTCATTGCCACAGACGGCTGCTGAGGCCAAGTCATTGAGTATATTTAAATCAGAGGTTGATAGATTCTTGATTAGTCAGGGTGTCAAAGATTATGGGGAGAAGGCAGGAGAATGGGGTTGAGAGGGATAATAAATCAGCCATGATGGAATGGCAGAGCAGACTCGATGGACCAAATGTATTGAGGTATCTGTAGCTTAAGTAAGTCAGCACAACAATGTGGGTGAAGGGCGTGTTCCCCTGTTGTACTGCTCTGTGCTCTGTGGTGACGTGGTCAGAGAGGGTATACTGATGGGACCTCGCGGTATCAGGGTGCTGATTTCCCGGCTGTCTTGGTGATGAATGTCTAGCCGTTGTGTCTTCTTCCCCCCACAGACCACTGCTTGCCCCCAGACGCCCCGTCTAGACCGGAAGCTGCTGCTCTGTCTGACTCGGAGGTGACACTCTCGTGGAAGCCAGGAAGGAGTGCGGGGAGCTCCCCACTGCAGTATTACACAGTGGAATTTATCCGGTGAGTGAGGGGCAGGGGCGGGGGCGGGAAAGAGGAGTTTGGATGTCCGGTCCAGGGGTGGAGCTGGTTCTGTCTTTGAACTGTGCCAGTGCAGCCGTGGTTCCAGAGGCGATGACGATAATTAACTCTAAACCTCTGACCTGTAGCCTTCACCGTCTGGAGGGGAGCACCACCACCTACAGGTTCCACTCCACGTCCCCATGTGCCCCCTAACGTGGAAAGATAGCACTGTTCCTTCATCCATTGTTGGCTTTAAATCCTGGGACTCCCTCCCCAGCCAAGGTCGGGGGGGTTACTTTCACTGGACTGCAGGAAACCTTTTCCCGTACTGAAGTAGATAACATTGATAGGTAAAGTAATAAAACTTATTCCAGGCAACACACACAAAATGCTGGAGGAACTCAACAGGTCAGGCCGCATCTGTGGAAATGAATTGACAGTCAACGTTTGAAAACCTTTCATCAGGACGTGAAAGGGAGGGGGCGGAAGTCAGAATAGGAAGGTGAGGAGAGGGGAAAGAGTACAAGCTGGCAGGTGATAGGTGAGTGGGGAAGGGGGACATGATGCAAGAAGCTGGGAGGTGATAGGTGGAAAATGTAAAGGGCCGAAGATGAGGGAATCTGATAGGAGAGTGGGCCATGGAAGGAAGGGAAGGAGAAGGAGCTCCAGAGGGACAGGATAGGCAATCGTGGAGAAGAGGTACGGAGGAGCCCGGAGCGGGAAATTGAAAAGGAGGGAAGGGGTGAGGGGGGAAAATTACTAGAAGCTGGAGAAATCAATGTTCATGACGCCAGGTTGGAGGCTTCCCAGATGGAATATGAAGTGTTGCTCCTCCTGCCTCATCATGGCAGTAGAGGAGGCCGTGGACTGACGTGTCAGAGTGGGAATGGGGATTGGAATTTAAATGGTTGGAGCGGGATATCCTACGTTTTGTGGATGAAGCAAACATGTTATTCTGGACTCTGATTTAAAAGGCATTTGGACAGGTTCACAGATAAAGTCAAAGTGAAGTTTGCTGTCATTTGCCCGAGTCCACGTGTGCACAGGTGCAATGAAAAACTTCCTTACAGCAGCATCACAGACTCAGAGCGTCAAGTAAACAGCATTCAGGAGAAAAACATCAATCAAACATAAATTATACACAATTTTACAAGAAAGAACACGATTAATTGGAATGAAATCATAAGTTCATTGTAGTGCAAAGTGATCAAAGTATCTCTATGCTGAGCTAGTGACTCAAGGACTGGATGGTTGAGGGAGTAACTGTTCCTGAACCCGGTAGTGCGTGGCTTCGGGCTCCTGTACCTCCTGCCCGATGGGAGGAGATTGCATGGCCCGGGTTCTGGGAATCTTTGTTGTTTGAAAAGGCTCAGCAGGAAATGGGTCAAACATGGGAAAATGGGACTGGCGAAATGAGATGAGGGGCCTGTCTCTGTGCTGTGACTGTCGGAGAGCACACCTGGACTGTGAAGGTAGAAAAGACACCGGGCCAAGTGCTAGGAAATGGGCTTCCTCCAGGTGAGAGCCCACTGCACATGATGGGCCGAATGGCCGGTTTCACCACTCTGTGGCTGTCCGATTCTCCGTGGACCACAGGCAGCTTGTGTCCCTCGCCTCCCCCTTTCCCAGTCAGCCTCCTGCTCGCCCCGTGAATGAATCACCCAGAAGCAGCCCATCATTCTGAGCTGGGAAGGCTGTGGCAGCTTTAGAGTGGACAGCCAGAGACCTTTTCCCCAGGGTGGAAATGGCTGATATGAGATGATTGGAGGAAAGTCCAGCAGGGATTTCAGAGGTAGTTTTTTTACATGGAGAGGGTGTGTGCGTGGAACACACTGCCAAGGCAGTGGTAAAGGCAGATAAGTGAAGAAGCACTTAAATAGGTACATGGATGAAAGGAAAGTGGCAGCCTAAACGGAAGGGAAGGGGGTTGGATTGATCATGGGGTAGTCAGCACATGCTGGGCTGAAGGGCCTCTACTGCTCTATGCTCCACGTTCACTGTATAAGTCTAGCCTGGTTTGATCTCCAAAAACGCCAGACCTTGTATTTATTCTCAGCCATTCCTTAGTCCACGATTAGGATTCCCCGGAGACTGTGTGGGTTTCCTCCGGGTGCTCCGGTTTCCTCCCACGGTCCAAAGATGTTCCGGTGGGTGTAAGTTGTCCCGTGATTAGGCCGGGTTAAGTCGGGGGTTTGCTGGGCAGCATGGCTCGAAGGGCCGGAAGGGCCTGTTCGCGCTGTATCTCAATCAGTCAATAAATAAATACATTCCCCTGTAATTTTCCACGGCCTTTGACACTAACTACGATATCAACTGTTTTTGTGGCTGGAACACAGATTTCCTGTTTGGGCAAAGTGATTAGGCTGCAGAATTCCTGACCGGAGAGTGGGATTTTGGCAGGACTGACTCTGGAGAGGGAGTCTCTCAGTGTTGTTGGCTCGACCTGTGGTCAGTGGGCACAGGCCTGACTGAGATAAGAGATCCCTCCTGCCTCTGGCCCTCTCGTCTCCACCGCTCACAGTCTGGGGACGAGGAAGGGAGCAGGAGGGATCCATCAGATTATTAACTTGCTACTTAAACATTTAATACTCCTGCCATCTGCGAGCATTTCCTTCCTGTAATGGTGCTCGAGGAGATGCTGAGTGGTGCTGACAGATTGGTGTCAAAGCACTGGGTCACCAGAGAACTCCACACTGCCCCCAGACACAGACCACCTTCACCTTCCCCACCCTCCCCCACCTCTCCCGTTTGTCTGCTTCTAGCCTGTAACGGGAAGTTTGAACCGCACAACGCTCTGATAGAGGCTGTAATGGAATTAGACCTGATTAGAACAGCGAGCTAAGGCAATCAGACCTGTCCCTCACATCACCCAGCCTACCTCCCTTCCCCTCCTACGCTCTCTCCATCTGTCTCTCTCCCTCTGTCCTGTGTGTGTGTGTGTGTGTGTGTGTGTGTGTGTGTGTGTGTCTCTCTCTCTCTCTCTCTCTCTCCTCTGCTTCTTTTTTCCAAGTCCCTCTGTGTCTTTCATTCTATCCCTCTCTCTCACTTTCTTGTTCTGTCCTTCTCTCTCTCTTCCTGTTTCTCTGTCTCTGTCTCTCTCTCTCTGTTGTCTGTCTGTCTCTCTCCCCATCTTTCTGCCTGTGTCTCACTCAGTCTCCCTCTCTCTATGCCTCTCGATCTCTTCTTGTCTCTCTGTCTCTCTTTTTCTCCCTCTCATTGTCTCTCTGTCTGTATGAACCTTCTGTCTATTTGCCTTTCTCTCTCTCTCTCTCTCTCTCTCTCTCTCTCCTTCTATGTATGTGTGTGTGTGTCTCTCTCTCTCTCTCTCTCTCTCTCTTTCTCTGTCTGTCTGTCTCTGTCTTTCTGTCTGTGCCCGTCTCTCCTTTCTCCTTGATGCTTCCTTCTCTCTCAGAGCCAGCTTCACCGCGGTAATTCGGTTGTCGAGAGAGAGGTGAAAAGGCTGTTACGAAACAATGCTGAATTCTGCTGATTTTAAACCTGGTGGATTTTGTTAGCCCATGGATGTTAGGGGGAAAGGCAGGGAGCAGAAGATTACGGATCAATCATAATTTCTTCAACTGTCTGAACAAGGAGGTTGTCAGGACTTGAGGGACCCAAGTTACAGGGACAGTTTGAGTAGAGTGGAACTTTATTCATAAGAGTGAAGGAGACTGAGGGTTGATCTTATAGAGGTGTATAAAATCATGAGGGGCAGGGATAGGGTGAATGTGCAATCTTTTTCCCCGGGATTGGGGATCCAGAACTAGAGGGCAAAGGTTTAAGGTAAGAGGGGAGCGATTTAATTAGAAACCCAAGGGACAAGTTCTGCACACAAAGGGTGGTCAGTTTATGGAACGAGCTGCCAAAGGAACTGGTTGAGGCAGGTACGATGTTGGTTGTCTGTCGTATCCAACAATCACAGGGAACCTGTGTGGGAGAGTGTGTAAAGTGGAAAAGCTGTTACACTGGGACGGTTCCACTCTCTCAACCCCAGAGGACCGGGAACAGTGGTACAAGTAGTCGTCACAACTGGGGTCTTCCTTGGTTGCAGTGGTTGACCATGATGTCTTCTGTGCCTTGTCCTGCCCTCCGCTCTCCCCAGAGCATTGTAGAACCACCTTCCTGGCCATTGGATCTCACTGTAGATCTCATCCACCCAGTCCCCCCGGATCTGGCTTCACAAGCCAGGACAGGCATGTCCCTGTCTCACCGGGGTGTGGGGTCACCGGCTACCTTCACCTGGTTTATCCCACCTGTTGGACAGGTATGATCCTATCTCATTGGGGTATGAGCCCATTGGCTACCCTCACTTGGTTTATCCCACCTGTCGGACAGGCACGTCCCTGTCTCACCAGGGTGTGAGGCTGCCGGCTACCCTCACCTGGTTTACCCCGCCTGTCGAAGTGGTGTACTGGGGTGTGGCCGCTGTCGCATACAAACAGCTACTGGAGCCACAGGTGAGGTCTGAGTGTCCAATAGGGACCAAAGGTGAGTGAGCTGCCCCAGAATGGATATGACAAACCCCTTCACCAGAGGTGCTACCCGTCTCTGGACACCCCATACACCCCAGCAGGTACAATAACAACATTTAAAAGGTACTTGGACCGGTACCCCGATGGGAAAGGTTTAGACAGATATGGGGCAACTCAGGCAAATGGGACTAGTTCTGATGGGAATTTGGATCAGATGGGCTGAAGAGGCTGTTTGCATGTTGTGTGTCAAAGTGTTGGTGGTGCTGACTGAGAGAGAGTGGTGAAGCCTGGTGTGTCAGGCAGTGTAAACAGAATAAGACCTGAACAAGGGTTGGAGAAGATGAAAATTAAACTGGTGAATTGGCTTATTATTGTCATGTACTGAGCTATGGTGAAAAACCTTGTTTTACAGACTGTCCGTACAGATTGATTCATCACGTCAGTGCTGAAGAGGCAGTACACGGGAAACCCATAACAGAATGCAGAATAAAGTGTGACAGTTACAGAAAAAGTGCAGTACAGGCAGACAACAAGTTGAAGGGCCATGGTGAAGTAGATTGTGAGGTCAGAGCAACACACCCAAAATGCTGGGCGATCTCAGTAGGTCAGGCAGCGTCTATGGAGAGGAATAAGTAGTCAGTGTTTCAGGCCGAGACCTTTTGTCAGCACTGAGGGAAAATGTCAGAATAGGGTGGTCAGGGGAGGAGAGGTTTCCAGTCCTGATGAGGGGACCTGGCCCCTCATTCATTTCCACAGATGCTGCCTGACCTGCTGAGTTCCTCCAGCATTTTGTGGGAGTTGCTCTGGATTTCCAGCATCTGCAGAATCTCATGTTTGTGAGGCCAAGGATCCATTTATCATTCAGTAATCTGATAACAGTGGGATTGAAGCTGTCCTTAAACCTGTTGGTTTGTGTCTTCAGGCTTTTGTACCTTCTGTCTCGGGCAGGTGGGGCTCATCAGCCTTGGACGTCAGCCCATCTCAAGAAGGAAAACTCTGATTTTAAACCTCCGCTGCCTTGCGGCCATACCCTCCCCCCCCCCCATGGGAAAGGCTTTGAGAGTAAACCTTGGGGAAGAAATCTGTAGCCAGGGTCCCTAAGGAAGTTTGACATTGTTTACAACTTCACTCTGACAACTTCACTCTGGCAACCTCTGTGACGACACTGGTGTCAAGCTGTATCGGTGTTTGCCCTTCCCTTGGACTACATCAGTGACGTGGAGAGGGGGAGCCCACTGCATGGGAACAGCTGGTTCTTCAAACCTTCCCACCCAGGCTTGTGCCCTGGAGAGGACACAGTCCACCAGAGGCACAAACCCATGATCCCCTGGAATTGACGGCTGCCTCTCTCCACCTTCTGTCCGATGGGAGAGGGGAGAATGTCCGGGGGTGGGGGGTTTAATTGTGTTGGCTCCTTTACTGAGGCAGTAATCAGTGTAGACAGAGTCCATGGAGGGGAGGCTGGTTTCTGATGTGCTGAGCTGTGTCAGGGTGAGTGTGTGTTAGGGTCGAGGTGTAGACGAGTCCGTGGAGGGGAGGCTGGTTTCTGATGTGCTGAGCTGTATTCACAGCTCTGAACAGTTTCTTGTGGTCGCAGATAGAGCCGTCTCTGTACCCAGCGAGATGCATCAGACAGGATTCTTTCTATGGTGCATCAGGTAGGATGCTTTCTATGGTGCATCTGTAGACATTGGTGAGGAAAGGTTAAAGACCAGTTTTATTTGCCACATGTACATCGAAACTCATAGTGACACTCACAACACGCTGGAGGAACTCAGCAGATCGGGCAGCATCCGTGGAAACGATCAGTCAACGTTTCAGGCCGGAACCCTTCGTCAGGTTCTGGCCCAAAACGTTGACTGATCGTTTCCACGGATGCTGCCCAACCTGCTGAGTTCCTCCAGCGTGTTGTGAGTGTTGGTTTGACCCCAGCATCTGCAGATTATTTTGTGTTTACGAAACTCACGGTGAAATGCATCTTTCGCGTCAATAACCAATGCAGTCCGGGGATCACTCTGGGGGCAGCCTACAACTCTCCCCAATCTTTTGGCACCAACACAGTATGCCTGCAAGTTACTAACCCTAAAGCGTACATGTTTGGACTGTGTGAGGAAAGAGGGGTCCCCAGAGGAAACGCACGGGGAGAATGTACAAAGTCCTTACAGACGCGGCAGGAATTGAACCTGAGCTGCTGGCGTGCTGAGAAGCGTTCCACTGTGTAGGGGCTGTGAAATCGATTTGGGCGTCTCTGGTATGCTCAGGCTTCAAATGACTCCTGTCTGAAATGTGCAGTTCCTGCCTTCTCCATTATCTGACCGCCCTGCTGTTTGGGCTTCTCATTACAAAAACAATGTGAATCTCATAAAGTCTGCTAAATCTTTTAATCCCTGGATCTGACTGTGACATTGTGCAGGAACTTACTGTCAGGCCCTATGAAGAGCATTTTTGACACTCGATCGGGGCAGGGGAGGGTAGAACGGGGACACCCAGCAGTCACTGTGTGAGTGAAGCTGTTATATCTGAGGAAAAGGCATCTTGCTGCCTCACTCCCAGCACCATGGATACGGACTGAACTGGCCACTCGGGCCGAGAGGTCACGCTGAACCAGTCTGACTTTCAACCAATCAGGCTGCACGCTGGTCAGTGACGCCAAAGGGAAAACCTTGCAGATGTCAGAGATCTGAAATAAAGTTAGGGAATGCAGAAAGTACTTAGGAGAGAGGGAGAGAGAATCTTAAAGAGGTGATGGAGTCACAGACAGTGGCAGCACAAAAGCAGGCCCATCAGCCCATCGAGTCTGCTGACCAACAGCCACCAATCCTACACGGATGCTGTTTCATACTCTCCACATTCCCATCAGATTCCACCCCTCAGCCACACAAGAGGGACAATTTAAATTGGTCAACTTGCACGTCTTTGGACTGTGGGAGAAAACCAAGCGAAGCCCAAGTATTCACGGGGGGAATGTGCAAACTCCTTACAGACAATGCCCGAGGCCGAGACTGAATCCTGCCTCTCTTTATCTCTCCCTCTCCCATCTCTCTCTCCCCTACCTCCTTTAGCGATCTTCCTTTTATCTTCCCTCTCCCCATCCCTTTCCATCTTCCCCTGTCCTCCCTCTCCCTCACCGCTCCTTTTCTCCCTCGCTCCTCCTCCTCTCCCTCACCCTCCTCCTCTCCCTCACCCTCCTCCTCCTCCTCTCCCTCACCCTCCTCCTCCTCTCCCTCACCCTCCTCCTCCTCTCCCTCCTCCTCTCCCTCCTCCTCCTCTCCCTCACCCTCCCCCTCCTCTCCCTCACCCTCCCCCTCCTCTCCCTCACCCTCCCCCTCCTCTCCCTCTCCCTCCTCTCCCCTCCTCCTCTCTCTCTCCCCTCCTCCTCTCTCCCCTCCTCCTCTCTCTCTCCCCTCCTCCTCTCTCTCTCCCCTCCTCCTCTCTCTCCCCTCCTCCTCTCCCTCTCCCCTCCTCCTCTCCCTCTCCCCTCCTCCTCTCCCTCTCCCCTCCTCCTCTCCCTCTCCCCTCCTTCTCTTCCTCTCCCCTCCTCTTACTCTCCTTCTCCCATCCCTCTCTCCCCACCCCTTTATTGCTCTACCTCTTATCTTCCCCCTCTCTTCCTTTCCCCTCCCTCTCCTCATCCCTTTCTTTCCATCTCCCTCACCTCCCCTCACTCACCTCTCCTCCTTAACCCACCTTCTCTTCAACCAATTCCCTTCTCCTTTCCCTCTCCCCTCCACCTCTCCTGTCCCTTTCCCTCTCTCACCTTCCTCTCCCTCTCCTTCTGCCATCTCTCTTCCCCATTCCCTTTATGGATCTTCCTCTTATCTTCCCTCTCCTCCTTCCTCTACCCATCCCTTCCTTTCCATCTTCCTCCTGTCCTCCCTCTCCCTCTCCCCTCCACCTCTCCCATCTCTCTCTCCTCTCACCCTCCCCCTCCACCTCTCATCCTCTCCCCTCCACCTTTTCCTCCCCATCTCCCTCCCCTCCTCCTCTCACACCTCTCTGTCCCTCTCTTTTTGCCACCTGTCTCCCCTGCCACCCATCCTCTTTCCTGCTGGTGTGACCTGAAATACACGGGGAGCCGGTGAGATTTCTCTGCCCTCTCTCAGCAGGTCGGCAGGAAACGAGAGCCGGACCGTGCTCGGGGAACAGATCAAATCCGAATCCATGGTGATTAAGCATCTAGACGCAGGGACTTGGTACCAGTTTGTGATACGTGCCGTCAATGCCCATGGGCCCAGCCTGCCCAGTGGACCCAGTAACCAAGTCAAGACCCTCGGTGAGTGACGGGGGAACAAGTGCCGGGGACTGCCACTGAGAAGCTGGGAGAGGGGTGGGGTGGATGTAAACTAAGGGCAGGGCCTTCAGATCCAGGCCTGGGCCTGCAGCTGCGTCTTCGATGGCCTCCCTCAGAAGGCCTCACACGTGCAAGCAGGCCTTGGGAGCTTTGTTGTAATGAACACAAAATATCAAAGGAAGCAGACAACAAAAATGGTGAGACCACTAAAACTACCACGTGAAAGGCATTTACGTGAGTGCATCAGCTGCATGCCAAGATAGAAAAGGCCACATCTCCTGCATCGGTAGGAGGGCAGAGGCTCCAGTGTCTTTACCTGGAGCTTCAGCAGCTGGTACGTTTTCCTCTCCGAGGGGGCTGAGTCTTCCTCAAAAGGTGGTGGAAGGGGAGTCTGAATCTGAGGTGGATGTGGATAAACAGAGGAGATGTGAGGGGGAAGGAGAGGGTTACTGGGCAATAGATGGGAACATGGAGTCCTGGTTATAATCAGACTTTCCTGATCCTCATCCATAGCTTCACGCCCCTTCTCCCCAATGATGGCACCTCTCTGGGGTGGAGAGGTTTACCATTGATGGGATCTAGATTGGACTAGCTTTATTTATCACATATACTTCGAAGCATACTGTGAAATGTGTCGTTTATGTCACAACCAGCACAGTCAATGATGTGCCCGCAAGTGTCGCTACACTTCCAGCACCAACATTGCATGCCCACAACTCACTAACTCATCTCTGGAGTGTGGGAGGAAACCAGAGCACCCGGAGGAAACCCACGCAGTCAAGGGTAGAACACACAAACTCCTTGAACCCTGGTTGCTGGTGTTGTTATAGCTTCACACGATCTGCTATGTCACTGGCCGAACTGAACTCGAGAAATCCAGAGCAACACACACACAGAATGCTGGAGGAACTCAGCAGGTCAGGCAGCATCTACGGAGAGGAATAAAGAGCCACATTTCAGACTGAGACCCTTCATCAGGAATGAATCCTGACTGGGTTTGACTAAGTGGCACAGGGAAGATATCCCCCCTGTCTCTAGGGTCTTAAAAATTGATGGTGTATGAGGGGTACGACTTCATACTCCAGGGATAAAGCATCCATCATCAAGGACCCCACCGTCCAAGCTTCTTGCTGCTGCCTTTAGGAAGGAGGTACAGGAGCCTCAGGACTCTCACCAGCAGGTTCGGGAATAGTTATTACCCCTCGACCATCAGGCTCTTGAATTAAAGAGGATAACTTCACTCAACTTCACTTGCCCCATCATTGAAATGTTCCCACAACCTATGGCCTCACTTTTAAGGACTCTTCATCTCATCTTCTCTGTATTTAATGTTTATTTATCTATCATCATTATTATTATTATTTTGTTTTTGAGTTTGTATTTGTACAGCGTGTTGCCTTTGGCACATTGGATGTCTGTCCTATTGGGTGCAATCTTTCACTGATTCTATTGTGTTTCTTTGTACTTACTGAGAATGCTGATAAGAAAATGAATCTCGGGGTTGTATATGGTGGCATATAAATACTTCGCTAATATATTTATTTGAACTTTTAAACTTTGATAAAGATGCAAGGGGTTCAGGACAGGGATGAGGAGAAATATCTAGGCCCAGGGTGCGGTGAGCCTGTAGAATTCATTTTGTCATTGTTATGGGTAGTGGAGACACCAGATGCTAGACTCCAGAGGAACTCGAGGTTAAGCAGCACCTGTGGAGGTGGAGGTAACTGATGATGATTTGAGTCTCATACAGGATTTTGAGCTGAAACATTGACAATTCCTTCCACCCCAACACCAATGTCGCTCAGCCCGCCAAGTTCCTCCAGCAGATCGTTGTTGCACTAGAGGACAAGTCTGCTTATCGTTAAGAGGGAGGTGAGTAGATTTCCAGGTATGGGAGACATCGAGGGGTATGAGGGGAGAGTGATTTTGGAAATGGAGGTTCATCCACGTTGGAAATGAATGGATTGAATGTTTTGTGCTGGGATTGGTGCTGTGGGGCCTGTTGGATTCCGTTGTATTTTAGAAGTCAGGACAAGGCATAAACCACTTGGGAGCTGCAGAGGCTCAGTTGTAGCAAGGACTAGGCCTCAAGCCGTGGGCCTGCCTGTTGCTGCAGTCCAGGTGAGGAGACGCCAGCAGTGATATAGCATGGCGCCTGTGCTCGGGTGTGGGCTGGCCTCTACTGTCAGTGTTACCCTCCAGTGTTCAATCGGTGCAATTCTTGGTGCTGGCTTCTTTGAATGTGCTGTGTATGTTTTGCAACTTGGCCCCAGAGGAACACTGTTTTATTTGGCTATATCCACTTATGGTTGAATAATAATTAAACTTGATTTGATTTGATATGATTTGCCTCACAATTCTTTTATTAAGAGTTGATGGAACAAAGAGAACGGGAACAGAACAGTGATAGGGGTCTTACTGCTTGAAGAAGGGAGATCTAAAGATGGCAGCTTGGATAAAACAGCTACTCTTATACCCAAAGATAAGAAAAATTCCACCTAAATCCATTGATAACAATAGACTAGTTAGAAAGCACTTAGTCAATACTGGGATGAAAATTAACCATTGAGAAAACACTTACCTAGTGTAGAACAAAGCTTCGGGAATTATACTTCGCATAACCACAAGAGTAGGGGTTCCCGACATAGAGTCCGTGGACCCCTCAGTTTATAGCAACGACCGAACCCAGGAGTGGAGGATCGGCAGTCTCTGTCACTGAGCACTGGCAATGACTGAATCCTGGTGCGGAAGAACAGCAGACTCTGTCACAGTGAGCACTGGTAACGACTGAATCCTGGTGCGGAGGAACAACAGACTCTGTCACGGTGAGCACTGGTAACGACTGAACCCTGGTGCGGAAGAACAGCAGACTCTGTTATGGTGAACACTGGTAACGACTCAACCCAGGAGCAGAGGAATAGCAGACTCCTATGTAGAGATAGAAACGAGAGATTATATATGGGAATACCAACAGAGCATCAGTGACCCGACTGAGTGACACCACGAGACAAATCATTCTCCACACATGGACCCCACAATGATTGCTAAATGAGAGTCCGAATTAAATAATCACAGAAAGTGGAAAACCCGTGCCAGTAAGGTTAAAGAAAAGACTCTCATTAGGACAGTTAGTAATACAGGTGCTGAAGAGACCTGGAAGCCCTTTGCTCTACGGCAATCTGCAGTAGCCAGCAGGACTCACGACACCAGGGCATAAAAGGTTGGGAACCGCTGCACTAGAGGCATATTAACTGTTATGTGCATACTACAGCCACGAGGAACTATCGCAAGCAGTTACTATAAGTAATTATATAAAATACAAGTAGATCATTCATTGTTCAACTACAAAGAAAACAACAGGCCTCTTCGCATACATAGCTAGGGTGCCTAAGACTTTTGCACAATACTGTAGTGATTTTATGCATTGCTGTCACAAAGAAACAAAATCTTTCATGACATATGTCAGTGATGATAAACCTGATTCTGATATGGGTCTCTATTGTAGACTGAGAGTGGGAAGGGGGCAGGGAGAGGAGAACCATGGTTGGGACATGGGAAAGGGAGAGGGGAGGGAGCAGGGAGCACCGGAGAGACATTCTGTAATGATCATAAACTAATTGTTTGGAATTAAATGACCTTGCCTGGTGTCTCAGGGTTGGGTGTGTCTACACCTGTGTTACCCTCCACCCTTGGCACTCCTCTGCCACCTGTCCCACAGCCCTCCCGCTGCACTCTACCCTCACCATTCCCAACATCCTTCGTTCCCGTCAGATTTACAAACTCGCTTTCCCCTCCACGTTGACAAATACAGGTCTGTGCAAAAGTCTTAGGCACCCTAGCTATATATATGTGTGTCAAGACTTTAGCAGGATACAGTATATGTGTGACTTGGCTGAAATTGTGGGTGGCTGGGTGGCTGACGACATAAAGATTTGTGGTGTGGTGTACAGTGTAGACAGCTGTAAAAGGGCACAGCAAAATAGAGACATGAATGGAGGTGGAGTTGGAAGATATCATTAAGATTGAAAGAGTATAGACAAAATTTACAAGGATACTTCCAGGACTTGAGGACCTGAGTTACAGGGAAAGGTTGACTAGGTTAGGATTTTATTCCATAGGGCTTAGGAGAATGAGGGGAGATTTGATGGTGTACAAATTCTGAGTGGTATAGATAGGGTAAATGAAACTAGAACGTGCCAGGAGAAAAGCAAGTCCTACCCGGCCAGCTCTCCCACCCATTCTGCTCTCCAATGGACATTAAATAATTGGACTACAACCGACTCCAGTGAAATACTCAGTGGGAGTACAAAAACGGATGGAATCCCGGACACCGCCATTCAGCTGTTTATTTATGTACCAGCTTTACCCCTAAGCCATCGGACTACCAACCTACCGCCCTCCGTAGTGCCTATTGTCTTGTTTATTATTTATTGTAATGCACGCACTGTTCTGTGTACTTCATACAGTTCTGAGTAGGTCTGTAGTCTAGTGTAGTTTTTGTGTTGTTTTACGTAGTTCAGTGTAGTTTTTGTATTGTTTCATGTAGCACCATGGTCCTGAAAAACGTTGTCTCATTTTTACTGTGTACTGTACCAGCAGTTATGGTCAAAATGACAATAAAAAGTGACGACTTGACTTGAGAAGAAGGATTGGGATTGCTAAATGCATGTTTGAGTGCTTGAGCAAAGTACTAAAGAATAACATAATTTCTCTGGGTATAAAACTCAGAGTGTTGTGGGGCTACTTTCATCCCACGCTGACACATGGAAGCGAATGTTGGACAATATCAGAGCACAATGAGGGAAGACTTAGAGCTGCAGAAATGTGGTTTTTGAGAATGATGAAAATATCACGGAAGGGACGGAGTAACAAATGAGGGAGTGTTGTGAAAAGCCGGAATAAGAAGCGAGCTGATCATCAGTCAGGAAACAGCAGGTGGAATTTCGGGGAGGTGTCCTGAGGAAAGAGAAGCTCGAACATCTTGTCGTGACGGGAAAAATTGATGGAAGAAAATGTCAGTGCATGACATTCATGAGTTACATCAAGGGATGGACAGGCAAAAGTTTTGAAGATCTCATTAGAACTACTCAGAATAAAGACTGATGGAAAACCGTAATTGCCCACGTCATACAGTGGTGGCATCCGTTAGTCTCACAAGACCATGGATTTGCGCCTGGAAAATCTTGCTTCAGTTGTGCTGTCGTGGTGAGGTGATGCTGGAGTGTCCTCTCCAGGGCGCAGGCCTGGGTGAGGTTGTATGGAAGACCGGCAGTTGCCCATGCTGCGTCTCCCCTCTCCAGGACACTGATGTTGTCCAAGGGAAGGGCAAGGGCCGATACAGCTTGGCACCAGTGTCGTCGCGGGAGTTGTCAGAGCAAGGTTGAAGGCAACGTCGGACTGCCTTAGGGACTCCAGCTCCGGATGTGTCCTCAGGGTTTATTCCTGAAGCCTTTCCCATGAGTGGGTATGGCCGCAAGGCAGCGGAGGTTTGAAATCAGAGTTTTCCCTCTGTTCGATGGACTGCCTTCCCAGGCTGACGATCTCCATCTACCAGAAACGTCATACGGTAAGCCATAAAGATGTTGACGAAATGCAAACAGGCTTTTTCCAATGCAGTTAGGTGGTTCTAGAACTAGAGGTCATGGTTAAGGGTGAAAGGTGAAATGTTTAAAGTGAAGCATGAGGGGGAGCTTCTTCACTCAGGGTGGTGAGAGGGTGGAACGAGCTGCGTTCGCAAGTAGTGGGTGCAGGTTCAGTTTCAAACTTTAAGAGCAGTTTGGATAGGTTCATGTGGTACATGGATGGGAGTGGTATGGAGGGCTGATGGTCAATGGGACTACATAGATGAATAGTCCACATGGACTAGATGTGCTGCCGTGTTCTAAGATTCTGAGCAGGCAGAGCCCTGAGTCTGAATCTCTGGAAGTTGAAGCCCAGTGTCTGCAGGTTCCAGCTCGGGTCCGCTGCGGGCTGGACGCTGGAGGACCCTGTATGTGTGTGGACGGGGGGAGAAATGGGGGCTTGTTTAGTTGCTTGTTCTGTCTTGTTCTGCTGACTCGCCTTTTCTATTTCCCATTGTAATCTGTGGTCAGTGTTGGGAGGCCTATATATCAGGGTCCTTTTACCCTTGCAGTTTCTTAACCCAACCCACAAGGTTCAATGTCCATTTAGGAATCGGATGGCAGAGGGGAAGAAGCTGTTCCTGAATCACTGAGTGTGTGCCTTCAGGCTTCTGTATCTCCTACCTGATGGTAACAGTGAGAAAAGGGCATGCCCTGGGTGCTGGAGGTCCTTAATACTGGACGCTGCCTTTCTGAGACATTGCTCCCTGAAGATGTCCTGGGTACTTTGTAGGCTAGTACCCAAGATGGAGCTGACTAGATTTACAACCTTCTGCAGCTTCTTTCAGTCCTGTGCAGTAGTCCCTTCATACCAGACAGTGATGCAGCCTGTCAGAATGCTCTCCACAGTACATCTATAGAAGTTTTTGAGTGTACTTGTTGACATGCTAAATCTCTTCAAACTCCTAATGAAGTATAGCTGCTGTGTTACCTTCTTTATAACTACATCGATTTGTTGGGACCAGGTTAGATCCTCAGAGATCTTGACACCCAGGAACTTGAAGCTGCTCACTCTCTCCACTTCTGATCCCTCTATGAGGATTGGTATGTGTTCCTTCGTCTTACCCTTCCTGAAGTCCACAATCAGCTCTTTTGTCTTGCTGACGTTGAGTGCCAGGTTGTTGCTGCGGCACCATTCCACTAGTTGGCATATCTCACTCCTGTACACCCTCGCGTCACCACCTGAGATTCTATCAACAATGGTTGTATCGTCAGCAAATTTATAGATGGCATTTGAGCTGTGCCTAGCCATGCAGTCATCTGTATCTAGAGAGTAGAGCAGTGGGCTAAGCACACACCCCTGAGGTAGAAGATCATAGCGCCATGAAGTGCTATGCAAATAGAAAGGGTGGTAAGGCAGGTATAATGGCACGCTAGTCTTTGTTGGTTGGGCTATTGAGTGTAGATGTTAGGAGGTCGTGTTGCAATGAATAAAACTTCAGTTAGGCTGAACTTGGTGTATTGCGTGGAGCTCTGATTGCTCCATTGTAAGATGGATGTTAAAAGCTCAAAGTAAATTTTATTAGCAAAGTACATGTATGTCACCATATTCAACCCTGAGTCATTTTCTTGTGAGCATACTCAATAACTCTATAGAACAATACTATGACAGAATCAATGAAGCTTTTTATAAAAGGGTGCGGAAGAGCGGAGGTTTGCCGGGATGCTGCCTGGATTAGAGGGCGTGGACTACCAGTAGAGTTGGAGAAACGCGGGTTGTTTTCTCTCGAGTGGCGGGGAGGGGGGAGTGGAAAGGGGAGATCTGATAGAGGTTTATAAGATTATCAGAGGCTCAGATAAGTAGACAGACTGTATCTACTTCCCCAGGGTAGGAATGTCAGGCACCAGAGCACTTGGTTTGAAGGTAGGAGCGAGAAGGTTTGAAGGAGATGTGCTGGGCAAATTTCTTTTTACACACAGAGAGTGGTGGGTGACAGGGTGTGCTGCAGGCCGATACAATAGAGGCTCTCAGGCTGGTGTGCAGGGAATGGAGGGATAGGAACCCTGTGCAAGCAGAAGGGGGTTGGTTTAATTCATCTCAGCCATGTTGGGCCAAAGGACCTGTTCCCAGGTCACACTGTTCTCTCCCTCCTCTCAGTTTCTGTGCTTCCATGGAATTCTCGGCTGAACTACTGACCTGGAGACATGAGTTCAATACCCACAGAGGCAGCTGTGCAATTTAAATTTGGCCAATTAAATTAGGTCATTGAGAAGTCTACAGATTTATTGTAATACACTGTGTGTTGTACAAATGCTTGCCTTGGAAGGGGAGATTGGTGGGATTCGACTGCCTCCTTCATCCTCTCTAGACTGCAGACTCCCGGAATGTCCCTCCAAGGGTGCCAGATGTTGACAGCTTTGTCTCCCATTTCAAAGTTAAAAGCAAACTTATTATCAAACTATGTATAATGTATACAATCTTGACATTTGTCTTCATGGAGGCAGTCATAAAACAGAGAAATGCAATAGATCTCACGAAAAACTCCACACCACAAAGACAGTCAAACATCCAATGTGTGAAAAAGAAAAAAAACAAATCACAAACAGTCAAAAAGTAAACAAACAATCCACAGAACATGAACCGAAACTGAGTCCACGAGAGTGAGTGGACAGTCACAGAGTCAGTTCAGTGCTGAGGGGAGTGAAGTCTTATAGAATAGGGAGCTAAACACCAACTTGTCCTTCGCCCTCAACCTTGACACAAATCTTTCTAATGTGGCTTGGCACTTAAATCAGCCAGACGTTGTTTCTTGGTGTGTCCCTACCCCAGCCCGCCCCCTGTCAGCTGGGAGAGGGGGCTGCTGTGGGAGGGGGCGATGCAGGCTCCGCAGATTTCTGTGAGAGGGGGCTTTGTTGTATGTGCTGATCGATTGTTTCTCTCCCATCGACGACCAGTGGCGCGGAGGATGCCAGTGCAGCAGGCTTTCCGTTACGAGGTGGAGCCGGGGTCCTGGTCGACAGGTACAGGCGTCCCCCGACCCCTCACATGCTCACCACTCCCACCCAGCCAACCCTCTCGCCTAACACCCCACCAGCCTACATCCCCACCCAGCTCTAACGGCAGGACCCTCCCTCAGCTCCGGCCTGCGGCTACTAACACCTCGCCGGCACCCACAGGCGCACATTGGGGAGGGTGAGGGGGCGAGTGTGCAGGGTGGGATGGGGTGGGGCAAGTTCAGGACAGTAGCGTCACGGTTAGCTCGACGCAGTTCCAGCTGGGGGCGTCAGAGTTCAGAGTTCAACCCTGGTGTCGTCTGTAAGAATTTTAATACATTCTTCCCGCGTCCTCTGGGCGCTGCGGGTGCCTACCACAGCCCACGGACGTAGCGCAGTGTATCTCTGAATAATCAATCCTTTTCAAAACCCTGCGGAGGATGAGTTCGGCACTGAAGTGGGGGGTAGGCAGATGAGAAAGAGGGGGTGGGTAAGGAGCTTTAATGGTGAAGTACACTGAGACCACAGGTTTGGCAGCAGAATCAGGCCATTTGGCCCGTCATTTACTCACCCAGTCCGTCATGGTTGATTTTTCTTCACCACATTGTCCTGCTTTCCCCCTGTAACCCTTAACCCCCCCCCTTGCCAATCAGGAATGTTGTTTATTCATTTCGATACAGTGTGCATCAGGGTCTTCTGGCTCAATGAGCCGCACTGCCCAGTAACCCAGCGATTTAACCCCAGCCTAGTCCCAGGACAGTTCACAATGACCAGCTGACCTACTAGCCGGTACGTCTGTGGGGAGAAATCGAGCACCCGGTGGAAAACCATGTGCACACGGGAAGGACGTACAGACAGCAGGATTGAACTCTGAACTCTGATGCCCCGAGCTGCAATAGCATTACGTGGCACCCCTATCGCTCTCCGTGTTAAATACACCCAGAGACTTGGTCTCCTCAGCCGTCTGTGGCGATGAATCCCACAGATTCACCACCCTCTGGCTAAAGAAATTCCTCCTCATCTCTGTTATAAATGGACATCCCTCTATTCTGTGCCTGTGCCCTCAGATCCTAAATAGGAGTGATTCTGCAGATACTGTAAACCTTGAGTAACACACACAAAGTGCTCAGGCAGCATCTGTGGAGAGTCAGAATCAGGTTTAATATCACTGGCATATGTCATGAAATTTGTTGTTTTTGTGGCAGCAGTACATTGCAATACATAATATTTTTTTTAAAAATTAAATTACAATAAATTATATTAAAAATTAATTAGATAGCTAGTGCAAAAGGGGAGCACAAAAATAGGGAATAAACAGTTGCTCTTTTGGGCAAAGTCCTGATGAAGGGTCTTGGCCCAAAACGGCGAATGTGTTTGTTCATTTCCACAGATGCTGCCTGACCTGTTGAGTTCCTCCAGCATTTTGAGCATGCTGCTCTCTGGTCTGAGACTCTCCTGCTGGTGGAAACATTCTCTCCACATCCACTCTATCTGGGCCTTTCAGTATCCGGTGATTTTTCATGAGATCCTCCCTCATCCTTTTGAACTCAAACCAGAGCTAAAAATAAAACAAGCAGACGTAGATTTAAGTTTACTTTCAACTTCGTTGTTGACATGGGCTCACATCCACAAGTCATGAAAATGAGTTTTATGCAGCAGAACTCAGTACAAAACAAGATGAGGGCAAACATGTTAACATAAACATAAATTATTGAAAATTATACACAACTTAAATGCAAAATGTGCAAGCAATAAGCTGGAATGTGTTTGTCTCCAGATGCACTAGCATGAGATGAGCACTGTTGTACCATCACCCTGCAGGCCGTGACACTCGGACTTGGGCTATATATGTGTATGTGTGTATATATATGTATATATGTATGTGTGTGTGTGTATGTATGTGTGTTTTATATATATATGTGTGTGTGTATGCAGAGAGAGAGAGAGTCTGGTGCAGATAATGGGCTGCCTTCATATAATGCTATTAGCAATTGTATCCCCCAAATCTTCATTTTCATTGTAACATTCAAGCTGATTGTCAATATCTTCAAATTCATCATAGTCCCTAACTTGTTGAATTAGTGAAATATTTTCATTTTCACTTTTGGCCGTTTCTGGCATCTCCAAGCCAGAGTGATTGAAAGTGCAGTGAGCAAAACATTTCCGACTTGTCTTACTGCTTATTTCTCACCAGCTACCAGTGACAGAAATCACTGCTTTTTCAACAAAAACACACACAACTGATGCTATGTAAAAACTTGTTTGTTCTAAGCATGGTGCAGTGTATAACGGCCACATAGGTGCAGTCGTCTGATGGTAGTTAGAAACTGTTCGGCAACAATCTCTTGCCCCAATTAAACGACATAATGTCCTAAATAAATGAAGGGAATCTCGGCTATTTTTTCAATTTGTTTATGATCTTTAAGAGTTGTCCCAAGTTAGTGGCTGCTCTGATTAACTGATGGCCCAATTAACGGAAAATCGCTGCATTTTTTGGTGACTAGTTGCCTTTCTGCTATCGTCACCGTGTGTGCT